>NW_024881276.1:19160000-19655000 GCF_018691265.1 Tyto alba | reverse complement strand
AAGCCAAATGATGGTTAAACCTGGTATAGAAAACACATTTGCATTGTTAAGTGTTAAGTAATTTTCCATTTCTGGGTATCTCCAGAATACATAAGCAAGTGTCAGGCAAAACACATGCTCAGGATTATTTACATTGATATATAGTAAAATACCTATTAAGTCTCCATATTCTGCATCTTTTTTCATGATGCAGTAAAAAGGTATATATGTTGTGTGAATATTTATTGTTTCAAATAAATTTACTTTGGAATGAAAAATATTTTTTACTGTATTTTTTAAGGTAAAGCCAATGGCAATATTGCCATTTATTCTACCCAGAATTTCATTCTAGAACTTCTACTATCTATTAGTATGTTTTTATAGATTTTTTGTATGACCAAGAAAGTTACCATGAACAGAAACTTACTATGAACCGAAAGAGGCACAGCTTAAAGACACAAATATCCTCATGCTTTGATTTTTGTACATAACATCAACTCTGTGTGCAAACTTTCAAATTTATAAACTTGATGACTTTTTATATTTTGCTTCCAAAGTAATTTTTCAGCTTACTGTGGGCAAAATACTTAGGATATGTCTCCCATATCAATTCAATATTTATCAATATTTAACTCTGCCGAATGTGGAGGCCTAGCTGCTGGAAGGGATTAAAATAGAGGATTAATCCCTTTGCACTTACTGTAAAAGCAAGGAACACCAGAAGCTGACTGGTATCACAGTGCAGCATGACAAAAACAAAGTACCGTTTAAGATGGCAGTCTTCTCTGTTTTCTCTGTTCTTGCTAACATCAGAAGCACAAGCTGCATGACCCACTGTGGCAGTCACGCAGCTGGAGATCCCTTGAAAACTGTCAGTACAGAAAAGAACCCTCTCACTGTAAAACTAGAAAGGACAAAAAATGTATTTGCTTATGCTTCAAAGACACAAAGATAGACGTTTGAGGTTAACAAAAAGCTAATGGGACTATCTGTATATTGTTCTTGGTCACATTTTGTTTTCTTTAAGTTGATGTTCAAACAACAGAGGTTTTTACATGTGTGTGAGGAGAAGGGATTTTCTAATGTTTTTCTTTCATAACAGTCTCCCATTGCCAGGAGACTTTACTGCTTCTTCTGTTGTGGTTTATTTTCCCTAAATATTTAAATTATTGCAATTAAACAAGACAGCTCTTGGAGAGCAGATTCATTTTTCACTTTGATGAAACGTGAAACTTCTCCTTCCACTTAATTATCTGCACATCTTTTGGTGGAGCTGTGGTTACTGGCTGTGCATCTCGGAAGACCTTTGGCTTGCAAGTGAGATTTGCTTCTGTCAGCTCCCTTGACTGCACAAGCAGGGACATGTTTTCTCTGCTTTGCCTTGGTGGGCATGAATTCAAAACTGGCTACAGTTCGAGATCAGCTTTTCCTTGGGGACAGCGGGGTCTGCCTCCACCGGAACTTTATACCCATCACCGAGGCTGATGCCCTTCCAGGGCCGAGGTGCCCATGGGAGCTCCAGGCCTGCGCCACAGCCACCCTGCCCGTGTGCACAGCAGCCCACGGCGGGAAATCCCCACCGGGCAGAAAGCATCAGAGCTGTCACTGATGCAGTCTAGTCACTGAAGATTATGTCATATTCTCAGTATCTTTTGTTTGCACATGCAAAGGCTATGATACTTTTCTGAATCAAATTTTAAGGCTTAAAAGTGACTTCCAAAAAATGTGCAAGCATATTATCTTAAACAGTGAGCATCTGCATGACAAAACACTTTCACCATTAGAAACGTCTGAGTGAATACAGTCTACATTTTAAAAGCTTCTAAGATAATGTAGTATCCCAGACCTTTAATTTGAAACTTTAGAGTGGATTAATAAAATTAGGAAGATACACTAAAATATATGCATTTTTATTATGTTAAAATCATTTGTCTTCACATTCTTGTATCTATAGCCTCTTTTTGAAGAATAACAAGGGCTTCCATCAGATTAATTAGACGTGTCAAGCAAGCAAAGCAATCACTACTGTTGGCAATAGAGGGCACTGGACTTTCATTTCTAATATATTTTACTGAGGAAAAGAATGGTCAAGTGAGTTTCATTGAACTCTTTCACCTTTTCCTTCTCACACTTGGACTTGCACCTCCAAGACTTTTATTCAAACTCTCATACATTTTTGTTGCACTTTACGTAAAAAAGATTAATCTAAAGAAAATTGAATACATGCTGTTCTCTTGAAGTTGTTACTGTGTATGCATCTTGATGGGGAATAAGAACAAGCTAAATATAGCACTACAATATTGGTCTCAGTGGTGCATATGTCTAGCTTGCAAACTTGTAAACATTTACAGATTTGCATGATTGTTCCTGGCAGTAGACATCATAATTTCCATGCTCAGAATTCATTACTATTGCATCTAATCATCTTCAGAATCTCCAAACTCTTCATACAGTCAAATAATGCTTTAGTGGATTTATGTTATACTTAGGCTGAAAGTTCAGAAATAAAAACAGGAGAAA
The DNA here is from genome assembly GCF_018691265.1 of Tyto alba. Lineage (NCBI taxonomy): Eukaryota > Metazoa > Chordata > Aves > Strigiformes > Tytonidae > Tyto > Tyto alba. Next base: position 19,652,501 of record NW_024881276.1, on the reverse strand, counting down.
AAAACATTTTTGAGCTACTGTCTGCACTTATTTAAATGCCTTCTTATATAAACATACTGAAGCTCAAGCAAATCATACTGACCATTCCCCCCATCTGCAGAAGAGTTATCACATGCCTAAGATTTGATGGAGAGAGGAAAAGAGATGGTGCAACCATTTACATTTAGCAATGGTTCACCTACTTCTCTTGTACTTTCTACCCCTCTTACTTCTCTTGCTGTCATGTCATGTTAGTAGGTGAGGCCGAAAGTCAGGGAGCAACTTGTCTATCACCAGCCCAGCTGCATCTTGCTTGGGATGGGATCTACAGTGAGCTACTGCCCTTCCCTGCTGCTGTGTACCTGCCTCACACCTCCCTCTGCCCACCACACTTTGTAGTGAGTATACCCTGTGCCTCCCAGACATCTATGCTTCTCTCTGTTGGCTGCCTTCGACATCAGGAAGCTTGACCATTCCTCCTATGTGTTTAAATGCATAAAATATTATTTTAAAAGCCTGTCTTAGAGAAAACAACCAACCAACCAACCAAACAAAACAGGAGAACAAACCCTCCAAACCTCAAAGTATTCTGATTTGGGCAGACTACATTCATGTTACAGACTGCATTCTTGGAGCTGATGTTTCGGTGTTGGTGATGATGAGATGGCTCTACCCCAGTTCTGTAAGCACTTACATTTGTATATCTCTTCCTTTATTATGCTTTGAAATACCTGTATTGTGTACAAAGACTTTCTATTCCTTCAAAGGGTGTGCTGATGGACATGATTTTACACCTGGATCAAACACACCTTTTATCGAGTTTAATTTCTTTAAACCATGTGCCTGTATTTTAGGTTCTACCTTTCCATGAAGACAGAAAAAATAACATTATGAAAGATGGTCCTATGGTAGAAGAGCATTATTAGAAATAATCACCTTATTTGTACAAGGTTGCAAATAACCATATTTGCACAAGAGCTTACATATCCACCTTGTACGTATGAAGGGTCTCAGTCACATCTTGGGGTTATTTCTGGACCAACACTTCAAGAATATGTATGATTTCTACAGCTGCTTACCGTTGTTCTTTCTCTGATCATATGTTTGGGTTATTTTGAATGGGAAAAACTGTTACCTTGCATATGATATCTGCAGTTATTTCTCAACAGCAGTGGCAAAACTGACACAGACACTCTATTAAGTCTTTCCTTACAGTATTAGTTATTAAAAAAAAAAAAACAAAAAAAAAAAAAAAACAAAAAAAACCCAAAACTTTTTTTCCTGCTTTGGAAAGGCTGCCTAAATTGTAAATCTTTTTTCCTCTGTTTTAGTATCCCAGTCTGATTAAATATTGATAATCGTGTCACTGATTTTGCTAATGCTTTCACTTTTTTCAGAGAAAGATCTACATGACAGGTGTTATTACACAGAATAGCCATTTTTCTTTTCTACCTGCTTTCATGGTATGTTTGATTGATTTGCCAGTTTAAACCCATCACATTTACTTCCTGGTAATATTACAGTGAGTATATATTCTTGACTTAAAAATAGGATGCTTTTATTGTGTTCAAGTACTTAATATTGGTTCTATTAAAATTAAGATTTTAGAGAAAAAATTAAAACAAATAATTTATTCTGCTCAGTCTGGTGCAGTCGATAAATATATATATATATATATATATATATATATATATATATATTTATAAGATTATTAAAATCCTAAGATATTGGTAAAATCCTTTCCATTAAAAAAAAATATACAAACAAAGAAAAAAAACCCCTGACATTACTCCTTGATAATAATAATAATGTTTTAATTCTGGTTGGAATTCTGTTGGAAGATATAAGAATTTACAAGACATATGTAAGCACAGTTATCAAAAGCATATTAAATGGGACTGTTCTCCATCTTTTCTATTTTTTTTGCCTAGTCCTAGGCCTCAGAATAAGTGAATCTGTAAGGCTTTGTGCATTAGACAACATACGTTCTAGATATTCTATAATCTTAGAACAGAATTCCTCTGTGCTGGATTGAAAAAAAAAAAAAAAATAAGTATGATGGTAATTTACAAATGTGTTGGGGTTTTTTGCTTTTTTTTCCTTTTCTCTAAAGTCCTCAATGCTATACAAATTTGTGTTTTAAGTTGAGGGCTAGTTTTCTTCAGGAAAATTTAATATAAAAGGCACGTCTGGCATTTGGTTCAAGGAAGTCAGACATGAGATACATACTGCAATCAGGTATAAGTAACATAGTTTATCAGATTGGTAGAAACAGAGTTTTATGATACGGTTGGATTCAACTAACGCATGAAACATTAAAATTCCATGCTCAAAAAGAGGGAGTATTATTTTATCACTCTGATAGCAATGACTCTAAAATATTAAGGACATTCAAACAGACTGTGCTGAAAAACCTGTCGCTGTCTTACAGATTTTGTAAATGCCAAGTATGCATAAGATATAAACACTAATTTTTGGGCCATTTTAAGGGATCCATTCTTAAAGTAACTAGTCAGACCTCACATCAAGAGGAAAAGCAAGTCTTGATTCAGTCCTGGGCAGTCGACAAGACTGTTGCAGTCAATAAGTTTTTTCTATAACTCTGACAAATATACATTCAGAAGTGGTGTCTTCATAGAAGAAATCAAGACAAATTAAAGGCACATTTAACTTCAGAAACAGGAGCTATGCTGAAAAGAAGAGGAAAAAGGAACTACAATGCAGAATCAAAGTGTTCTGTACCAACAGGCACCTTGGAAGCAACATATTGGAGTCCTGAAGTGAATGTACCTATCAAGGTGTATCACCTATCAAAAGCAGAAACTTACCTCTAATTAAGAAAAAAAAAAAGCAAAATAAACCAAATTTCTTTAACTCAGTTATGCAATATAAGTAAGTTCAGAAGAAAACAATAAAGATATGTGGTAAATTCATGTGCATATATGAAATATATGGAAATAGTGATTATATAATTACAAAATGGAAACAGAGAAAGACATAAACACAAAATCAAGAATAAAGAATATTTCAAAGAAACATTAACAGAGAAATGAACTATGAAGGCAAAACCTTACCCAAGTTATTCATTCAAGTTTCAAGGAAGAGGTTTCTGAACAGGACTTGCTGAAGTACAGTGGTATACAGTCAGTGCTAGAAACCACTTTTTTAAAAATAAACTTAACAATATAAATTTTCTTTATCTGAGGCTATCAGATATGTTGTTCTGCTATCTCATATGTTTTTGGATACTGAAGCAGCATTCAAGCAGCTGCTTCTAATATTTTTGTTTGCGGGAAAGACCCAATACATCTTTCTTTTGACGTTTTCTAATCCGTTAACTTCTGGTTAGGTCAGCATAGAATTGACTTGAGCTACGCTGTCTGCACCAATTAGTCACACTAATTAGTGTTTGTATTCTTACCTGACTCTGTCTTTAAGAAATTTTATATATTAATTTTATACACTATATTAAGAACAATAGTTACATCTATAGAAAGAGTTAGGATTAAGTGATGCATCTCCTGGAGGCAGTTAGAACTAAATTATGATCTTTACAAAGTGGCTTTTATATAAAAATAAGGAAAACAGAAAAAATTTTTCTCTGGAAGGTTGCAATTAAAACAATAATCAGGGAGTCCAAAACACTGGGGTGTGGTTTTGTTAGTTTTTTTGGGGGGTGGTGAGGGTGTTTTTAAGCTAAGAGTGTAAAAATTAATAAAGAAAGCATTTTGCCATAGCTCACAAGCAGGAAACATGCCAGGGAGCACACAGCAGGCTGTTAGATGATCAGGTTGTAAACAGTGTGTGTCACAGGGCAACTAAAACACTGGACCTTAAACTGATCTGTAGAGAGAGGCTGATAGTTGAATGACAATTAGACATATAGAAAAGCAGACACAAGCTATATGGAGTTACACTATCCTTTAACACATAAAACAACATTCCAGTTATCGTTATATATCTTATTATTAATGTCCCAATCATACAAAATCGCCATCTTACCTGATACAATGACAGCCTTCATAGTCATGGAAACACAAATCACACCAGCTCATGCGTGTACTGACCCGATACCCCAGGACCCACCACCTTTTCAGCCATCGGTGACAGCAGGCAAGCATGGTCTCCCAGGCAGCCTGACAGGTGATGGGGTGAGAGTGCCCATGTGGCTGGTGGGGGCAGTGCTGGATGAGTCCTGGTGATCCCAAGGTACATTCTTACCAAGCCGGACTAGGCTCTACACGTGCAGCTTCTTGCTTTGGTAGCTGGCTCCATCCGCGGTCCCCTCTGGACTCTCCAAATGTGATTTGTCACAGCTAGTCCTTATTTTGGTGAGCTCTGGTTTGGGCATCCCATGGGTCTCCCAGTCAAATATTTCCTCATTCACCTTGACATGATTTTATCAAGTTGTCATTGTTTTCCACCAGACAGTGTGTTTCTGAGTTAAACAACTCACCTTAAAGACCAACAGTTGCTTTTTGTTGGTGGTGGTGTACCACTCGCCATCAAGCTCTGGTTTGCATGATTGTCTGGGGAAAAGCTGAGTTGGGAAAGGAAGGCTGTACCCGCTCTCCACAGTACTGCCGCTGGAAGTTTAGGCAACAGTTTAGTAGCTGAACAAATAGTTTCTACTTTTGCTTACTATGGAAGCCTCCTGCATTAATAACTTTTGTCCTGGTTTCAGCTGGGATAGAGTTAGTTTTATTTTAGTAGCTTCTATAGTGCTGCATTTTGGATTTTGTGTGAGAATAATGCAAACAAAACATGATGTTTTAGTTGTTGCTAAGTAGGGCTTATCTTAAGTTAAGGATATTTTTCAGTTTCCATGCTCTGCCAGCGAGGAGGTGCACAAGAAGCTACAAGGGAGCGTGGCCAGAACAACTGACCCAAACTAGCCAAAATGATATTTCATGCCATAGGATGTCATGATCAGTATATAAACTGGGGGGAGTTGGCCGGAGGGAGCAGATCGCTATTTGGGAACTGGCTGGGTGTCAGACAGCAGGTGTTGAGCAACTGTGCTGTGCATCACGGGGTTTTGTTCTGTTTTGTTTTGTTTTTCTTTTTTTTTTTTATTACTCTCTCTTTTTTTTTAATATCCCTTTTCATTACAATAATTATTACATTTATTTAATTATTTTTGTTGTTATTATATTTTAGTTTAGTTATTAAATTTTCCTTATCTCAACCTGTGAGTTTTACTTTTTTTTTCCAATTCTCCTCCCATTGGGCGGGGAGGAGTGAGTAAACGGCTGCATCATGCTTAGTTGCTGGCTGGGCCTAAACCACGACACCTTTCTTTACACAGCATGATTCTGAGGATCTGTATTAATTTCAGTGTTCTTAGAAATCAGCTATTCTAAAAGAAATAAAAATATAAAATTGCAACAAGCAATGGATCCAAAGGAAGATATATATAAAACTATAAGCCATTAATTGGTTTGTAATCTGTGATTTACTTCACCTTGTATCCAAAGGAGGGTGTTAACAATGCTAATATTTTTAAACTACTTTGTTTCTCTATCTGTCAGAAATGGTGCAAATTACTAAACATGTAGGTGAATCTGATATAATGGAGAAGAGACGATGTAGTTTTGCAAGGAAGCCATACCTCTCAACTGCATTAATTCTTCAAATGAATCAATATGAGTACATATGTATGACAAACAGAAAAAGTGGGTGTCTCTAATATTTGACATTTTTTTCTTTTGAAAAGACAAAATGCAAAAGACATCATGTTTCAGAGAGCTGATATAAGACAGGGAACAAAGGATAGAAATGAAGTCACTTTACACAATAGAGAGAGGTTGGCAGTGGAGTTGCATGCAAATTTCATTTGACATGTTGATTATCTGGTGCAGAAATGTGACAAAACTACTGATGGTTCAGAATCGTTCAAGTCAGGTAAGTACAACCAAAGGCTTGTAGAGGAATTACATGATACTGAATGTATACGTGATTAAATGGAAGATGATATCCAGTATTTATTTACAAAAAGAAAAAAGCACTAATAGATAAAGCTTATGTTTCTCCTTCATTTGTGTGTACTATATGCTCTAAATGAGGTGTTACCACTCAGAACTCTCTACAGTAAGTCATATATCTTTTTCTATGATATTAAAAAAAAACCATGTTCATTAGTTTTTGATTTTTTTATTGACAAAGTTCAAATCACCTCAGCATGAAATCTTAAGTCCATCTTGAACATTCTGAACATTATGGAACAGAACCTTATATTGGGAAGTTCCTAACAATAATTTCATAGAAATTAGAGCGTTATTCTGAAGCACTATGTGATTTTACAATTTTCCTATCCTTATACTCTGTTCTTAAGGAATGCAGGCCACCATCAGAGTTGGATGAACTTAGAAGGGCCCTTGGTTTGCCCTAAATAGCAATTCTTATTTTACTCTTTTATAATAATTTTATGCTAATTAGGCATTAGAATATTCAAGACTTTATTTTTTTGCCCCGTAGGAAATAAGAATCACTTCTCATAGTGAGATATTAATGACACTATATTTAGCATAGGATAAAAATGGCCCTCATAGGCACAAAAATAGTAATCCAAAAGCTGGAGGCCAGGTTGAGACTCCATCTGTGGCAGAGTAATGAACACACCAGAACTCGCCTCTGGATGGGTGAGGGAGTTCAGTGTGTTGGGAGGCAGGAATGAATGCAGAGCCTGGAGGACAGATGCTTTTATCTCTATTGATTGCCCAGCTGCAAAGTGGCTGGCCCAGGAAGTGGTCTGTGGTGATTTATCTCCTTCAGTTGGCCCAGCCCCAAAGCTGCTTGCACAGCACCTCCTCGGCTGTGCAGTTTCCCTACTCTGGCTATCCAAACCAAATATATATGAAACCCATTATCTCCTTCAGCATAAATTTAAGGAGAGATTCTATAATGCGAGTCTCTGCTTTGATTCAGGCTCAAACCGAGAAGGGCTCTCAATGCATTAGAACCCAGGATGGAGAGTCTAACTGTGCCTGATGAAGCAGTTTCTGGAAACTAAGGTCTGCAGTGGAAAGCCTGGCAGTATCTAGCAAAAACCTAAAGGTATGGTAGTCCTGTGTAGGGTACACTGTTGTAAAGAAATGGTAGAAATTATATAGTATTAAAAAACTTTTAAATATAAATTGAAACAAAAGCTGCCACTGTTACAATTCTGATCCTGTAAGAATAATAAACAAATCTCATGCTGACAGAAATCTGAAAAGTGAGATTGCTGAGATTCAAGGTAAAGAAAACAGAAAATACAACTCCGCTGTGTCCTTGAGCCTGCCTTAAGTAACCAATTAAAAATCAGTTTTCTATTTTTCCTTATTTAAATAGTGTAGAAATTAAAGGTAAAATCCAAAATGATCTCTCCTTGTATTTCAGATAATACTGGAAATGCACTTAATATTCTCACTCAGAAGTCGTTACCAGAATGCTTATAACGTAGCTTAACCTCAGCCAGCAACTGGGCCCCACACAACCACTCACTCACTCTTCTTCAGTGGGATGGAGGAGAGAATCAGAAGAGTAAAAGTGAAAAAACTCTTGGGTCAAGATAAAACAGTTTAATAGGTAAAGCAAAAGCCACGCACACAAACAAAGCAAAACAAGGGATTCTTTTACTGCTTGCACAGTCAGGCAGGGGCTCAGCCATCCCCAGGAAAGCCGGGCTCTATCATGCATAACAGTGACTTGGGAAGACAAATGCTATAACTCTGAAAGTCCCCCCCCTTTTTTCTTCTTGTCCCAGCTTTATATGCTGAACACAACATCATATGGTATAGAACATACCTTTGGTCAGTTAGGGTCATCTGTCCCGGCTGTGTCCCCTCCCAACTGCTTGTTCATCCCCAGCCTCCTCGCTGGTGGGGTGGGGTGAGAGACAGAAAAGGGCTTGACTCTGTGTGGACACTGTTCATCAATAGCTGAAACATCCCAGCATCATCAACACTGTTTTCAGCACAAATCCAAAACATAGCTAGTATGAAGAAAATTAACTTTATCCCAGCCAAAACCAGCAGAGCTTATTATATTGGTTTGGAGACCTATTGCGTAAACTTTGACTAAATATCCCCAAATGTTAAATACTTGCTTAAACAAAAAAAAAAAAAAAAAAAAAAAAGAAGGAAGAAGAATGGAGGGTTGGAGAGGGGGAAGTTAAACCATCAAATCAGAAATTACTTGACTCATAAAAATGCACCAAATTGTCTTCCTTAGGAATGTGGGATGGTGAGGTTGTCCGTTCGGAATTAATTTTCTCACATGCACTTAAAAATCCTGTGTTGAATGTGATTTAAAAAAAAGCTGTTTGAATATGAAACACTGTGACTACTATGTTCTGTTTGTTAGTACAGCAGATGCTTTTTATTAACTTCTCAGGGAATAATAGAAATATACTTTAAAACCCCTACCTTTCAGAGCCCTAAGCTATATTCAGTGACCTTCTACACCACACTAAGCAATCCAGTTAGATTTCCCCATTAGCCAAAGGGAGGAAACTAGTGTTAAGCAAAATTTATTTTTTCCCTTGTGTTTTTCTAGTTCATTGAAGATGTATTCAGTCTGTGGGTTGACAAGAAAGGTATGTGAAGAAGGTCAAACAGGTTACAAGCATCACTCAAATCTTGTTTTTCCCAGTTCTGTAAGACCATGAGCAAAATGCCTGAATAAAACCATGCACCCTCCTTGTTTTAATCCTTCACCTCTAAAGAAGAAAAACACATTTAATAGCTTTCTACCCTCTTTCATTTAGCTGCAATATCCTCTTCAAATTATCTAGGTCACTTAGGCCCATATACTAGTCAGCTATTTTTAGCTTACTGGTTGTCTTCTTCTGGAGAATTATCTTTTTGCAATTAAATCTCCTGACACAATTTTTATTTTATTTCTATTGTTATATAGGCTGTGCATATTTGAGGTGTACATGCACAAAGTTTCTCAGGTCACTGAAAGACCCATGTTTACAATAATGTATAATTTTTGTTGGAGTTTTTTTTATTTTTGGAAGGAGAACATTAGTGAACAGCATCTGATTAGGAGAAGTAGGCCTGTCTTGGTATTCATACAGGTCTCCCTTGCTGTATAGTTAGACAAATTATGATAAATCTGTGTGCATGTATTTTCCTTTCTAGCAATATTTCTGCTTCCTTCTTTAGTTGTAAAAGCAGCCTGCAGAGACAACAATGCCATCTCCAAGTATGGACTTTGATCAGTGGGGCACAATACAGAGATCTCTGAGCTGGGGTCAGTTATACTAGAGGTGGAAATCAATGCTGCATAGCTACTTCATGTGCAATCAAGCTAGTTGTGAGGCAGTGCATGACACAACTGTGACAACACGCTCTCCTGGAATGGGGCATGATGTTGACTGGTTGTAATATATGTTGTCGTTGCATATATGGGACCAAACACAACAGGCAGCTATTTTCAGTTATGATTACTGGATATAGCTTTCATGCTAATATGGAGATATTCATACTACCTAGCAAAGTGTGTATAACATTGCCTAAGGAGGGCAGAAGTTATTGAGCTAGTCTTCCTAAGATTCCTCTATAGCCGAATAGAGATGAATGTATTACTCTAGAGCTAATTGATTAGTCTGAAAGCTTATGATAACTATGACCATATAAGGAAATAAAAGTAGGAATCTTCTCTTCCGCTACTGCCAGTAAAGAATACATTACTTTGTGAGTAATTATCTTATTGTTTGTATTACTAATGAATATACTGGTGTCAAAATATGATCTTGTGCATTCATAAATTCACCTTTAATTATAAACAGAAGGAATGTATAAGTAATACAACATTATATTATTTGCTCTATACAAATGTTTCGTTAAATGTTAATATTTTAATCCAAAACGGTATCACATGCTTCATATAAAGAGAAAACTATCATTCATTGTTACGTATCTTATCTACTAAATGATAGTGAGATGATCTGTGAAAGTAATTGCAACTTTAACAATGTGTGCGTATGCAATTTTATGTAATTTTAAAAGTTTATAGCATAATCTGAAATCATACTCTGAAAATATCAGAAGAGAAAGGATGTATTGCATATTTGGTCTGCTCTGCAGCTGATGCATTGGATAATATATATGAACTATTTATGAAGCTTGCAAAATAATATGAAAACTAGGGTGAACAGTCCGTATAATTACTAGCTTCTCTGATAATAAAGTTAAATTTTTTACCCCTGTGGAATCATCAAATTCAGATCATCACAGTACACTTCACATTTTGGAAAGAGTCATGGTTTAACATTTCATTATGTTATGGTTTGCTTTTAGGCTAATGTATTGTAGTTCCTGTCAAATAATTTTAAGATGCTTGGCATATTTCAAAGTACAAAGCATCTTCTCATGAATCTTACAGTATAGTGGGTCACTGTTTGAAATGGTTGTTTCATATCATGTTATAAGGTGAGTTATAATATGCTAGAGATAATTTTGGAATCTGTTACCTGACAAAAAGTAAAGCTTTCCTTAAATGTGAAATGCAATTCCAGCATAGAAAGAGTCAGATTTTGTTACTTTACAATTTAATTTAAAATTTAATTTAAATTAAATATTCATAAATCTACTAAATGCCTTCATAGAGTCCATACTTGATTTTTCAAGGAATTTCAAAAATTCAGTTAATTCACCTACTGAAAAGAGGAAAACCAAAATTTCATAGGAGAAAAAAGGAAAAGCCAATGAGACTACAACTGAATATGTGTTGACTATAGGGCAGATTTTGGTCCTGCAAACATACTTCCTCTATAAGAGTTCTTTGCATGTAGTAAAAGTCAGTACATGTGTGCATTGGGTGCATTAGGATTTTAAAGTGTATTACAATATTTTATGTGGATTTTTCACTTGGATTCTATTAGTTAGATCTCTTGGGCTATGTTCTTTCTCATGTATGCAAGTGTTTATTAGTTATTTGGATAGCGACTTTTGCCTATGACAACCCTGTATTTTGAGACCTGCAGTTCATCATGAAACTTATTTACTAGGTATTCTGAAATTCACTATGAAATAATAGTAGTTGATGATGTTAGTTTCTCTTCAGGCTAAAAGAAGACAATTTAGATGCTCATCAGAAAGATGTGAAGGATTGTAGTTGAATGTATTCAGGCATTGACATGAAAGAGAAATGCTTAAGTGGTCTTGAAAACACAGAAGAAATACCTACTAAAATAAAAAAAATGAGCAATTACAGACAGAAAATCACATGGCATAAAAAAGCTATATTTAAAATGAGAACATATGCATGTCCCTAAAACCCTAGTTGAAATACTGGAGAAGCTGAGAAGTCATGGCATTAAACATAAATCTAAAAATGTGTTTTAATATTGTGTGAAAGTTTTGTAAGTCTGTTTCGATTTTAAAATAGATCTGAAATAAACTTAACCCTTGTTTTTCTCGAACAAAACTTGTTTTCATTTCAGTTTGACTGAAGAGTAAAATGAATCCAAGGGAATCTGAAAAGCAGAAGAATATTTGCTTCCACGAGAGCAGTGAATCTAAATGAATTGATGTAGCATGGAAATCTTTTAAGAAATCAGTCATCTGAGATATGTTTGGTAGCCCCAATGTTAGTATATTTTTCCAGGATCTTCAAGTATATGACTGTGGGCTGACACTTTGTATTGCTCACCAGATAAAAAAGGAAGAGGGTCCTGTGGTCAACATTACACAATATCGCTGCCCATCTGATAAAGGGTACCTAAATCTATCAGTGCAACCTGTAATGCAGGAAGAATGCAGCTTGCTCTATATAATTTTGGTTAAGCTAGAGATATTCCTTGTTGTTCCCCATTGTATCTTTGGTATTCTCTGAAATGAAATGCCTCTGTTGTGTTTATTTAATTTTCTCTGAATATCTAGAACCAAGACATTAATTTCTGAGTGTGTGTATATATACACACAAACTGTATAACATGCACACATAATTTTTTCAACATTCATTTATTATGCTATGTGAGCCCAAAAGACTCAAAGCCTTTTTTCAGAAAAGAGACAATATGTTCACATAGTGTCACTAGTGAAGAAATGCATCACTTCCATAAAGCTATGTGAACTTTCATGCTGCTCTGTCTTCAGTCATAAATAGACTTGAGGTGTTCATAGGGTTAGCAGCCAAGCTGGAGAACCTGGTAATCCTAGAAATTGCAATGCTAATGTTCTTCTGAATGTGTATGCTTGTTCAAAATATGGAGGTACTAGAACAATATCAATTGATAAAAGGTCTTGTGGAAAAACCTTTCAGTCTTTGAATTATTTATGAGGTTTTCTAAAGCAGTTATCACCAGAGCAATGAGTAAAACTGCCTCATCCAAATTATTAAAGGACAACAAAACTCTTTGCATGTAAAGACATTGACTCTCAACAAATTATTAAATACCAAGCTAAAAAATCCTCCACATGTGAAGAGAATGACTCTCAAATCATGAGTCTCGTATAAATGAATCAAAATATTCAATAAATTAATTGCAGTCAAGTTAAAATACAAATATTTGGGGACCCATGTAAAACCATACCACTTTTGCAGCTGATGATGTGAACAGCAGTTAATGCTTATCAAGGAAAATTGAATGGTTTTGATACTAAGAAAAATCATATATTGAATTCATACTGAAAAATGTGAGTCTTCACCAACAACAATATCAGGTTGTTAGTGATTCAATGCTGGATAAGTTTATCCATGATGGCTTGAAAACAGGCAATGTAACATGTATTGAAATATTAATGCAAGTAGAGCTTTAGAAGACTTTGAGGACAATTTAGCCCCTCTCTCCAAAATAATCAATTCCCAGTTTTAGTCCCCTGTACTTTGAGATCATTTGTATTCAGCTAGAATATGGATTTTTCTAGCCTTATCTGATTTATTAATGTTCAACCACACATATATTAGGGACACATCCAAGCAATGTTCTCCCTTGGAACAAAGGGAAAGTTATACAGCTGGAAATGTCCATAGGCATTTGCACTATACCTTCAGCTCGCTCTTCTGAGTCCTGAAAGCCGGAAGGGAGAAAAATAATGCTGTGCTGTGGAAGTATTTTCCTAAGTACAGTCCAGCATCTTTAACTGCAAATTGGTATCCTGACATTTTGATACAGGAAAGGATGTAATATATTGCATTCATGTGTGTTTCCTAAAAAATTATTAATACAATTCTCCTTGTGCTTGCAACAGAAAGTGGGGTGCCATTGTGCTAAATGCTGTACATTCTTCTACCTCCTTGAACCCTAAACCTCAAGGCAGCACTACATGTTTTATTTTGTCTTCATATAACACAGGTATTTAAATGTCACCTTTATGGAGCTAAATACTGTAGATAAAACACTTGTTTGACAATCTGACTTTTGTGTATAATACGGACATAAAATGGAGGTGACTGAGGCACCACTAATGCCTCTAGACCTTGCAATGACAGGGCAGCAGTGAGATCTGAGACTCCTAGAGAGTCCTAGCAGGATATGTGGTTTGGTCTGGCTTTTTTTGAGGTGGGACAGGGGATTGGAAGGTGAAACTGCTTGTCTTGTGTTCAGAGGATGACAACGAAGTCAGATATTGGTTTCTGCCAATTACAGAAATAGTCAATATTCCTCTCCCGACAGCTTAGTGATTAGAACAAAACATGACACAGGATCAGAATAAAAGAATGAAGTAGTGAGAAGTGATGTGAGTCAATTCAATAAGACTACAAATCTGAAGGCTCTGTGTACATTTTTAGTCAATCCACTTCCTGGCCACATCAAATATAAACTACGGGTCTTTGCTTCCAAAGCCCTTTGTAGCTTTTTTCTGCCCTACCTGACCTCTAAATAGCAAGAATGCATTCCTGCTTGTAATCAACCCATCCTGCCAGATTTTACTGGCCACTTGTAGAATTTCTGTTCTCAACCTTGTTAGCCTCTTTTATCAGGAAACCTCCATATATGTGTCTACAAGTCCACTTGATTACCATTCCTTAAATCCTTTCTTAAGGCCAACTTCAAGTGTTTAGGCATTTGGTGTTTGTTTTTTCTTTTAGCATAATTCTTTTCAGATATGCATGCTGTAGCTTTTTGGTACATTGTTCCTAATCTTATTTTCACCTTTTTCTCAGCTGCAACTTTGTACACCATTGCATCTTTATTAGTACTCAGGTGGTGAACTCTATAGGTCAGCAACTCTCCGGTGTTTTTTTCTTCTTTATGTTTATCCAGTGCCTAGCCTAGTGGGCTTCTGGTCCAAGATTGATTCTTAAGTACTATGGTAATGCCAATTACAATTTTAAATTGGATATGAGTGCTGTTATAAGGCTTGTAATGGAAGTTATAAATATTGACCTTGGTACCTTGTTTGACTTTGTCTCAAATAATATTCTCCTCACCAAGCTAGGAGAGCATGGGCTAGGTGAAACCAAGATAAGCATGCAAAACTTATTTTCTAGCCCAGTTGTATTATACCGTTGGGCTAGAAAGGATATGCTGAATGAGGCTTGCATGCTTTTTTTTCCATTATTTCATCAGCATTTTGAACAGTGGAAATAGAGAATGCCAAAATTAAATGACACTGAATTAATGGAGAATGTGGCAACTAGCAATTTGGAAGATAGGATAAGGTTTGGAAGGAAATGTATTTTTACCAGTTGAAGCAATATCTGGAAATAAATACACTAAATAGAAACCAGTGTAAAATACCACACTTAACTGGGAATAAGCAAGCGCAGGGTGTGGAATGACTTGCAATTTGGTGTGCATCTGGTACAAGGCAACATTGCCACACAGAGAGAAGGCTGTCACTGTAATATGTGCTCTCTCTAAAAGTACATATGCATTCACAGAAAACATGTTCTCTGATCCGTAAAACACCTTGACAGCCCTGTTCAGTGGGAGAGATGGAGGGTGGTTGGTGCAGCAGTCGCAACCACTCCCATCCCCTTCCTGAGGTACAGCCTTGGGCCTGCTGCCCTCTCCTGCGGTGAGGGGGGTGGAGGGTGGAAAATACTCATCCCAGGTTGACATGTGCGACCATAGCTGGCACCTCCCAAAAGGCTGTGGCTCTTGTTGGGGCTCCCAGCCTACCCTGGAGATAGGCATGAAGGCGCTGGGGGGTCACAGGGCCCATGGGGGTGGTTCTACCCCATTTCTGGTGGAAGCAAAGCTGCACCAGGACATATAGCGAGAGGAGGTGCAATGCCAGGATGGGAATGGGGAGCTGCATTTTGTGTAAATCCTTGGCAGCGAGGATTATAGATACCATTTATTTATATATAGTTATAGATATCGTTCTGTCAGTGTAAATAAAACCAGTCTGCAAATAAGCGGCCTGACACTTCATTCCAATTTTTTTAATCTGTGGCAATCAATTTCTCCTTGTAATGTCCTTCTAGCCTTGAAGGTGGTGTGAAAAATAGTCTGTAAAGCCATGTTTTGTCTCTGTTCCAGTGTGGTCTGTACCATGTCATGCATACTCAGTGAAAATGAGATTTCTATGCCTTCCTGTACATACTCAGTTAAAAGGAGGTGACAGAAGGCCCAAAAATAGTTTGCCAAACTTTCCTGGGACATGCATGCAGACATAATGTGGAAATCATACTTTCTCTAGTGGCCTGGGAGCAATAGGTGAGATGCTGTGTTTCAGATAAAACATAAACATGTTAGATTTCTTGTGAGGCATAAATAAGATCATTCTGTCCAGAGATCCAGTTATGGTTGTAGCATGGTTAAAGCCGACCATCTGCCGTAAGCAAAGCCCTGAACTTGTAGGCATGTGCTTGAGAACTGGACTTGGGCATATTTTTGTGTTTGGCTGGAGGGATGCATTACTGGTGGCTTTCCCGTGGAGTGGGAGTGTCTTGTCTGCTCAGCATGCATCAGGGTGGTCTGAACACAGAATTAGCAGGTAATTTCCCCTTGGCCTTCCATGGAGAGTTCTTTGATGCATGTGAGAAATTATGTGTGTGTGTTGATTGCCCTTGCTTTTTAAACTTTCAGAAATCTGTTATTTGGGAACAAAATACTTAACACATTTGCTTCAGGGAATTGATCTAAGTGAGGAGACTGTGTGCTAAATAAGCCTTCTTTAAACCAACTGTTTTGGTTAGCTATTTGAAAAGGAAAGAACAGATATATAGAACAGTGGCGTGGAAAACTGTGAAAATAAGTTTCTTGTGCAAAAACTTACCAACTTCCTTCATCAACAGACAAAATAAGTGAAAGCATGGTGTGTCAATCTGTTTAACTCCCTACAGGAGAACTCCATTAAGAGAGGAACATTTTTTTTTTTAAAAGTTCTTTATGCAAATTGGGCACTACAATATTTTGCACCAGAAACTAGTTCCATTATTCTACTGCAGAAACTGAAGTCTTCGGTATTTACCATTCAGCTGTTCTGACAGGGAAGAGTCAAAAATAGGTATCAGTATCTGTTCAAAATTCTGGTTATCTTCTAGAGTGTGTATTTTTTCTTGTCAGTGGTGAAAGGTATGGGCTGGACATGGGGTTTCCAGTCTTTGAGTCAGTCTTTCTCTTTAGATATTAAGGAGTAAATTTATAGTTTGTTATTTGTAAAAGTTCTTCGTTCTCTGAAACTATTTATCAAGACATCAGAAGGTTTAATAATATCTTCACTCTCTTGCTCCTGGAATGCAGTTGTTCAGTGATTTCTGTGTTTTCAGAGACCTTTGTGATGTTTACATTACAAAAGAAGAAAAATAAAATGGCAGGGGGCTAGAGGGAAAGGAGAGGTTTTGCATACCAGCGTGCTTGCAAACCCACTTTCCTCCATCTATCTGTGTCACAAGAATGGGGCCTGAATGGAGTTGTAACGTTGGCTTTTAAGAGAACAAAGACACTAGAAAAGAGACCATGTAGAAATTGTAGAAGTTGCAGAATTACTTGTGGTAAAAATCAGATTCCTCACAGAGGTAAGGGCTTATCTATGCTATAGTTTGACTAAAAATAATTTCTGGTTTTACTCATAAATCTGATGATATCTACTTTGTTATGAGTGAATGAAATATGTGGAAAGAAGCCTCAGTAATATAACATTTTACAACTACTTTACTCTATTGGTTTACAGTGACAAGCACAACAATTCTGCCTTCAGCACAGCCATCTGTCTGGCAGACTAATCCATCCAAGTTGTAAAAGTGTATCCCCATGGTATGTGTATCCTCCAGTAACCCAGGTGATGGCAAACAGCCACTCTTTTTTCCCTGGGGATACAAGTCCTGCTGCGTCATCCAACAGTACTTCTGTGAAAGCTCTGACAAGCACATTTCCCTCTGCTTTAGGCCCATGGGGATGGGCAGCTGGGCACATTGTCCAGATTGACAGTGGCCAGTGTTTTTACTAAAAGATTTCTTTCTCAGCAATTTTGCTTTAGCACAGTGTCTTGCCTAAGTTCAGTTCTACTGCCATGCTATGTGGTAAGATCTCAAGATGACTCCTGGGAGTGGTAGTGGGGAGGGTATGCTTTGGAGGGGACTCCATGGAGGGATTCTGTTTGGGACAAGGTGTTTCTAGTCAGAAGACAGTGTGTAGTGGCCAGATTTTCTGTTTTTTTTTCAGGCATCTTCCGCTGGATGCAGAGAGATTCTGCAAAGCAGGATATATACCATTTAACACATAAAGCGATTGTGTATTGGTTAGCACACAAGAGGGATAGGATTTATTCAACTAAGTAGAAATGCTGCTGCCGAGGTCCCTGAAGCATCTGGCCTGGCTTGGCCTGGAAGACACATCAGATGGGGAATAGTCCACTACCCCTGTGGCTGCCAGAGGCAGCTCCTTGGAGTGGCTGAGTTGCCATCTTCCCGCAGCCACCTTAGCACAGGTGGCAGTGACAGCTGGGCCTGACCAGTCCTGACCATCCCTGGCCAGTGGCAGCGTGTTTTCTGCTGTGTACCTTTCTGTGCCAGTGTTTTCCCTTTAGACTCACTCAGTCTATACTTTCTACCTCTGTTATCTTTTGACAGACGTTTTCTTTGGTTTTTCTCAGTAGTCTAAGTCCGTGTGGCACAGCTGTGCTGCACTGGGGCTGTCCTGTGTTACCTTGGTGCCCAGGTACCTAAATCCGTGGTGGGGCTAGGGAGAGCCTTATGGCAGAGGCTGCACAGAGAGGGGGTGTACAAGTGACAACTTCTTCACTGCTTCAGTTTGGTGTTGACTAATTTCCAGTATGTTTTGTGTCATGTCAGACATGACAGGATCCTTCTGAATCATGAATATGTAAGTATGTCCAGAGACATTACTGGACCCTGTTAACAGAATGTAAGGTCTGAGATGCTATTCCTGACCAGTCATGCTCTGCCTCCCATTCTTATTCTGAGTCTTAACATTTGAAGAACATGGTGTACGTAAAAGACCTTTTCTCTTGGCTATCCCAATCAAAGTGTCTTCTAAATATGCTGTATAAAATGCTCAGGTCAGAATTTGTTCCTGATTCTGATGAAAGAGTACTTACTGGTGCCTTACAACTCTGTCTTGTCCCAGAGAGACCCTGAATCTTATTCTTTCACTTTTTGCTTTGCTATTTTAACTCAGAACTCTAGCCAGAGGTTAAAGTGTGTGAATTTCAGCAAAATTTATGTCTATATACAAAGTTTTCTATTTATTATCTCTGTCTTTTTATTATCTATAGTTTATTGCTACTCAGAAAGTTGATACTCTGGTATTTTCATTTTTAATGATAGTTTGGGGTATTTTCCTGTTTGGAAAATTCTAGTGTAGTGGTGTGGAGGAAATTATGTTTTTTTTTAATTTAATGAAAGTCAAAATCACTGTGAAACACATCCTGCCATCTTCTCTGTTGTTGTAGAATATACTGGAAAGGGAACTTAGTGTGGGTCTTTGTGATGGAAATGAGTAAGAAGGTGAGAGGAAAAAAGTGGTTTCTAAAAACAATATTGTTGAAGGTTAATTTCATACAGCATTGCAACATATAGTTGCAAAAAAGGTGCCAGCAAACTTTCTCAAGTGTTGGTTTTTGTCTTATGGTAATGAACTTCCATACTGCAGAAATTCCAAGGTGTATTGGTAGGCAAGTGCTTCTTTATGATATTTATTCTTGCTCTGCCTTTGTAATACCTAGTTTTAGTGAGTGTTGTTTTCATACTGGCTTAGATCACTTTCTCATTGTAATATTTGCATTAAAAATGTTTCCCTTTCATTTTTTCTTTAATCATAGGTAGCTTTGCTATAACATTTAAACTATGACTAACACTCCTTGTTAACACTGAATCCTTTAAATGATACTTTGAAATTGTTTAAATCAGTATTTTAAATTGAACAAGGCCTTAGAGCCACTTTGTAGGACTGTATCATTAACCTATAATTGTATATTGCATGAAGTACTTTGTTTTCATTACTTCGGAAAAAAAAAAAAAAAAATAATGACCTTGAAATTGACTCCTCTATTTAACATTTTTATCTGAGCTTTAACACCATTAGAACTAACTGTTTGCATTGAGCACAGAAGGAGCCAAAGAAGCAATGTACTGCAGTCAACCTAATTCAGTTTCAAGCTAACAAAGTTAGTATTAATTGGTAATTTACCAAGTCTAAGGCCTCGGTTAAATAAAAGTCAAGATTCTGAAACTCCTTTCATAGGTTGTCAGCCCTGGGTTTTAAAATATACTGTTCTGAATTTTGATTTTCTCATCAGTATACCTAACACTTGAATAGCCAGTAGGTCTGTGCTGCCTTAAATATTAATCTAAACTGTTTAAAATTGATACTGAGCATGAAAAGTTGTTAGTGAGAAAGCCCCATTTAATGCAGAAGCTATTTGGGAAATATTATAAAATAATGCGTTTTTTCCTTATTTGCCTAAAGCGTATTTCTCTTCAAAGTCTGTCAGTACTAAATTATCATCAGGCCCCACAGTCTTTACTCATGTTGATAGGCAGCTCGAACAGCCGGGTGTGCCTCCCATTCATCTGTTCCCAGTGTCATCAGACACAAGGAAGGCAGAGCAGACTGTCCAAACTGGCTGTCATTTCAAGAAGACTGGGACACATGAAAGCAGTAAGTAATAACGACTTAGCTGAGGGACTGAGCATTATGTACCACATGAAAAACGTGCTCCACTCAAAACCATGAAACTTGGCACATTGGCTTAGGATTTGCTGAGGCGCAGAACAAAAGCAAGTATGGTGCTTTATGATGGCTTACTATAGAAAACTGAGCTCTTCAGCAGAAACTCTTTTGATTCCAGTTTTCCACAGGTTCTTAAACATGGAAGGAATAAAGTTTTAGCAATGTTATACAGATGGCAAATGTCAGGTTTTTTTTTTTTTTTTTTTTCTTCTACAAAGTGAAGCAGGATCTGTTGGTCCTAATCTCAGTTTCCAGAAAATAAAACATCTAAATTGGTTCTTTTTAAAGGTTAGGGGCTGGAGAAAACAAAAAAAAAAAAAAAAAAAAAAGTGGCGATGAAGGGGAAAAGGGGCAGAGCTAATTTTTGAAATACCTTCAATAGAGATTCATCTTGGAAATCTTGTCTACAAATATGTCATTCAGGGAGAACAGCAGTGAACAATCTACAGATTTTCTTCTTTATTTTTCTGTAATATGTGTTCTTTTAATCAAAGTGGTCAGGAGATGGGGTAGGAGTAACTCCCAACATGATCTATCTGCATTGTCACATTTATTGATCATGGAATATAAAATCAGTAACCATCAACTTTTACAGTGAAAACACATGGTCGTGCTAGTGAAGTGAAGGGTAACTGTCCAATCTTGACTGGAGAAGTCTAATCTGTGTTGTTTTCCTTTGGGCGGCCTTGTGGCACAGTTTCCCCAGGCTTGATCTAGCTGTTCTCAGTCATCTTGAGAAACTTGAAGAAGGGCAAGCTGTCATCTGGGCTCAGGCAAGCTCAGGAGGGTAAGAACATGTACCAGTGTCTGCCTTCTGATGTGGTTTGAAAGGGAAAATAAATTAAAATTCCTTTCTATCTTTTCAAGAATTTGAAATAGGCTTGTGCCTGTCTTTTGTGCATTGAACTAGAGCAGATTTGGGTCATCAATATTCCAGGTACAAGGAGAGGATACTTTCATTTTGCACATCTTTAAAAACAGCATGTTGTCTTGCTCCCTGTTGTTCATATTTTTAACTGTTAATTAAATCCACTGACATTGCAGCTGTTTGGATTATTAATAGTATCCCTGATATTTGAAAATAGTTAGATTGCTAATATTTTTATGATTCACTAAATAGTTTTCAATCTAGACTAAAATATGCTCTGTTTGAAAGGCAAGATAGTATATGCAAGTCATGGAAGTTTATTATAGTTAAAATATGTCTTTTATAGTTAAAACTTTGTTTTGAGTTTTCATATGATGTATGAAACATAGGATTTCAGAGTCAGGGTTTGTTTTTTTGTTGCTGTTCCACACAGTTCCGTGATGACCCATTCACAGATATCCCTAAATGTCATTATCACCCTGAGGGCAGAGTCTTTGAAAGTTTGCTTAGCTCAGTAATCGTACACGAATACATCACCATGTAACTGAATGGAAGATATATTGGGGAATTACTGTCCAGCTTGAACATGAGAAGACAACCATACACTTATGCAATGTTTAGGAATTTCTATCTGTCATGGTTTGAGCCTGGTCAGCAGCCAACCAGCATGCAACCACTCTCTCTCCCTTCTCTTCCAGCAATAAGAAGGGACAGAGAGCCAGGCTTGGGGTTCGAGATAGGACTGGGATGGGGAAAAAAATCTCCCTTTATGGTCACAGGCAAAAGGCAGACTCGTTAGGGGAAGAAAAAAAAAAAAGAACATACATTTACTACAGACACTAACAACACATAACAGAGTAGGACAGTGAGAAGCATTGCCACATCTTGAGAACAACTTCCCCCCACCCCTCCCTTCTTCCTGGGCTCAGCTCTGCTCCCGATATCTCTACCTCCTCCCCCAGTGGCGCAGGGGCAGGGAATGGGGGGTGCAGTCAGCGCTGCCACTTCCCTTATCTTCGGTGAGGGGAGTTTCCGGAACTTGTTCCTCCTGCTCCATCGTGGTCCCCCTCTCACAGGAGACAGTCCTCCACAAACTTTCTCCGACATGAGTTCCTCCCGTGGGCTGCAGCGTTCCCCACACTGCTCCATCATGGGTCACCAACTTTCTCCAACTGGATTCTCTCCCATGGCTGCAGCCCTTCCTGAGCTGCTCCGGTGTGGGACTCCCCCACATGCTGCAATCCTCCCAGCACTGAATTACAGCAGCGGGGCTACCTTTTCCCATGAGACCCCGGCCTTCTTTGGGCACAGAGCCTTGATTATTCCAATCAGAAGCCACAGGCCATAAATCAATGTCTGTTCCACTGTAGATCTTCATGGGTGGTGGAGGGGCCGCCCTCCCGTCTCACCACAGGGTACAGGGGGGTCTCTGCACCAGCACACCTCCCCCCTCCTTTCTTCCTCCGTTCCTCCACTGACCTTGGTGTTCATGCAGCTGCAGCAACTCCTCCTCACAAGTCCGACAGCCCGTCG
Organism: Tyto alba; assembly: GCF_018691265.1. Lineage (NCBI taxonomy): Eukaryota > Metazoa > Chordata > Aves > Strigiformes > Tytonidae > Tyto > Tyto alba. The sequence continues at coordinate 19,630,041 of NW_024881276.1, read as the reverse complement.
CCACGTCCCTTCTTAAATACGTTATCGCAGAGGCGCAGCTGATTGGCTCAATTTTCCAAACAGAAGTGGAGCTGACTTGGAGCTGGGGGAGCTTCGAGAAGCTTCTCACAGGGGGCCACTCCTATAACCCCCTCCCCTGCGTACCAAAAAAACCTCCACCACTCACTCAATCCAGGACACAATCTGACAGATGGTGAAACTGTTAGTTTGAAAAGTCTTTTTAAAAATACTTGTAATGATGCTTGCAATTGCATAGTTTCTTTAAAGGGAAGGTTTGTTTGTTTGTTTAATGTACTGCTTCTGATAAATATATTTCTTTTTTATAAGCAGCTTTCTTCTCCAGCACTGTCATTTCCTAATGAGCTGCTTCTGTGATGCCACAGCCTAATATTTAGGTTGTTCAATTTTGACAGCAAAGAAGTCTGGTATTGTCATAAGAATTATGCATTAAGCAAATGGATGAGACTTACATAGCTGCTATGTGTACACAATTTTGTTTCCTGTCTCATCATGTCTTTGCTGATAACAAAGCTGTTTGAAAGGACAATTGATTTGTGGTAAAGTTGTTAGTAGTCTGCTAATGTAGCATAGAATGTTTATAAAAAGATATAAAGAAGAATTTAGTAATTTAATACATTTAATTCCAGCTTGTAAAATGGAATTTTGCAGTTCTGAATATATTCTAATATTTGGAAAAGACCAAGTATTGGAATCAGTTAATACCAATGTTATATGTCTATTTCTGGGAGAGGTAATAGATAATTGTAATGTAATTACAAAGATGAGAGCACTTCATACCTGTTTCACTTCTTAAAAGCTGTGAGGCGCGGAATCATGACTTTACAACCATTAAGGTTATAAAGTAGGTATGTTTATTCAGCCCTGGGCGCATGGGGGAATAATTTCCTCCAAATGCATGCGCAGCTTGGAGCCAAAACCGGCTCTTTTTTATTACGTAGAATGTTACGTATGTATCATATTTCTGGGAATAGGGAGGGAATATTGCAATTAGTTCTGAGAAATCCTTAACATATCCCCCACCCGAAGCCCTCGCCCCCCACCCCCCCCACCCCGACGCGGACCCTCCCCTAGCAGCTCCCATGTTATCAGAGAAACGTCAGGTCTTAACGAAACACAGGTCATGTCCCAACAAACAAAGGGCATGTCTCAACCACCCAGGTGCAGTGTTTCCTGAGGGTGGGGGGGGAACCATCTGGTTAATGTTTCCTTAGATCAGCTGAATCTTGTGACTCCCACAATACTTGAAAGACGGTTTCATCAGTCTGGCCAAAAAGGTACCTTTAAAGCAAGGCACTGCCAGGATGTTGAGACTACTTTTAAGGAGAGTTTTTAGTCTTGATCCAGTAAGCTATTACATTGAGGCAAACGTGGAATACTCTCTGTTATTATAGTTTTGTTTGTTATCACTGAGTGTTTTATATAGTACTTTATGAGGAACTGACCCAAGTGTAAGTCCTTGTGCAGACTCAGTTCTAAAAAGATTAGAGAAATGGATTGTGGCAACAACTGAAGATCCATAGTCTCTGTGCGTTAGACAATGGTGCTTTATCATTATACTATTTTTTTGGTTTTGTTTTTTTTCAACCCCACCTCACCTCCTCAATGAAATAAATGCACTTAAGATTAAATTAAGAAAAGTTAGGCTGGATCTAGTAATGGAATAAAACATGCAGCTTGGAAGGGAAAAACCTGACATGTTATTTTAAGGTGCTTATTTATTTGGCTAACTTTATGTGACTGGTATTCAGTATTGGATTAGTATGTATTCAAATACAGATATTCTATTTGCCAGTACTACTGAAAAATATCTTAAGGGAGCAATCATAATGCAGAAAAAAAAAAAAAAAAGTATCAGGAGCTGACCATAATGACTATAGACAACAATGTAATGAATAGCATACATTTTCCATATATAAACCCACTAATGTTATACAAATGAGGATCATCTGATGCAAAGCCCATAAACTCTACAAAACAAGCTATAGAGTAACTTCTTAAACAACTTAATGAACTTTTTGTAAACAAGCTGGAGTGAACAAGGCCCTAATGGCTCTGCAAATATAAGGTTTTCGTTGGATAAAATTATTTTGAACCTGGAAGTGGATTAATATGTAGATTTACACAACTCCCTGTTTTTAGTCTGAACTATATATAAAAAGTTACTGTGTTTCTATAATAGGCTAAGATGTTACATAAAAGTAAATAAATATCAAAAGTAAAAATTAGGCTTATGTCATAAGGGAATGAAATCTAGTGATTTACAATACCTCCAGAATTATATAAACTACCTTTGTGACAAAAGGAACCAATTAGTATTAATATACCAAGTCTCACTTTAGCCCATTTATATGAAAATATGTTTTGTATCTAAACACTAGTCCTGAGAAGGACAAAAATCTTGATTTTGCAGACTTAGAGTAATATTCTCTAAATAATCATACTTTATGGTTTTAAACAGACAGTTTTAATAGAAAAACAGGATAGATGTTCCTATAACTTAATATCCTTGCTCCTATGTATTTTTGTTCAACCAAACTGTAGTTTATTACAGAGAGTAACAGCAGTTGTAGTGCTGAAAATCCATTTTTCTGCTCTTTGCTTAGGAAGATCAGTCAAAACACCAAAAAAATATGAAGAGATCTTTCCACATCTCCTATATTTCAGTACTATGATATCACTTTATCACTTGTATTGGTTCACAATAAAAAGTGAGAAATTTGTTTTTGTAGATCAAACATTCTCACAAGCTGTGTCATGGGATTAAAACATGGTTTTCATTTATGCCTTTTATTTTTGTTTGCTTTATTCTTGAAGCTGTTATGATGCATGTGTTTCTAAATTGCATCTGGAAAGCCTTATTAAGAGTTCTGTTAAAGTAGAGAAATGAAGTGCTTAGAAGTTGTGGAATTCAAGAATTAAAGCTGTCTGTATAATCTTAATTTTGGCCTCCCTATGCTTATGCACAATGTCACAGTCTTTAATTAGAGAATCACATACTGATTTTTTTCCCCCTAGGAGTTACACTTCATTCAGTGCACAGGAGGGATAATGCTTACTTGGTGATTGCTGCCTTCATCATATTGTTTCATTCTCACTGTTCTGTGTGTGGCCATGGGCTTTATTTACTGCACCCTAATCAAAGCATACTTTGATGACAAAATTAATAATTTCCTTTGGGCTTTTATTTGGTTCTTAATCACTTTAGGTCTGAATCGTTTACAAGTGTTATTGGTCATCATCTTTATGGTATCCAGTTTACATTGTGAAGACAGTGTTTCAGGTGAGCAGCTGAAGTACTAAAAAGCAAGCATAAAAAGTATCTGCTGATTTTGGGTGCTACCGTTGTGATAAGTTGTGCCTGATAGTTAAGAGGATTTTTTATTACACAGCACTTCATCTGTTCTAGACAGAGATCCTTTTTGATTCTAACAGAAGGGATGAGTTTTCAACACTTCTTCAAATTCAGCACCCAAAAGATCAAGAGCACATAATAGTCACCCTTAGGGGTCTAGTTTAAACGATATAATGTGTAGGAAGAGAAGAGATCCAGTCCCTCGGGGCAGCACTATCTGTAGGATTAGTGTTTCATTTCACATTTTCCACATGGCTTCCACTATCAGCAACAGTTCAAACAAGAGCACTATAGAAGGCAGCTTTACTATGTAACTTGGGTTTTGCGTCCAACTGGATGCCAAGAGTAGATCCATTCTGTTCACTGATTGAGGAAATGATGTGAGGTAAAAAATAAATTCAGTTTAGGATTGTATCATGATTCATGACTGCCCTGGCAACATGCAGTAGTAAACATTCTGCTTTGAATGCAGAGCGGGAGAAAATCAAACAGGAAAAAGAAGAGAGAGAAAGCATGACAAGTCTTACTAGTCTGCTTACTTGAAAGAGGGAAGAAGAAAGTGGAACTCTGTGTATGAGGGAAGGCAGACTTGCAGTAGTTGAGCAGAAGAGAGTTATGTGAGATGGTGCAGGTATTGGATCAAGCTCCAATTGTCTGTACCCATCAAACATTTCAGTCTCATCTTCCAAAGGCCTCCTTTTGACGGTTGGTCTACTGACTCCTTTCTGTTCTTTCTTAAACAGCAAGCAGTGCTTTCCTCTCTTTCCAAATTTCCTATTTCACCATATTCCTCAGCCACATCTTATTTTCTCTCTAGCTTTTTCTACTTGGGCATCTGAAAGAGACAACTCCTTTCTCAGTTCAGCCTGGGAGTTAAAAGAGAGATGGGAGGCAGGCTTTCTGCTCAGTTTCCCTCCTGGTTCTGATCTGGCTCAGGTCTGCTGAGAGGGACTCAGAAATTCCAGGAAAAGCCTTGCTGAGCTTCTGGAGTATTGGGCCAATAAGTGTTGAGTATCTTTGTGTTGCTGGTAGGTAGGGTGTTGAGTTTTTGAGTTTAGCTGTTTGTTTTCTGTCTTCACTGTGTGTTTTAAAAATGTGATAAGCCTTTAAATATTAAAATTTTGAACCTCTGTTTGGCAGATATGGACACATTTTCATGGGTATGTGAAAAACCACATCCACTATACAAAAGACTGTAACTCCCTCCTGCCTAATCTCCCTGCTCCAGATCAGTGAAATAGCAGAACTGTTCACCAGCCATTTTTTAACACATGCCAGATATTTCTCAAGACCAGTAAAGCTGTTTGGCAGAATAATTCCCCTTTCATTTTTGCCTTGTTCACACTTCCATTACTCCAGAACAAATAAATAAACAAAACACACAAAAAAGCCAACAAAACCCACAACAATCCCCACCTTGGATGTCAAAAATATGAGGGGGTGAGGGAAATATTAACCATAGTTATAAGCAGTTAAAAACAGGTCAATAAAACATGAAATATCACATAGTTTTAACAATAACCTCTCCTCCCTATATTCCTGTAGTATTACTGAGGTTTTTTATCTGAGACTGTGTTAACCATAAATGGAATAATAATATATGGGTAGGTACAAGATATGGAAGTGAAACGAGTCTATGGGATTTTTCACTATATAAGTTTTTAAAAATAACACTTCTATTTGTATTTTTATTTGTATTATTTAAGAACTTACTTTCCCCCTTGAAAAAAAGATAGCTCCTTCAAGGGCATTAATGTTTACATGCAGCTTCATAGCAGTGCTGCTTCCTGATATAATTATTTCTTCAAATAGATGCACCATATCATGGTACCTGGAGTTGTTAAAGGATGAAGAAGGAAAGGAAAAGTGTGTCTTCACAGGTCAAATTCAAGGATAGCAGAAAAGCCAAGTAGAAAGTTTGTCATTCTATTATTTCTAATTGGTCTATCAATATTCTTTGAACGTAGCATTGAACATAGTGCAATGCAAATAGTTTAGGGTTTGGGTTTTGGTTTGGGTTTGGGTTTTTTAGTAGAGTGTTCCAAAAAAAAATTGTACACTACACTTGGGGGCTTCTTCTCTGTTCCATTCTACATTGTGGATAAGGTATATGAAGTATATAACCCATATAACAGAACGGGAAAGCAGGGCTGTTTTTGTTTTTCTTTTTTTTTTTTTTTTTCAGTTCTGGTTCTGTTTAAGTTTAAGAATGAATGTTAGTTGGGTTCTTTTTAGTTAGTTTGTTTTGCTTTTAGTACCTGTTAAACACGTCTTGCATTTTTAAACTATATTTTAATATATTTTGAAATGCTTTAGAATTTAAAAGATTAATTTTACATCAACAAAAGTGCATTTGGGCTTAGATTTACCAGGGAATCTGTAAACTCACATTTTTGCTTTCAGTTGATCTGATCTGTAGGTGTTTACTACCTTCAAATTAGAAGAAAAGGTAGAAAATTACAGCCAAAACCTTAGGAGATCAGCTGACCTGGCCTGTGGGTTTCAGCTTTATGAAATGTTGGTGTTGCAAAATCTGAACTTCATCTGAGCTAGCTCAGCTTTTAACTGCAGCCCTGAGACTCAGCTTGATTTGAATCCTTATTCCATAGCTAAGGGATCCAGGCCCCAATTATTGAAAGTTTAGTCATAAAAGTAGTGGTATGCTCCCTAGTTAAGAGGGGAAGAAAAAAGGGTGAAAACAGTTAGGACATCCTTAACAGCTAGGTTTTCTCTTGCAGCTGGCCAAAACACAATCTAACTAATGGTCTGAGAAAAACAGTTTTCCCCTTTTTTTTTTCTATACAGCTCACTGGCAAGCTTCATACAGTAGCTACTTTGACAGATCTAAAACTGCCTTGTCTTTATCACATGGTCTAGCTGCTGCCAAATTCCATGGCCTTTCTTGTTCGAGTGGACATCGTAGTGCTTTACTGAAATCTGGGGAAGTAAAATTCACTGAAGTGGACATACCTGAAGTTAGGCATCAATTTTTATGAACATTTACTATGCAGTGAGCAGTAAAGTTTTCATATTATTTCCAATTTATTAATTTTAACTAATTTGTATTTCTAACTTCTGTCTATTTTTTATGGTTGGCAGGAATTGATCTCTACATGTCCTTTGCATGGCATGCTTTGCCATATGGGAGCATTGAACTTGAAATAGGATGCAGGAAGTTACAAAGCTTTTGCTGTTGTTCCTATTGAAGGGCAAGTTGTGTTTAGGACCATATGGAAAAGGAGCAGGTTGCCAACTGAAAACTAGAACCGTTGTACCTCTGTGATATGGGCATAAGAGAGAGAAAGGAAGTATGAGGTCTTGGTCAGGTGCAGTTTGAAAGATGGAAATGCAGCTGGCTTTTGTATGGGGTACAAAATCAATGTAGGGGAGAGTAAAAAGCTCAGCTAATTAAGTGGCAACTCGGCACTGCATATTACCTGTAACGATCATTAAGATACTTACACGTAGAGTCATCTGGATGCTTTGTCTCACTTAGCTAACTAGCAGCTTGTTTATGAAGCCAGAAAATGATAAGAGGAATAGTAAACAGGGGGAAAAAAAATATAAAAAACTAGGAAAGTTGCATTTCTGTAGTGCAATGTTGAGAGTCTGGCAAAAGGACTGAATACCCAGAAAAACTACACCATTTATTTTTATGGAATTGATAGTTACAGAAATCTAAGAACAGAATGTTCTTCTAGATAGTTTAGATGAGTCCAGTTACTGTTTCAACACCTGAAATAAGAGAGAACAGCTTTACAAAAACTCCATGTGCAAATACATTTTTTTTTTGCCAGAAACAAAAGATTTTTTTTTTTTGTCTTTTTTTTTAGTAGCTGTTTTCTTATAATAGCATCTCTCTACTGCTGCAAACTGTGTCAGTGTGAGCATATATCTTTTTCATACTTATGGTGAATCCAGACATCATCTTAGAAAAAGAAAATAACTGTTTGTCTCTGTTACTGAACAAACAAAAGATAGACCAGATGATGCAAAAACAAAGAGAATGAAATGAGTTGGGATACCAACTGAAATCATATTAAGGTAGACTGGGACTGGGATTTGGAGAGGAAAATATTAAAATTGATTGCCCCAGATGAAGGAAGACTGGGCTGATTGCTCAGAATATTATGGCGCAAAGATGAAGAAGGCTCTTACTAGCTTAATGAAGAGATTGCTAAAGTGGCTAGGGAAAAGAAGTTGAGAGAAGGTGTATTGAGTGAGAAACTGATATACAGAGAGAAAATTAAGACTGTAACCTGGTGTCACAGAGCCCAGCATAGCACCTACTTAAGTCTGATAGGAAGTCTGTGAAAGTAGATTCTATTATGAGACACTGAATTCAGATGGAGGAATGGTATGGAGTAGACAGCTGGGATCTAGAGAATATACTTGAGGGTTGTTCCATGGTCAACGGAATGAGTGCCTTAAATTCAGATCCTCTGCTTCTGCATCTTCTCTAGAGGAGCTTCCTTTTCTGCCTCCCTCCACTTCTCTCATCTTCCAGTGCTCAAGTCAGCTTTTGGGGATATATTATTTTGTTTTCAATGGCCTGATTCAGAGCCCATTCTAACACCAGCTGCAGCATAAATTGTTTCCCAGATAACTTACCTTTCTCTCAAGTACTGTTTTTTTATACTGATATTCAGAATTGCTATTTGTTTCATACAGGTTTTACAGTTTCTCCTTGTCACATTATTTTATTTATGTTTTTACAGCATTTTGGTAACCATGATTCAGAATTCCTATTCCATGGAAAGTATTAGAGACACTAAAAGATTAGCATTAAAAATGAGCAAATATTGCCTTTACAGACAGTTGAGTGGAAAATATTTTAAGATGAAGATTTAGTGTGTGGGAATTCAGTATTCTTATAGCTTAAAAAAATATTCTGGAATTTTATTGGAATTCATGGGTGGCAGATACAAAATGATAAACATAAAATCAAACTTGCTTCTATTATACTATCACAAAAGTCTTAGAATTGCTTGCCCTGAAGTTACCTTGTTAATTGAACTGTACGTTTTTCATATAAAAGTTGGAATGTGAAAATTAACTGCAATTCCAATTGTTTCAGAAGTAGACTTAGACAACTGAAAGAACAGTCTTAGGAGATAAAAGAATTTTGGTTTATTTGCCTTACTGTATAAGGTCTGCTAATATCAACTGAGTTAATAATAAAGGTGGTGTGCACGCTGGTTTTAAGGCATTCCTATGAAAATAGTTAGCATTAAAAATTATGTTGAGATGCAATTTTATAGATCGATTCAGACTATATAGACCTTGAGAGTCTTTGTAGTACCCTCTTGCTTGAATAAAGGTCAGTACTGAGTTTAGAACAGGTTGTTCAGGGCTTTGCCTACTCAAGTCCTGAGAAATTCCAAAGGACAGAGATTCTGCAGCTTCTCTGGGCAACCTGATTGAGTTGATTATCTTGGTCCAGTGCTTAGTTGTCCTCCTAGAGAGTCGTTTCCTCTTTCATTCAGTTGGAATTAATGAGTTCCCTGCTCAGCCAAGCCAGGCTTCTGATACCTCTGCTCATTTGCCAGGCATAGGGATTGATTTTTCTTGTGAATGGAGAAGATTGTCCTTAAAGACCTGCAAACTTTCTTGCCCTGTTTTGCCCTTCAGTGCTGCTTCCCTACAGGATACTTGGTTTAGCTGAAACCCACACTCCTTGAATTCAATGCTACTATGCTACTCCCCTTCTTCACATCTGTTAAGATCTTGAACTCCACTTCTTCATGGTCATTAAAGCTAAGGCTACCATTGATGATTACATTGCCAAACATTTCTTCCTTGTCTTCTAGCATTTCTAGGAAAGCATAGTTATCCCATTGAATATCTGTGTTAAGAAGTTCTCCCTGACACCCTTCAGAAGCCTCCTGGATTGCTTCTGTTCCTCCGTATTGTCCTTCTGCAGATGTCAGGGGGCTTAAAGTCTATAATAATAAGTGTGTCTCCTGTGTTTCTCTTCCTTCACCCTGCCCACATGCTTACCAGACATGATTTCCATGTCCCTCTGAGCTGAAAGCTATTATCATCTGTTGATGTACCTTGTTTAAGGCCCTTTCAAACAAATTCAGGTGAAATTAAAGTTACCAGCAACAGCAGTCATAATTTTTTGCATTCTCAGACTATATTTTGCTCATGATAAAGTATGAGTAGGTGGGCCAATGTAACAGTTTTGAACTAATTCACTAACAACAGTACATGAAAGAGCTAAACTTCCAATTGTGGGAATTCCAGGTGTCCATTATATTCTACTGAAGCAAAAAGGCTTCTCAACAGAAATGTGAAAACAGATTTAGAGCACAATTTTTAAAAGTTAAAGCTTTTCAGGACTTGATCACTCTTGAATAATATCTTTGATTATAGCTGAATGAAAATTATATAAGATAGTTCAATAAAAATAGTTGTTAAAACCCTAGTTTCATTCACAGCATCATGATGGTTTGAGGTACTGTAGTTTGAATTCAGTTTTCATTTTACTCTGTTAAATTTGCTTATTGAAAAATTGACTCAAATTTTAAAGAACCCGACATCAAGGGAAATTCCCACTTTCCAGCTTGTTGACTAATAAATTAATTGTATGTTCAGTAGCTTATGCTCTTCTCTGCTCTGTTGCCACACTGTTCAAAGCTTTACAGAGATATTATAGAAGAGAATATCTGAATAATTTCTATTCAATAGTGATCAGTGAAAGTGCCCTGTTTTCACTTCTATAACTTTATAAAATCTGTATCTTTTCTGTGTGTATTTAGTAACTATAGAGTGCTCAGCAGGTCTGCTGAGTACAGCAAGATTTGTGGCCTTTCTGATGCTGTCTCAGACATGACTCAGATTATGACCAGATATTTTTTTAGGACTGAAAAAGGGACATATACACTAACGAGACGAAAAAACCCAAACTGTTCTGGTTCTGCACTTACCAATATGTGTTTAGGATTAGCAATAATGAAAAAGAAATTTATTTAACATCAATTTATTTGGAAACTGTTATTTATAATTTTCTATTCAGTTATTCTCTCCTGTGCACTATAATTCAAAAAGAAAACTTTTAAACATTTGTTTTGTTTCATTTAATTGCATTTCACTAATACAAGAATTATAGCCTTCAAAGTTTCTGTTTCCAGGAAGTCACTGTAGGTTTTTGTTACTAGATTATTTAGTGCTTTGTGACTGTTACGGTGTCTGAATGCTCTTGGTAGTAGGATACATTTTCATAGCATTATGATGAATAATATATGTCAGTCATTTTGTACTTTTTTCAGCTGAAAGATACTTTTTAACTAAACATTAATTAATATTTCCTGCATTTAAAATTTTTCCTTTTGAAAAAGTGGTAGTAGTAATTATTCAATGACATAAAAAGAGTTTTCAGTATCATTTCTAGTAGAGGTCAAAAGAATCTGTAGCATGGTTTGCCCAGACGGAAGAGTGAGAAAGTAGAATTCAGTAGTTTTCACAGAAAGTGTAATTTCCTACCAATCACACCATTTTATTCTCTGGAAGTTTATTTTGTCTTTATGCATGTTAGGCTTGAGTCAAGATGTACTTGCAAATAGTAATATTTGATTAATATATCTGTGCCTTCTGTTAATATTTTAGCTTTTATGTTTCACATTCTCACAATACAAACTGTCATCAATAAAACAGTGCGATGGCAGTCACAGTTATTACATCATTCCAGCAATTAGAATTTGAAGAAAATATAATAATTGAAAATACTCACAGTAATTCTGAACTGTGAGAACTTGTAAAAGTAGCAAGAGATCTAAGACTATAATAGATTTTAGAGTGGCCTCTAATGCTGAAACTGCAGAGTTGCTTTCTTGTGCAAAACCACTCTGCAGCCTTGGCATGTATTGGAAATTTTCTGAATACAACACATTTATTTAAGCTGTTTGCAAGGCTCGTTATATATTCTTAAGCGTGAATGTTATCTTATTGATTTATGTCACTTTTCCTCTTAAATAAAAATCAAACAAATAAATCAAGTGTGCATGTCCACCCTCTTTTAGCAATAGACTTCTTTTCTAATCTATATTAGACTTTTTAAAAACTGTCAGATTTGTAAATTTAGCTTTTTTGAAGGTTATAATATTTAACAGTGCAATAAAACCTTGAGATGTACAGAGGTTTTTTTGTGTGAGTAAATTAAATATCAATGTTAGAGTAAAAGATTTAGACTGATGTAGCTGGAAGACACTATTGTTTTTATTAGAATTTTGTAACTTTTCAATTTTCAGACATTTAAAATCTTATATTTTAAAACATTTCCTATATAAAAAAAAACATATGGAGTAGTTATACAAAGTAATATAGTTCCATGGTAACAAGTGTTCATAAATTACATATATGAAATAAGTAATCATGAAATTGAAGACTTAGGTGAAGTTCCAATGAAGAAGGGACGGTCAGCTTGTACAACTAGAGATGTTAAATCTGTTTTCTCTGCCAGAGCTATGTTATGTAGCAGAGTCTACGGCTGGTACTTAATCTGATATCAAGTTTAGGAAGACATAAGTTGGACTGACATCACTGAGTGACCTGGTAGCCACCTGGAAACCGAGTTGCACTTAACCTAATATAGTCATAGGGTTCTGAAAAACACCTTCCGTGCTCACCTTGTGAACTCTTGTCAGAGCTGCCGTGTTCTTTTTTTCTTATGGTAAGAAGTATGTTTACTAGCTCTAGGTCATGTGAGTACTTCGATGTACTTTGATCAGAGATCTAGGAAAGTTGATGACAATAACATTGAAGTGATGTATCTGCAAATATAGTAGCTGAGATATGAAAAACTCTCTGGCATCACATGTGAAAATTTTAAAACTGAGCCACTGCTATTCTTGATACTGTTCTTAAGAACAACAGAGAGTAAATATGTGTTCAGGCACGATGTTCCCCCCAAATACTTCTGGTAGAATACCATATGAGATGTAAATGCTCAAAGGGGCACCAGCACCACCTTCAGAAAAGAAATAAAATAGCTAATACAGAACACAAACCCTCATATACTGTAGTCAGTGACTGTGAGATTACATGTGTTGCTGCTTTGACCTAGAATGAGTCCTGAGACTTTGATAATACCATTTAACAACTTGACTTAATATTTGTTTCAAAATGTAATAACAATAAATGTGACAAAATTTATTATTATTTATTATACAGTGTTTTTCCCACTCTCATTTTACTATAGAAGATAGAGTAGATGCGTATTTCACTTCTAAGCACTGAAACGTAACCACATCAAAGAAAGGAAGCAAAAACTATATCTGTGCGTCAAAGTAATATTCACTACTTTTAAAAGTATGAGAAGCCAATAAACAATTTTCTAAGTGTTTCATAGGTGTAACAGCAATTTCTTACTCTTCTACGTACAGGGCATGTATGTGAGATACATTGCCATTGAAAAATCCTCTGACAGCAACAGCAGATTAGAGTGATCAGTACACTTGTTCCCTTCATGTGCATCATTAAAGTAATGATTTTTGGTAGGTTGAAATAACTATATGAAGACTTCTGGATTGCCCTATATGTCTTTAAGTGAGACAGAATTCAGTGTTTCTGATCATAGGGGGTTTTTTATTCCAAAGGGCTGTGCCAGTTCTACTGAATTTGTTTCGCATTGAAAATTTGCGTATTTTTAGATGAAACTGAGCAAGTGGTAAACTAATAGGAATTTTAATGAAAACTCAGCACTGAGGCGAGCAGCTCTGGTGGTGGCAGAAGAGCATGGCACGGTAGTTTGCACGGGAGGGCGCGCAGGTAGGGCGCTGCAGCTCTGCCAGCTCGACCCCGGGGCAATGGCTTCCACCCGGCAGAAGGGCCGTGGCCTCTCGAAGCTCTGCACCTGCCGCCACTGAGGCAGCTTCGCAGCCAGAGCTGCGGTGGGGACACGCTGGCGCCCCGGTGCCAGGCCGCAGGGTGGGCCCCGCTCCGAGGCCGGTGTCGGACGTCAGCAGTGAGCGGAGCTGTGCGGGGCGCGCCCGGGGAGAGGAGCTCCGCCGCTGCGTGACAGAGCTCCGGGAGCGGGTGAGTAAGCTGAGGAGTATCAGGGAGTGCAAGAGAGAGCGAGCGAGATGGAACTGCACCCCCCCTTCCCTGGGACAGGCCCAGCAGGTGACAGGACGCGTGATACAGGGGATTCCCTGCCCTCTCTCTGCCTGGCTGAGCGCGGTGACTGAAGGGATGCGGGACAATGGCGACAAGTCCCTGCCCTGCAAAGCAGGCGCATCTCCTCGGTGCCTGCCCCACCTTCCTGGGTGCCCTTGTGCAACAGGTACGAGGCTCTGCAAATGGAACTGAAGAATGAGGAGGACAATGGTTCATCTAGGCTGCAGGTGTTGCTGAGGTTAAATCAGCTTATACCCTGTGTTAAAACCACTTTCATAAAGACAAAAAGACGGGTCATTGCCATAGGAGGCTCTCTCCTGAGGGGAACAGAAGGCCCAATATGCCAACCTGACTCACACAGGGAAGTGTGCGGTCTCCCTGGTGCCCGGGTTAAAGAAGTGATGAGAAAACTTCCTACCCTGATACATCCCTCAGATTACTATCCATTATTGATTTTTCATGTAGGCAGTGATGAAGTTGCAGCAAGAAGTCCAAAGTCAATCGAGAGAGACTTCAGGGCCTTGGGACAACTGGTTGAGGGATCAGGAGCACAAGTAGTGTTCTCTCTCCTTCTAGTTGCAAGGAATGATGAGGGAAGAAACAGGAAGACCCAGCAGATACATGCTGGCTGTGTGACTGGTGTCACTGGCAGAATTTGGGTTATTTTGATCATGGGTCTGTCTGCACAACACCAGGCCTGCTGGCAACAGGCAGGGTACACCTGTCTCAAAGAGGGGAAAGGGTCTTTGCTTAGGAGTTATCGGGGCTCACTGAAGGAGCTTTAAATTTGAATGGGGAAAGGGCTAAAACCAGGCTTGCTAGAGATAAGCCTGGGGGCAGCACATCAGTATTTGAGGGATGGTGTTCTAGAAAAGTGCTTCATTCTACCATCTCAGTGGAGGTAGGGGATGAAGAGCCATTCGACAACAAAAACACAAGGGTTATTGATGTGTTAGAAATCATAGAAGCACCTGATAACAGTCACATAGGAATTAGAGCTTCTCTCCCTAAAAAGGTGATGGGATCAGTAGCCCAAATGAAGTGCATCTACACCTATCCATGTAGCATAGGCAACAAACAGGAGGAGTTGGAAGCCATTGTGCAGTGGGAAAACTAGGATGTAATTGCAATCACGGAAACAGGGTGGGATGAGTCACACAAATGGAGTGCTGCAATGGATAGCTATAAACTCTTCAGAAGAGATAGGCAATGAAGGAGAGGTGATGGACTAGCCCTGTGTGTTAGGGAGTGTTTGGGGCATCTAGACCTTGATGATGGTGATGATAGGGTTGAGTGTTTATGGGTAAGAATCAGGGGGAAGACCAACAAGACAGATATCATGGTGGGAGTCTCTTATAGACCACCCAACCAAGATGAAGAGGCAGACAAAGTATTCCATAAGCATCTGGGAGAAGTCTCACAATTGCTAGCCCTTTTTCTCATGGGGAACTTACAATTTACCAGGGGTCTGCTGGAAATACATCACAATAGAGAGGAAACAGTCTAGGAGGTTTCAGAGTGTGTGGAAGATAACTTTCTAACATAGATGGTGAGGGAACCAACTAGGAAGGGTGCCTTGCTGGACCTGTTGTTTCTGAACAGAAAAGGACTCGTGGGTGATGTGATGGTTGGAGGCTGTCTTGGGCACAGAACTTCTACCTTAGGCTCCCTGAGGGCCGACTTTGGCCTGTTTAGGAGCCTGGTTGACAGAGTCCCTTGGGAGACAGTCCTGAAGGTCAAAGGAGTCCATGAAGGCTGAACATTCTTCAAGAAGGAAATTTTCAAGGAACAAGAGCAGGCTGTACTGATGTGCCAAAAGACAAGGCAGTAGGGAAGAAGATTGGCCTAGCTGAACAGAAGCTGAACAGAATTCAGGGAAAAAAAAAGAGTTTATGACTTTTGGAAGAAGGGCCAGGCTACTCAGGAGGAATACAAGGATGAGGTTATGCAGGGAGAAAATTCGGACCAAAGGCCAACTAGAACTTAATATTGCTACTGCCATAAAGCACAATAAAAATGTTTCTATAAATACATCAGCAACAAAAGGAGAGCTAAGGAAAATCTCCATCCTTTATGGGATGCAGGGGGGAAACACAGTGACAAAGGATGTGGAAAAGGCTGAGGTACTTGATTCCTTCTTTGCCTCAGTCTTTAATAGTAAGACCAACTGTTCTTGGGGTACCCATCCCACTGAGCTGGAAGACAGATATGAGGAGCTGAATGAAGCCCCCATAATCCAAGGGGAAATCGTTAGTGACCTGCTACACCACTTAGATACACACATGTCTACGGGGCCAGATGGGATCCACCCACGGGTACTGAGGGAGCTGGTGGAAAAGCTCACAAAGCCACTTTCAATCATTTAACAGCAGCATTTACTGGGGAGGTCCCAGCTGACTGGAAGTTAGCAAATGGGATGCCCATTGACAAGAAGGGCCAGAAAGAGGATCTGGGGAACTACAGGCCTGTCAGTCTGACCTCAGTGCCAAGGAAGGTTATGGAACAAAACATTTAGAGTGCCATCATGCAGCATGTACAGGACAACCAGGTGATCAGGTCCAGTCAGCATGGGTCTCTGAAAGGCAGGTCCTGCTTGCCTAACCTGATGTCCTTCTATGACAAGGTGACAACCTGCTTAGTGGATGAGGGAAAGGCCATGGATGGTGTCTACCTAGACTTTAGTAAAGCCTTTGACACCATTTCCCACAGCGTTCTCCTGGAGAAACTGGCTGCTCATGCCTTGGACAGGTGTAAAAAATTGGCTGGATGGCTGAGCCCAAAGAGTAGTGGTGAATGGGGTTAAATTCAGTCAGCATCCGGTCACAAGTGGTGTTCCCCAGGACTCAGTATTGGGTCCCGTTCTGTTTAATATCTTTATTGATGATCCGGACAAGGGGATCGAGTGCACCTTCAGTAAGTTTGCAGATGACACCAAGTTGGGTGGCAGTGTTAATCTACTTGAGGGTAGAAAGGTTCTACAGAGGGTTCTGGACAGGCTTGGTTGATTGGCCAAGGCCAATTGAATGAGGTTCAACAAGGCAAAGTGCCGGGTCCTGCACTTGGGTTAAAACAACCTCATGCAGCTCTACAGGCTTGGGGAAGAGTGGCTGGAAAGCTGCCCGGTGGAAAAGGGCCTGTGGGTGTTGGTCGACAGCCGTCTGAGTATGAGCCAGCAGTGTGCCCAGGTGGCCAAGAAGGCCAACAGCATCCTGGCTTGTATCAGAACTAGTGTGGCCAGCAGGACTAGGGAAGTGATTGTCTTCCTGTACTCAGACTGGGTGAGGCTGCTGTTCAGTTTTGGTCCTCTCACTACAAGAAAGACATTGAGGTGCTGGAGTGTGTCCAAAGAAGGGCAACAAAGCTGGTGAAGGGTCTCGAGCATGAGCCTTGTGAGGAGTGACTGAGGGAACTGAGGTTGTTTAGCCTGGAGAAAAGGAGGCTGAGGGGCATCTTATCACTCTCTATAGCTACCTGAAAGGAGGTTGTAGTGAGGTGCATGTCGATCTGTTCTCCCAAGTAACAAATGATAGGACAAGAGGAATTGACCTCAAGTTGCACCAGGGGAGGTTTTGACTGGATATTAGGAAAAATATTTTCACCAAAAGGGTTGTGAAACATTGGAATAGGCTGCCCAGGGAAGTGGTTGAGTCACGAACCCTGGAGGTATTTAAAAGAGGTGTTAATGTGGTGTTTAGGGACATGGCTTAGTGGTGGACTTTGCAGTGTTAGGTTAACAGATGGATTCAATGATCTTAAAGGTCCTTTTCAACCTAAATGATTCTATGCAATGTGTATTTTTTAAGAGAAAAGGAGATGACAGTGATTCAGGCCTAACTTCATAACTTGGGATAAACATTTTATAATTTGAAATGCCCCATAATTGACAGAAAGAAATTTTATTTGTAAAAGAGATTTTGAGATTCTGTTCATGACTGAAGGGCAAGGAGGAGAAATAAGTGGTTAAATGTAAATGTAAAATACTGTATAGAAACCAAAATTGCATACCTAAATATAGAAAAGCAGTCCGTATGATTATCCAGAGTTCATGGAAGATAAAATCTGTTTTCTAAATGAAAATAGGGAAAAATGCTCCTGCTTCCCCAAATAACTGAATTAGATCCAAAACAGGAAATCTGAAAATACATCAATTAATTGTTTAGACTACTGTGAAGAAGCAAACCCCAAAAGTTCATAGCAGTCTTTGTATTAACTTCAAGGATACACTTAACACTGAAATAATCTGTTAAAAAAGATGAAGTTTTGACAGAGCCTGTCATAGTAAGAGGATGAATTGAGGTGGTTTAAATAATTTAAATTCAACCCACCTATGATACCTGAAATTATGTCACCAAGGTTTATCAGGTACAGAGAGAACAAAACAGTTGGGTAATCACTGTGTAGTGAGAGCTAAAATAATAAGAAGAGTACTCTCACCATATATTATGATCTGGTGAACTAGAGTGGGAAGCATTATCTTTGTAGTACTGTGTTTGCATTATACTTAGTAGTCTTGTCTATATAAAGGACATCAATCATAATAATTAAAAATGCTGACTAGAATTTTTGTGAGCAGGAGATCACATATTGGAAAACAAACAATTCATCTATATCCCTACTAAGATGTTTGTGTCACTGTTATGGAATAAAACCAAAGTAATATGGCTTTCTTGAAGGTAATAGTAGCTAAATACAAGTCTTCTAAGGAATCAGTACAGTTCAAAATTAATTAAAAATAATTCATAGGTACAGTTCATTTGGACTTCTATGAAACACAAGATGTTTTAAGGGTTTTCACACAGATAGGATCTTTAAATAAATTAAGTAATTGTTGAGTGATAAATAAAGTACTGTTTAAACCACTGCTAATGAGTTTTTGCTGTTAATCTGGTAGTATTTGGAAACAGCAGTAAGTTATATGAATCTGGAGTCAAATAAACTTTTGTGTGCCAAACAAGATGCACACTAAGAACAACACTCTTAATAGAAAACCTGTGACAAAACAAACTCATCTTAAATATTTCAGTTTTCAGTGAATTTTTACAATGCAAGTGGAGTTGGTGGCATGTTGGCAGGCTTTCTGCAAACCATGTGTGAAGAGAATAAAAATTAAATGAGTCAATATTATGACTCTTTACAACACATGAGTGTCCTGAACATCCAGTCTGTGTGTTGTGACAATTAATAATTTCTCTACAGTTAAAATAACATACCTTCTATTGTAACCAGTATAGACCTTTTTCATGTTGACTAATGCAGTTGCATTCCAAAATTTAATTACTTAATGATAAAAGTTTTCCAATTTAATAATATTAATAATTCATCCAATATATTAGACATTATTGCAGGCTTGAAAATATTCGTACAGCATTTGGCTGTATTTTTATTACGTAAGTTTGCTGCAGGGTGTATAATTTTAAAACATTCACTTTTTAATCCATATTTCAAGTTTTTAATTAAGTTTTTCTTCTATTTTTATTATATCCACATTACATTCAGTAAACCAATTTAAAGTAGCAGTGTCTGGATGTTTGAGCTTTCAGAAGTTTCCTCTGTTTTCATGATGTCAAAGTGATTTCCATTTCACAAGACTTTACTTCCTCTCCCCATGTATTAAAATTTTAAATCAACCATTTTGACAGAAATGCTCTAGCTGTAAGTAAAAATAAACACACGCCTAGGGCAAGGACACATGACCTGGAGATCTTTATTTAGGTTGGCTAGCTGATTTTTATCAGTCATACATGCCTGAATAGATCTTAGTAATAGAAAGCAATAAAATTAATGCTAAGAAATCCATAATGTATGGAAAATACTATTGAAAATGAATTTCTGACATCAATCTCTTTAACCATACAGTATATAATCTTCTTTCCTATTTACAGAAATTGCTACAAATTCATGTTATATTCTGTTTGAAAGTTTAATAAGGATATTACTTTCTCTCCTAATTTAGTTCTGAAATCTTTTTTGCCTTGTGTACTATTTCCCAAGCCTAGAATCAGAATAATTTAAGTTGGAAACTTCCTTTGGAGGTCAGTCTGTCCAACCTCCTGCTCACAGCAGGGCCAGCCTCAAAGTTGGATCTAACTTCAAAGTTAGATCATGCTGCTCAGGGTCACATCCAGACAAGTTTTGAATATACAAAGAATTTTTAATAGAATTTTCTCCTTTATTTTCCAAGGATGTTTTTTGTCTCAATGCATATTTTTTTTATTTATTATATTTTATTCTGAAAACTCTGTGAGTTTCTTGATAGATAATTTCTCAGAACAAACAAGCCTGCATGGAGGTATAATTTATTTTATTGTTTATAGACAAATCACCTTATAAAAAGGTTTGATTAGATTTCCTTTGGTGACCACAAGTGATATAAAAAATGCAGAAGTAACAAGCTCCAGTTACTGCAGTTGTGATCGATTATTGTATAAAATCTTTAAGTGAGAATTATCTCTTTAATTCAGAATGTTGGACAGTATAATTTTTCAGGCATCTGAAATAGCAGTAAAATGCTTTACTTGTAATTAATAATTTCATATAAATTACACTTACTGATATATAATCGGTTTAATTCCCTGGACATCTGATAAAATCTTGAGATCTAACAAAAATAATGAATCTGATGAATATCAGATGTGTTTTAAAGCAGCAGATATGCCAATTTAATATCAAAATCAGTAATGAAAAAAGTTTAATTTTTATTTCCTATTTTTCTATACCATATCTACTAAGCAGCTGGTATTTTCATGCCAAATACAGTCTTAATTTAGCTCTATTATTCCCATAAAGTTTTATTTAATTTATTTATTTGGTGGAGAATGTACCTAAAAGATTTCAACGCTTTTACTTTGTTTCCCAATAGGTATCACTAACCTCTTAAAATATGATCTATTTTTGTCTAATTATCTTTTGAAATTTGTGTTTCTAATTACAGTGACACATTTTGTCTACTACACTTGGTTTTATCAGTTAAAAAAAAACTGCCAGAAAATCACTTGCTACCCAGCAAGAAGGACAAAGGATTTAAACTTGCATATTCATGTCTTTGCCTTGTCATGACTGGGTTGCTTTAATACTTGGGTTTCTGAGACTTTAGCATATTTTGCTGCTGAGATGTATTCTATTCAAAATATAGATAGCTCATGACCTTGCACTTTCACTGAGGTGTCTGAACACATATTTCCATTAAAAACCAAAACTAGATTCTCATTTCCTGTAGCTTTGGGATAACTTCTAATGATTTTTTTTAACATCCTCAAGGCTTTGAATAGATGTATTCTAATGTATTTGATACACTTGCTCCTTTCATATTTTTGTTGTTGCTCATTTAAGTGTCTGGTCAAAATTATACTGTTGAATGATCTTAAAATTGCTTTTAGGAATTATTCTTCCTAGCAAGTTTTTCTGATCTTTTAATCTGTCTTTTTAATCTCCATGTTGAAGTCCCAATAACATGATTAAGTTCTACCTGTTTGCTCATGAGTCCATATGAAAATGACAAAAATTAGAGTGGCGGGTATAATATACTTTGATTTTTAGCAAGATATTTGGCATTGATTCCTTTGTCAAAGTAGCCAAATTTGTGAGATTGGGGTTGGAAATGTTGACTGTAAGGTGGGTGGGAAGCTGATAAGACTAACAGACTGAAAGTAATAAACAGTTCAAAGTCTAGCTAGTAGCAGGTTATCAGTGGTGTCCTTCAGAGATCAATATTGGGGCCAGTCTAAAAGTCTTCACTAATGTCCTGGTGGATTGGAGTGCACGCTCAACAAGTTTGTGGTGACACCAATTTGAGGGGATTTGTTGGTACACTGGTGATCAGAACTGTGATTCAAAGGGATCTGATGGATGGAGAAAGGGTCTAATAGAAAAATCATGGAAGCTCAGCAGAGGCAAAGGTCAAGTCCTGCACAAGTGATCGAAAAACTCCATACAGCAGAACAGGCTGGTGACAGAAGAGCTAGGTTGCATCTTTGCAGAAGAGGATGTGGGAGCCATCATGGGCAAGAAGTGGAATATGAACTAGCAGTGTGCCCTGGCAGCAGTGAAACCTACTCACCTGCAGGGCTTTGTTAATACACTGTAACAGGCAAGTTGAGGTAGGTGATCCTGTCTTTTTCTTGAATCTCGATCCTTTTGCTTCATTTTCTCCTTCCCAGCAGTGGGGGGAAGGGGGGAGTGAGCAGCTGCGTGATACTCAATTGCCCTCTGAGCTCAAACCATGACAGAGAGAAGGTGTTTTTAAGATGTAGTTGTATTTCTCACTGTCTTACTCTAATTGGAAAATTAAATGTTGATGGTGGTGGTGTTCAAATTAAATTGATGTTCCATTTCTTCCCCAAAGGAATCTGTCTTTTGCCCCTGACCATAATGGGTGAGTTATCCCTCCCTGTCTTAATCTCAATCCCTGAGCATTTTGTTTTATTTTCTCCTCCTCATCCCTGAGGAAGGAGTGAGTGAGGGGCTGTGTGGTGCTCATTTGCCTTCTGGGCTCAAACTATGACAGAAACATAAGACAAAAGGAGATGCTGAGAAATGTGGCCTGGTTCATCATTCAGAAAGACAAGGTGAAGAACTTATTGCTGTCTAAAACTACCTAGTTTGAGGGTGAAGAGATGATAGATCCAGACTCTTCTCAGATGTGTGCTGTGACAGCACATGTCAACAAGGACAAGTTGCAACACAGGAAATTCTGCTCAGACATAGGGAAAAAAATTCTCCTCAATTAAGGTGGTCAAATACTGAAACAGATGCCCAGAAATTCTGTGGGTTCTTCGTCTTTGGAGATACTGAAAACTTGACTGGACACAGCCCTGAGAAATCTGGCCATACAATGAAGCTGGCCCACCTGTGGACAGGGTTTGGTCCAGAGGATATCTGATGGGCCACTCCAGCATAAATTACTTCATGATTACATGAAACTTCCCTTGAACATTTTCAGAACTTCCTACTGTTTCCATCTCAAGTGCTTACTGATCCAGAAGTGGTTTCTGTGTATTTTGTAACCTATAAGAGATTTCTCTTTCTGTCCAGCTTTCTCTTGTAAATTATTAGCTTCCATGGTGTCCTAAATCAAGGGGTTCAGCATCTTAAGTGCATGTTATGTGAGGATCCCCATTATGTTTCATTCTAAGCCTGTTGCTTCATAGCTTCTTTTGATGCCCAGAGTTCCTGTATTAGGAGAAGCAGTAAACATTGATAACTATCTTATTTCTCCATATGGCACAATTTTTTAGTCCTTGTTCATACCCTACTTACGGTTTTCTCTCTCCAGTGGTGAAGAGTCCTAACATATGTGTTTGTACCTAAACCTTTGATCATTTAACCCCAGCCGGCAACTAAGCACTGCACAGCCTCTCGTTCACTCACCTCTGGTGAGATGGGGTAGAGAATCAGAAGAGTGAAAGTGAAGAAAACCCATGGGTTGAGATAAAGACAGTTTAATAGGTAAAGCAAAAGCTGTGCACACAAGTAAACCAAAATAAGGAATTCATTCACTACTTCCCATTGGCAGGCAGGTGTTCAGCCATCCCCAGGAAAACAGGGCTTCATCATCTGTAGTGATTACTTGGGAAGACAAACATTCCTAATGTGTCGTCCCTCCCCCCCTCCCTCCCCCCCCCCCCTCCCCCCCCCCCTTTCTTCTTATCCTCTGAGCTTTATATGCTAAGCACAAGGTCATACAGTAGGGGATATCCCTTTGATCAGTTGGTGTCAGTTGTCCCAGCTGTGTCTCCTCCCAAGTTCTTGTGCATGCCCAGCCTACTTGCTGGTGAGGTGGGGTGATAGACAGAAAAGACCTTGATGCTAGGCAAGCACTGCTCAGCAATAGCTGAAACATCCCTGTGTTATCAACACTCTTCAGCACAAATCCAAACTGTTTTTCCAATACTAGCTACTATGAAGAAAATTAACTCTATCCCAGCCAAAATCAGAACACTGTCCTTTGTTGGACCTTTAATAGTTCTAATACATCCTCTTTGACACAAAGGGATAAGTCCAGACAACATTTCATAAGCCGGTCATACTATGGAGCTAAGAAGTAAGATAATGTTCTTTTAGTTGTTCTGTCTTCCTTGTTCTGAAAACTGATCTGCCTTTGTGGCCAGGAGTTCAAGGAAGATGATTCTGCCTCTCTACTCTCCTCTGGTGAGGCCCCACCTGGAGTACTACATCCAGCTCTGGAGTCATCAGCACAGGAAAGATATTGACTTGTTGGAGTGGGTCCAGAGGAGGGCCACAAAAATGATCAGAAGGATGGAACACCTCTCCTATGAGGAGAGGCTGAGAGAGTTGGTGTTGTTCAGCCTGGAGAACAGAAGACTCCAGAGGGACCTTATTGCAGCCTGTAGTGATAGGACAAGGGATAATGGTTCTGAGCTAAAAGAGGGTAGATTTAGACTAGATATAAGGAATAAATTTTTTATGAGAGTGTTGAAACACTGTAACGGGTTACCCAGAGAGGTTGTAGGTGCCCCATCCTTGGAAACAGTCAAAGCCAGGTTGGACGGGTCTTTGAGCAACCTGATCGTAGTTGAAGATGTCCCTGCTCATTGCAGGGGGTTTGGACTAGGTGATCTTTAAAGATCCCTTCCAACCCAAAGCATTCTATGATTCTGTGATCACTAGTCAGTATTAAGATGATACAGTATTTTGTATTATAACTCCTGGATCTTGTTCTGAGACAGTAATGGTCAGGTCAGAGATAAATAAATTTACATTTGAAAGTAGGACCTTTTTTTTTTTTTTTTCATATGCATTATAGTGAAGAACAAAATCGTGTAATGATATGAATTAAAGCTGAGATCTAAGTTACACAATGACAGATGGAGCAGTTTGAAAACCATGTTTATGAGAACTGACTAAAGACAAAGAAAGCTACACCTGTTTATCTAGAGAAAGATTAATATTAATCAGGTGCGATATTTTCAGTTTCCCCATGTTTCTGAGATTAAATTCTCTGGTTAAAAACTTTGTTTCGCTTTCTTGCATAGTAATTTTAAATACAACTTAAACTTAGGCATGTTGAAGTTATTTTTGTGTAATCTCTGCAAGATTTATCTCTTTTTAAAGGCTTTGAGTTTTCTTTGGAAAGCAATATATTCTGTTTAAATGACACTTTTTCTTCATTAAGTTTTTTTCCATTAAAGTCTAACATTTACTAAATGCTATTTCTGTTCTAATTTAGTATGTATATAGTCCTCTGACAGAAACATGTAAAAATTTCTCCGTCATTTTTGGAGTTCCTTTTACTACTTTCTATTTATCAGTTATGAAGTCTACTGTGAGATTTACATTCGTGGGCACAGAAACACTGTTCTTGCTGTCTGCCAGCTGTGATTGAAAAAGATTTTGAATAAATTATTATATTGGAAATAATACAGTATTATAGTATAAAAGTTTTAGAGCAAGAAAATAAATCATATTTTTAAATTGACTGCCAAATAAAAATACAAAGATTTATAGTTCTGATTAGATGCATGAAATATATTCAAACAGAAATAGTCATGTTACTTTTTAAAAGCTTTTGTGAACCTTCAAAATTAAAAGGAAGCTTGAAGGTAAAAGCATTAAAACACTTATTTGTAACATGAAAATTAAAAGTTTACTATTTTATGAACCAGTCACATACAAATATAGCGTACTTTGGATCACACCGTTCCGAACTAATTGAATAATGCAACATACAAGTGGGAAAATATATTTTGGTATTGTAAGGATTGTGACATTGAAAACTCCGACAGAACAGCTATTACTCTTTTAAGCAAATTGAAACTAGAAACTCTAACCTAAAAGATGATTCCATGAGTAAAAATTAATTGCTAGGTTACAGAGATGCATTTCAGACTGCTTTAAAATTCACTAAGGGGAAAATTTACGAACTTGTAAGTCTTGCTAGTGTTGAAAGCTTCTTTAAGATAGTGTATTCTGGGAGAAAAATGTCATGGTAAAGTCTAAACTCAACTTCCATCATGATCCAGTAAGAAAAATAATGATACTCTGTATACTCTGTACTTGTTCTTAAGCTTCACTTCTCAAATGCTTTCATCAATTTGTCAGATATAAAATGGGAAAAGAAATTGTAAGATTTGAAACCTAAAGAAACTTTCTAAGTTTCTCTTCTACAGATAGACTGAAATGTAAAACTGTCCCCTTTTTTAAACCTATGTTGAAATCTTTTCTGAAAAATTATATTTTTATATAGTTTTTGGCCCCATACTTGTTTCTTTTTCAAATCTAAGCTACAGAAGGGAAATCCCTGCCTTTATAGACAGGTATGGGAGGATTCTACTGTGCATAAGTATTGAGAATAATGAAGACTACAAAAGAGTCCCTTTGAATCAAAAGTAATTGAGAAAGATTATATTATGTTATTTATTTTCTCAAGCTTTGATCCTTACCGTTTCATCATGCCTAATGACAAGTATGAAAAAGGTGTCCTAACTAGTGTTACTGTTGAATGTTTCCATAAACATGTGCAGCAATTACAGCAAATTTCACATGTATTTTTGGGGAAGGAATATTCAGGCAGTCAAACAAATTGCAATTTGAGTTTTGGGATTTTTTTTTTCTTCACAAAAAACATTGGAAATTTGGCTTGGATGAACAAATATATGTAGGGCTGTATAGTAGTTCTGATGGTGTCCATTCTTTTGCTGCAGTCTCTCTGGAGAAGTGAAATTTTCATAGTTCCTTTTAGCACTTCTCCTGAATAATAGAGAGGTTTATTTGTGAAACAATAGCTTTAAAACCAAATCCCACTGCTTATTGAAGAAAAATTCCAGCATTTGTTTTCCTACAATCATGTTTGAAAGTTTTCTCATTAAGCGTAACATCTATATTTGAAAATTCCAAAGAATGATCCTTTTATCTGTTGCTTCTGTTACTTTGAAAAAAAATAATCCATTGAAAATTTGTTTAGTTGCTTGGAATTTTTAGTTGCTAGGAAATGCAAGGACTTGGGAGATGAGATGTCTGCATCTGAAACAAGTAATGAGAGTAAAGCATAAGCAGTTAACCTACACTTGGAGATATAAAGCATTTCAAACAGCAAAATATGCATGTATGAAAGCAGGTACAACTGTACAAGGTTACTTGATAATTTTCATGTGACTGGAAATCTGGTCAGAAGTGACATCTAATTAGTGCTTTATAAAAGGAATGCATCTTCAGTTATGTTAATAATAAGCAATGCCTTGAAGTGTAGTCAAAAGAACAGAGTTTATTGTGCACATGCTGATACATCAAAAAGTTTGAATAGGTAGGTCACCTTGACATTTATATTATTTTTTTTTTTCTAAATGAAAGTTTGGATTTTATGCTAAATGACTACAGCTGTATAGATACCTGTAATTTAGGATAAGATGGGGAGGGCATGATTACCATGCACTATACAGTATCCAGGGCATCAGAGATTGTAAGTATCCAAAATCAAATAACTTATTTTTAGCAAATATTGATTCAGGAACAGCTGTATGTACATCTTAACTTTGATCCATTCATTACCTTTAGGGTGAAACAATTTCTATTGCATTCCCCTAAAACACATTGTCTGGTCTGTGTGTAATAATACATCTTATAAATATTTTTTATGAAAAATGTGGTTTCTGTGATAAGACTTTTCACTATACAGGCAGACTAGATCTTTGTCCACTGATTTAATATTCAAATTAATTTGTGATACTGGCAAAGTAGATCACTCTGCCCCAGTCAGAAATAAAGAACTCAAACTAAAACTAACTTGATGATGGGACTGAATCTCGAGCTTAAACAGTTGCAATCTTTATGGGACCTGTGTTTCGCTCAGTTTGGTCTCAGATAGCTTTGTTATCATCCACAGTTACTTTTGTGGACTTTTAAGGGGTATTTTTCAACAGAAATATCTGAAATTATAAATAATATGGAGTTCAAAGGAACATACTGTCATTTAGCCCTGAGTCTTAGCAAGTGAGACTTTGTTATCCAACATCATTCTGCATCACCACTATAGGCATATGTTACATGCAATTAATTGGCAGGTTTACAATTGCTTTGGCTTTGTGTGTGGCATGGAAATGTTGCATTTCAGTGAAAAGAAGTTCAGCTTCTCTAAAATTGCTGTGAGAAGACAGTAACGTGTGAGGATGATGAAAGAACACTCTGGCTAAGATATATGTCAGAGTATGTGTGATGACTTCTGTGATTTATATTACTATTTAGATGTAAATGACTCATAGAAAATCCATTATATTTGTAATTTAATTATCAAAACCATGGGTTTTGGTTTTGTGTGCCTCTGCACAATGAATTGAAACTGTATCTAAAGCAATGTGGAACGGCATAGTTTTCAGTGTCAGGACGTGAGCTGTTTGTTGCTACTGACATAAACCAGGGTCAGCTAAATCCCTAACCTTTTATCTCATCTTACTTTTCTATTTATAGGATGAAAATTTCTTTCTATGTGCTTTCCAGGAATAGTTGCTAGCATCTTTTTAAACAGAATGCAGAATGCCAGGGATGTAGGAAGCAAATATTTCACAGGAAATTACCATAAGGTAATCTATGATTATGCCAACAAATATGGGGATAAATGACACTAGAATTATTTTTAGATGTTTTTAAATACAGTTTACCTAAGTAGGATTAACAGTAAAGTGTGAATTTAAAATATGTGGTGTTTTACTGCTAGACGTGAAGAACCAGAGAGTCTATGCGTGTTAGCTTCAAAAGTCAGAGATGCATATTTGAGTGTTACCTGTATTATCTATATTATTTAACTGGATAATTATATGGACTGGTTTATTTCCATTTCATACACTTATTTAATTTGATTCTCTCAAGATATGGTCATTAGTAACCCTGCCTTATTTAAAAAATTGTAGAATTGCGTTTCCTTTACAGAAATTCACACAGTATTAGTACATCATGGAATGAAAGAAACTGTCTTAGAATACTGAATTTTAAAGAGAATCTCTAGTTTACAACAGTTTAGTAGAATAAAATATTACTTTCTGTGAATTGTTCCAGAAAAACTTGATAAAATAAGAACTCTATTTTTATTCTGTTCAGGGAAAATAGTAAGATTTACTTCTTACATGAACTCTAGATAGGACCTTCTAGAAGCAGTAGTGTTAAGTAATGATAGCAAGCATGACATTGTGATCTGGAGCAAATGCCGCTGTGTGCTCTGTCTGCTCTTGTAAGTTCTTATTTATCTTATTAATTATCTATATCAAAGTAGAAAATAGCTGAAAAGAATCTCAATGGAAAATTGCACAGGACCTGTCAGAAAAAACTCCACATATCCTAGCTAACCACTTTTATCACCTTTCACTGTGCTAAATGTGGAAATTGTAGTGTGCAATTTTTTATAGTCTCAAAATAGCAGTTTACAGAAGTGATGGTGTCTTCTGTAACATATAGGCAGGTGTTACAGAGGCAATGGGTTTTCTGCTTCTCTGTACAGACAGTACACAGCTGATGTACTCTGCTTCACTGCTGTGGGGTGTCATTATTAGAAGAAAAAAACATCAAATGAGAACTTTTAGGGGGTTTCTACATTTATCAGTAATAGCTTGAAATGGTTATTCTGACTAATATGACTTTCAGACAGTTTTTACTGCTACTGTTATGAAAAGCTAAAAGTAACAGCCTTTAAAATAGATTTCCAGGCAGACAACTTTTATTTTTTTTGTTCTTCTTGGAATGTAGTCATAAAGATGAAATTATGACACCATCGCTGTTTCCATACCAGCTCTGAATGAAATATTAGACCAGAAGTCACTGTGCTAGAGGATCAAGATAGATAGCCACAGAGGTGAAGACATTGTAACACATTAATGACTATAACACTGTGAAAATGTAGGAAGTACAGTAAACTTTCAATGGCTTGATAACTTTTGTTAGTGTTTATTAAACTGGCTTGCCCAAGCAGCTGTCAGGATCCATTACTGACCAGGAGCTGTCTTCTCAGTGGAATTGCAATAGTCAGTCCTCTCTTTTTCTTTATTTTCCAGCAGATATTTATACAGATTGACTGCCTTTGTCTTTATGGAGATTTTTATGTTCCAGGCATGTATATGAATGATTACTTCTTTTCTTCTTGGGTCCTTCACTTTTCACAGCATTTGGGTGTAACCTTGGTGCTTTTAGCAAGACAGAGAGGGGCTATATATAAACCATAGGTGTAGACATTAATTTTGATAGACATTATAAAATACTATAAAGTTTGCAGTAACACTTCATCTGGAAGAGTTGGGTGGTGTGCTGAAATACTCACCTGAACTGATGGAATCATCTGTTTCCTCCTCAGCACTTCTCTCATTACAACATCACATCAATGCATGCATGCATGCATATATATATATATATATACATATATATTCACATGTATTTGTAGCAGTTGCTGGTTTATTTGTTTTGTTACTTTTACACTTAATGTTTGTATAATCAGCATGGATCTTCTGAGCACTGGTTGATCTCAGAATAAGAACTACAGGACTTGATATCAGAGTTTATAAACGATTTGCTATCACCTTACTGTTTTGGCATCCAGATGTACTCTGACTTAGTGATGTGGTATCCATCACCATCCCACGTGGAAAAAAGGCTGGGGCAGAAAACTCCTGGGTGTACACAGACCCATGTTTTGAAAGTCTATTTCACTTACTGCAGTGATAGTGTAAAATTTAATACTTTAACAAGTGATTGCTGAGCAACAATTGTAAAAGATTACTTTTTTATTGAAGTATTCATTTAGCCTGAATCTTGGAAATCTTTCCATTTGTTCTGAGGTCATTATGCCAATGAGGTTCAACACAGATGCTCACATGCAACAAGTTAATTTACAGTACTGGTACTAAAGCAACTAGCTTATTTCTGTTCACATTTCTAGATCGAAGAAGCTAATGAGTTGCATTTGTTTCTAGTCTCTAGCACTATTCTAGAACTGTTTTTGGATTTTATAGAGCTGTCTTTAAATGCTAAGCTTAACTGATACCTGTAAGAATTCTTGACTATAGCTAAGCTGAACGTTCGCTGTTCTGACCTCTTTTGTAAGACTAGAGCAAGCCTCACTTTGCATTCTTTTTGGACCATGCAGGAGGAATCCACACATTTTATTTGTATGAAATTACTGGAAAAGCCTTAAGGTGTTTTGTTTGTGTGAATGTATTTTAGCAAGTTACATGTTTACTGTCTCTCTCTTACAGACCCAAACTTCAGTCATAAGTATGTTTTTATTATCAACCTTGTGCAGACTGGCCTGTTAGAAATTCACTAATGTTATCTTTTGGGTGAACAATCTCGAGACATATAACAGCAATGATTTTGATCGATTGTTTCACACTGCAGTTTATGATTGCTTGCAAAAACTCACTCTCAATAGAGTTAGACACTACATCTACTCATTCTTCCTCAGTTGTTCCCTGAGTTGCAATAACACCACAGCTGACAGCAAAATTAATATCTTTCCTTGTCAACAGAGGTGCCACTTTCCTCATGCTTTCTCCTCCAGAGTTCACACAACCTACTTTCCATTTTATTTTGGTTTTTATTTGTGCAATTCACTTTGTCATCACCTCAGAGTTTGCAAATTCCTCTTTTCTGTTACAAGAAGAGTTTTGCCCTTTAAGCATGAATTCTCTCCATTTATTGTCAAACAAAATTGTACTGTTGGGTTCTGGAAACCATACTAGTAATTCGCTCCACTATTTCCCTTTGCTGATATCAACATTAGACCAAATAGAGAATAATATAATAAATATAATGACTTAGGAAAGGATTTTTTTTTATAATAATTAATTTCGATTGGAATTGCAATAGAGAGTGTTGCCATGTTTTGATGGCAGTTCTAAGGCAACATCACAAGTTTTTCCCACCTGTTATTCAGTATTTGCTACATTAAGTTTTCTGTTCCAGGAACTTTGGTATTTACTTAGGAATAAGCGCAAGGCCTTTGCAGATGTCCTGCCTTCCTACCTAACATGACTTTTGTGTACAGGATTCATGAATCATGTAATTTGATGGAATAAACCAAACTTTAATACTTTCTATTGATTTTATGAAAAAGGATGAGAAAATAAATTTGCAATTGTTCAGGCATGTAACTGAGCAAATTTGCTAAAAGTTCTGAAAACTAATAAAAGATACAACAATGCAGTTATCAGGTAAATATTACAATTACGAGTAAATCAGTAATATTTTTCAAATTATCTAGGAGTCTTATTAATGAAACCGATAATCATACTGTATTTAAGTGGTTGCCCTTAGGGGGGAAAAAAAAAAAAAGTGGCATTTTTCTGTTGAGAATATTCAAGAAGGAGTCAACTTGTTTTCAGTTTAAGACCTCTGCCAGTGTTTTAGTCAGGTAAGCTTAAATACCTTTCTGGTGAAGCATATAGTTAATCCACAGGATGCAACTGCTCCTACAGTCTAAGTGTCCATTATACCTTAGATATGTCCTGGAGGAGACAGCCCAAAACATGGATGTCCTCTAGAAGAATTACTATAAAAGTGTTCAAGTAACTCCACTTTCATTTTACCTTTGACAATATTTACTTATATATGTTGCCAGCCTTTCCTTTGTCTTCGTGCACACAACAGGGGAGACATTCTTCAGTAACTGAATGTTGTAAGAACACTTCAGACATGCACAACAGAAAGGTTTGAATGAAACAATGTTTTAATCTCAAACAGTCTAGGAACTAGCTTAATGACTCCATGATTAAGTCAACGTTGTTTATAGTTACAAAACTGTGAAAGGAGTCTCACGGGCAAACATGTGCACATCCCTACTGACATATTTATGACAAATCAGGTTGGTTATTTCCTCCATAAACCAAAAGTAACAATTAAAAGACAACACATCACATGATATACGCATAAGGATCTTTAAATCACAGGGTTATTGTTATCTCTAACCAGGGAAACCCACTGAGATGAGTCAACAAAAGCTCTTACCAGGATGGCATATAAACTGAAGGGGGTTAAAGGCTTTAAGGAGTGTAGGGCTTTGGGTTTCAGGTGAGAGAGAATTTTTTGGGTTGTGATGGGTGTTTTTGTGGGATTGTGGGAATGCGTCAGAATTATTACAGATTTTTTTTTAGGAAATGACCAAAGGCAATGAAAGGAAATAATCAAGGAAAGGTGAAGAAGGGGCTGGTTGAGTGTAAACAAGTTGCCAGTCAGCACACTTACCTGACTGAATCCTATGCTTGATCACAGCAATCTATCATATAGTCTTATTAAATGCAATTTTTATATTCTCTGTGGTTGTCTTCTCTATTCTGTCTGTATGTGTCAAGGGTAGTGAAATTCAAGCCTGACTACATAGTAGATAGGATACCAGTCAGTACAGTGTGACCACAAACCTCAGGGACTCATAGGTCCAGGGACCAGCACTGCAGGGGACTGGGGTCTGATGGCTGGTTACTGTAAAGTGGTCCAAGACCAGCTACCAGGAAGACCCATACTGGGTGTATATTTATTCCACTAGCGGCCTTCAATCTTGATCAGACAGAGAGGAACAACAGCATTGTACTGTCTGTGCTTCATGTTTACATGAGTGTTGGTTGTGTGTGTGCTGGAAAAAGCTCTTCTCTTTGTCTGCTTACATCTGCATGGCCAGCCATGTGGTCATGTGTGTGCACATGTATGTGCCCATGCCCGTGCTCATCAGGAATGCATAGTCAGTGTCATTACTGGCTAGAGCTGGGGATGGAAAACCACCACTGCTGGGATTTGGATACCTCTGACAGTATTGGGTCTTTCTAGCCTGCCCAGAAGGAGAGGGAAAAGTGGCTTTGGATGATGTTGATAATGCAAGTGAGATAAAAGAACTGGTTTTCTTCCATGTGTGCTTGTAATGGATTTTTTCTTAATGGAAAGCTTACCTGAATTTGGAGCCCATTGCCTGAACCCAAGATGCCTGTGTAGTTTCTATGGCTCAATCCCTTGTCAGTGGACAGTGTTTACTCCTTAAATTACTGTAAAAAAAAAATCTTTATTTAATGATCTACTATTCTAAAAAAACATCAGAAAAGTAAACTGTGGTCCAATGATTTTCTAGAGATACCAGACAGATGATGGGTGTAGGCTAGTAAGAGCTGAAATTTTTACCAAGTTAATGATACAAAATCATCAAAACATTTTCTAAGACCATCTAATTAATTGTTCAGTACCTCCTGTCCACCTACTTATTCGTTCTTTCAGTAGCAATAATTTTTCACTGTTTCTTAAACTCTGTGATAATGCCAGAATAAAGACTTGGCGAACTATAATCAGCATATGTTTTACTTTAAGTGGCTTTTGGCCATAAAACACAATTTGCATGTTTTCTTAGAATAAATAATGTATTAAAATATATTGTGCCCAGGACCTGGGCCCAAATGACTATGCTCATCAAATCATAAAATACTAACTTTTAGGAGTAGATTTTACTGAAAGCTATTATAATTCACCATTTAATCAGTTAGAATATAAATATTCCTGATATTACATGTGGAAAGCTGTACTATTTCATAAAAAGAGGCCATGGCTTTAGATGGTAAACTTCAATAGCAGGACAACTAGCGTCTGTGTAAAGGTATGTATTAAATACTTCTCCAACTCTTTGAACCTGCTTAAAAATAACATATATTTATATTCCTGAAAATGGATTTCAGCAATTTGAAGTCAAAGCAGTGGCTGAATATTAGCTAGTTTAGTTTACCTTAGTCATTGTAGATAACTATTAATTTCCAGTAGTGCATATGGTTGACAAAATAAGGACAAAAAGTATTCATCACTAAAGCACAGGGTTTTTATAAATTTCTGAACACAACAGGTAAGCTCTACAGGTCATAATTGTTAAGAAATTCAGTAGAAGTAGTTCTCAACTATCATAACTATGAAGAAATGACAGAAATTACCTCTTTGTTATGTGAGATTCATATAAGTATCACAGTTATTAATGAAAATATACTGATGTAGAAAACATAAAGGAAGAAATAATAAATAAATCCAGTTACATGACACTCGTTTTCTTTCAAGCTTTCATCTGCATGAATCACCCTATCAAGTATTTAACCAGAAGCTTAAGAACACCTTTACATAAATGTATAACAAACCCAGTTAAGCCTAGAGGAATTTACAAATTGAGTACAAAATTATATTTCAAGTTTTCTACACTAATGGTAAAACTAGACCGGGATATGCTGCAGTGAAAGAGATATAAAGCGCTCTTGGTATACAGCTGACTAGTGAACAACCAAAAGAGAGAAGACAAGACCAAAAAAACCTCACCCTGTAAAGTATACAGTTTGCCACTGGCAAATGACCGCTAAATAGCGATTTTTTTCTGCTTTTAGGCTTTAGACTTACAATGAAACCCACTTGCAAGTAAAATTACTTTAATATTGGTCATATTTTCTTCCATTTTGTCAGGGGATTCTAGAGCTGAATTATTCACTTCCAGGGAGTAACAGAAGGTTAACTCATCCCTGTCAAAAAGTATTTTATGATGAAATTATTTTTGTAGGAATATATGTTTCTATACTGAGAAAAAAATATAACATGATTATTCTCAGTACTGAAAAAAAAAAAAAAAAATTCCTGGTAGTGGAACATGTAACTGGAGACTCCTGACAAAATTTACAGGAAATCACATCAGTGGAGGAGTCAATGATTTTTTTCTGTCCGGATAAGAATATCTTTCATTCATTGTGTTGTACAATGTTCTGTTGACATAAC
Source organism: Tyto alba (assembly GCF_018691265.1). Lineage (NCBI taxonomy): Eukaryota > Metazoa > Chordata > Aves > Strigiformes > Tytonidae > Tyto > Tyto alba. The sequence goes on along the minus strand of NW_024881276.1, from coordinate 19,594,844 downwards.
TGGTCACCCTAATACACATTTTTACATTTTTACTTAGCAAATGACAAGAATCAGTATTTTCCATAGAAAAGGAGGGTTTTTTCAACATACACATAAATATGTTTTTTTTTTGACTCTTGTGTTTTCATATTGTTGCAAACAAATTATTAAAAAATCATTATATTTCTCTTGTATCTGGTGTAGCTAGGGGAAGATTTTAAATCTTTCTTGTGATTTTATTAAAAAACAAGGAAAATGTTATGAGTCTGGACACCTTTCAATAGTATTTTCCCTTTGTGAAACTATAGGTAACATGGGAATTCTGCTTATCTTTTCTTCTGCCTTGAGTTACTCTTCAGTATGTGGCCACACAGATTACTCATATAAAACACAGAAAGCCAAAATATATTTATTCAATCCAATATCATTACCATTATCAATAATTTATTGTGATTAGCTACTCTTCTAATGTACTTCCTTAGCATTGTACTGTATTGACTTTGCCACTCCTGATCATTAAGCTTTGACTCCATTGGGCATATACATTTCAAATTAATAATTTGTGTTGTAGCATCTGCAAGGAATCAACAATTGTCTGTGAATGTCTTGTTGCTTATGTATACATTTACATCACTGCACTAGTCTTTCAAGTTTGCACCACTTTTGTTTCTCCAATAGAGAACAGCTGATGGTAATTATTAGCTATGCCTCACCCCCACCATCCGGTCTACTGCCCTAAGGCTAACCTCTAATACCTGGAAGGTGTGATCCAGGGGAGTAAATCAAATAATAAAATAATAAAATGAAAACCAGCGTATTCTACTTACCAAATCCAGAATACTTAATTACGCGCATATGATGGGGAGGTATGGGTGGAATGGTACAGTATAAAAATCAGAGTGCTTCTGAAGCCAAATGAGAGGAGATCTGAATATGGTTGTGTGGTGAGGCTTGTTCATTGTATGAGCATGTTGATAGCATCAATGGGAATCCAATCTTTACATTGCCTTTGAAGGAAATTTTAACAAGGGATGACTAGAGTGCAAGGATAAAAGGACAAACATATAGTTTGTGTCTTACTGTACTTTAGTCTGAGATTTGTCTGAAAAGCTTGTTTAAAATCTTTGCTGGGTTGGTTGTGGTTTTTTTTTTTTTTGTTTTTGTTTTTTGTTTTTTTGTTTTTTTGAATACTCAATATAATTCTGAAGATTTTGAGTGATGGTGATTATCTAGCCTCTTCTGATGATCTGTTTGAATGTTTGTTTAAGTATTTAGCTTATGAAGTCCTTTTGCATAAATTGTAATAAGTGGAGCTACAAAAACTTGGGTATTTTCTCTTTCTTTAGAAAAAGTAAATTTGTTTTCTTTCTCCTAAGGAATTTGTTTAGTTCTTACAAATACAGCTGTTTTCTTGGATGTGGAGCAAGAAGAGAAGTGAGCTCTACAAAATGTATAAGAGTAATTAACACTGGATATTTCAGAATGGTTGAGATTGGACTATCTAGAGGTCCTCTCATCCAGCTACGTGCTGCATGTGCAATAGTGTTACCTTGGGCATGTGTGTACTTGTAGAAAATGATGACTCTCTGGTTGACCTCAGTGGTTACCAAACAAGATTTTTGCTGCTGGAAACTGTTTCACTTTTACCTTGAAACATATTTCACTGATTGCAATATGTAAGGTCTAGTGATGACAAGTTCAAGAGTTTGAAAGGGTGCTTTCTCTGTCTTCACCTTTATTTCATATGTCAATCTGAAACACCTTTCTGCAGTGTAATTTGATGAGAAGTATAAAGAAATGTGGATGGACACTCTTAGACTCCACAGTTGTTTCATTTTTTTCTCTCAGTAGTTTATCCATTTCTTAGTGTCGTTGTTATTAAAAGCCATTATTGCTTTTGTACTGGGATATCTCAAACGCCAAATTAACTGCAATTATCTGTAGATGTAAAGTGATTTTTTTTCTTGCTAAAAATAGTTATAATGTAACATTGAGTTTGACCTTGGAGGCTAATTGCATCATTCTAGAAATAACAAAACCCAGAACTTTAACACATTAGCTAATTTACTCCCCTAACATGTACAAATTGAAATCTTTTAAAGTGTATTTAAATGGACTTTAAATTTTTTTCTTATGCCATCTTGCATGGGTTTTTTAGGAAGCATTAAGGGATCTATAGGCTGACATTGCTCTGAAGTATATCAACAGAAACACGAAGCTAATTTTAAAAAGTTTAATTATATTTCTTTTAAGAGGTTGAACTACTTTAAACTCTGTGATTCACTTGTAAAGAAGTTTGCTACTATTTCTTGCTCTTGCACTTTGTTACTGCACCTTTCTTTTTTCTTTGTTTGTTTAGAACTTTAATTTTGACTGGAGGCTTTGAATATTATTATACAATAACTCCCAAAAAGTACTGAGAACCAAAAGGTGGGCAGGTGTCAGCAAGCAGTGATGTAGTGACACACTGACATGGGTTAAAGTAGTAAGAACAAAAGATGGGGAAAAAATAGGCAAGGGTCAAATACAGTTTGTATGAAGGAGATGACATAAATTTCTTGTAATGCTGGAATTTGTAGACTATCTTGTTTATTAATAAAACTGACTTGCAGTGATATACAGTGTGGAAATATAACAAAGTGAACTGTAGAAGTATATATTTTATTGTAGCTTAGACCGTTTCATTAACTCTGAGAGTACAATTCTCTGGATCAGACCTAAATGAAAATTTAGTTTTGAGATGAGAAAGGCAAAACTCCCGTGTCTCCCACACTGTGGATAAGACATGCTCATCTGTCCCTTGCTGTGAACTCCTGTGCTCTGAAGCCACTGTCCCTCAGAAGGTATCACTACAGGGTGTCTCTTCAGGGTTCCTGAGCATGCCTTGTATGAAGTCCTAGTGTGGAACAGTGATGTTGGTGTTAAGCTTCAACAGGATATATCTCCTTGGAAGGTAGTATAAGCAAACTGAGAGAAGGTATGTGTTTTCTGAGCCTGGTACTGTGACCTATCTCAATCATATGATTGACACTGCCATCACCTCCAGAAGGATGTGACTCTTACATAATCACTTTGCATACATAAGAGTATGAGTATTCTTATTAATCATCTGACAGATTGTTCGTGCCTTTCTCTTCAGTTGGTGACTCACCAACACTCTTCAGTGTTGTCACTAACTGGAGTTGGCTCATTTCTGACATTGTGAAAGGGTAAGAATTGATGTTTTGTCAACAGCAATGATAAATTCCTATTTTTTCCTTTGTTGATGTTGGTAATCGTAGTACTACTCTATGAACACAAAGTTGATTATTTTGTAGCTTTAATTTCTAAGCAGATTTTTAATTCAATTCTTCTGTGTGGATATAATCCACTTGCAAATAACAATAATGATCTTTGATATTATGAGAAATTAAGATTTCATACTTTGTTAAACCACTGTGTAATAAAGGAAACATAGTTTTGTATACCAGCAATATTTTGACCAGTTGTCACCTCTCTCATATGAGTAGTATCTTAGTGCTTGTCTTTGTGCTATTGACAAGCTTGTCCAATGAAAATCTAGTATTCATGAACTTAAGCAATGCTTTAGAAAGCAGTGGAGGAAAGCCTGAGAGGAGAAGCTAAACATACAGTCCTGGGCTGAGAAAGTGATTATGTCCATTGCATTTGAATCTTGAAAATTGTTTATGTATAATTAACTGTTCTGAATTCTCTGTGAAAAGCTCAGGAGCACCTTTCTCTACAGGTTACAAATGTGAGGACTTTCTAAATATGAAAATGCCAAGACATTTTATAACAGAATTGATAAAATTAATAGTAATAAATCAGCAATGGTACAATCTTGTCTTCCCAGTCCAAATCATTGGTATTCATGCCCAAATTCTAAAGGAACTCAAATATGAAGTTACTGACTGCTAGGTGTACTGTGTAATGTACCACTTAAATTGTCCATGGGGTGGTAAATGAGATGCTGATTTTTTTTTTTTTTTTTTTTTTTTAAATGGCTCTAGGAGTCAGATAGTATTTTTTTTTGACTTCTAGAAAACCAAGAGAAACTATAACAAAAACCTGAGTTGGTAAATTAATGGGGATATATGATTATAGAAGAGTCAATACAGTTTTAGCAAAAGGAAACCATGCCTCATTACTTTGTTCAAATTCTTTGAAGGAATCATTGAGCATTTGGATAGCAGGATTCCAACCAAGTGTGTCTACGCCTTCATTAGTATTTTGCTTTGGGACAGAAGTACTGTTTTAAAGAGTTCCTTGGTGCTGCCTATGTACTGCTTATTGGTTGAGCTCAAAGAGTGTTTCTGGGGTGTTTAAAATAGATATGATTGTGGAACATAGAGGAAGCTCCACTCCAGGTATCATCAAAGATATTTGCACCCCAGATGATGAGGAGACCTGTAAGTCCAAAGCCATGTTGGGTCTCACAGACAGTTTTAAACCATGTCAGTGGGCCTGTTCATTCTGGGGGCTCTAATTTAATCTGAAATAAAACTTTTGAACTGCATAGAATGTAAGTGTAAGGACCACAGCTCCAATTGCTTTAATCTACTGATAAATCTTTTTTTACTTACTAGTGTGGACACAGTTTTGGAATACTTTCAACAAGGTCTGTCACTAAAAATGCTAAGGAAATTTGTCATAAGAAGGAAGGTCTTTAAGATTATTAATTTACAGATACCGCACATACATAGATGACACAAGGGGCCAATTTTCACAAGTGGAGGAGACAACCAGTAGGATTCACCAGATGTCTGCTACAGTACCAGACTTATTTGCCATATTAGTAAAAGTTCTGGAAGAGCATTTCCAGAAACTCTTCACTACATGAGAGTGACCACAACTGTGGAGCAGATTCAATACAAGAAAACTGGTTAGTCTAGGAGTCTTTCCATGAAAAAGAAAGCTGAAAGGTAAATATGCTTGAGGTCTATAAAATCACACAAAGTACAGAAAATATGAACAGAGAAAAATGTTTCACTATTTCCTACAGCATCAGAAGAAGGAAACACTTCAGAAATTAAAAGGCAGATTTAAATAAAACTATATATTTGTAATCACCACATGTTTAAATCATTGCCTCCATTGTTCCCAAATGTATTTTTCAGTATGAAAATATTTAAAATATAGGAAACTGTAAAAATTAGAAGCATGATAAGAGCTAGTAAACACATTAGGGGTGTACAGTTCTGACTCGAGAAGTTTATTATCAAGGAATATGCTTCAGTTCCCCTCTCCATCCTTCTACTTTTATGAACTTCTTCCTAGCTGCCTGGGAAAGTTGGGAATAGATAGTGCTAAATACTGGACTGAACTTCTGTTGTCTTGCATCTCTCAGCTGATACCAGCAAACTGGCTGACACTAACTCTTTCAAAAATTGTAATACTCTCACTTGTACCCAGCAAGAAGCATGGAAATGAAAAGTGAAAAGCTCCTTTTCCCCACTGCAGTGCTCTTCACATATAACTGGAGAGTAGAACTTGCAAGTATGTCTGCTTATGCTTAACATTACATGAATTCAGTGAAACTACTCATTCTGAAAATTTGAACTTTAGCTTTCAAACTGCGAGCTGGCAAATAATGTCTGGCAGGCCTGCATTATCAGGAGTTAGGCACGTGGGAAGCACTGTCTCATAAAAGAAGGAAGATAGTGAAATAAAAGGATTGAGTATGAACTCATATAAAACTTTTTTGATTTTGTTTTAGTACCCAGATCACCGAATTTCAATGCATTTTGTATTTGCAGATGTTTACAAGCAAATAAACATTCATATCCAAACAAGTACCCTCCATTTATTTATTTATTCTGTGTGGTAGTCTCAGGAACTTTATTTGTATAAATATGAAAGATACTCTGTTGTGTTTGATCTCCTGCTTTTAGAGATTTTGATGTCAAAGTATGTTTAGACTAAGTCTGTAAGTCATTCATTGCTTCATAATTATAATTTTGTTGACTGACTTCAAGGTTTGCGCTCACCAAAATCAACCTCAATGAAACGGTCCACTTTAGTCCTGAATATTGCTGCCAAGATTTAACTTTTCATGAAGGAAAAATTATATTTTTTTAAAAAGTATCTTAGTATGAGGATACTGTAACATTAAAGAAGAAAAAAAAAAAAAAAAAAAAAAAGGGCTGTCTTACCCTCAGTTTCATGTGGGTTTTTTTGGTTGTTTTTTTTTTTTTTTTTTTAATGTTTCTGTGCCTAAAATGTTTAATCTTACAGTGATAAAAATCTGCATTGTAAAAGGTTAGTTTCTTAAACTATCAATGTAATCTTGTCCAGGAAAATTGCTACTTCAAAAAAATTTATAGCAGGCACTTTTAATCATATTTAAAATATTGTTATTTGAGGGATGGAGGGATTCAGACTCTGCACTCTCAGTAAATAGGCCCACAATTGCATCATTTTTTTCAGAATAAAATACTGGAGTCAAAACATGAAAAAGTATAGCTGCAAAGGTAATGTTGTTAGCATCTTTTTAAAGATTCCACCATTCTTGTTAACCAACAGGCTTTGCATTGTATGCTGCTGCATGCTACGATTTTCCTGTGCAATTTGTCATTCTCTGTGCTTTACGTAGCTCTAATGCTTCCACTGTACAAGTGTCAGTGAAAATGTTGCTATTTGCAATCCCAAATAATGTGAGGCTATTCATATAATAAAGGTACTGCATACTGTCTCTCCTGTACGTATTGCCCATGCTCTTTTTTACAGAAAGAAGAAAAGCTGACAGAAATTAGTGTAAGTCACTGAATCCAATTACAGTCCTCTACTGCAGAATGTGTGGCTCTTGGTCTTTCTGTTGTCATTTTCTCATCTATTGGATTTGTCCTTTTCCTAGAAAAATAAAATAGTTGATATAAGGGAAAAAAATGCACTAACAGGTTCTCCTGGCTGAATTTCTTATAAATTATTTACTTTCTGCTCCCTTTCCTCCCTCACAGAAATAATCTGTAGGAAGTGCAATGTGACAGTCCCAAAATTGATACATAGCATAATCTAATGGATAAGGTCGCTATTTATTGGATGGATGTCTGCAGTGGCAGAAAGTCTGTCACTTTCTTTATAGAGCTCTCATGTTCTTACTGATTCTTACTTTAATTCTATGTTCAACAGGGCTCACTGAAGTAACACTGTTTTAAAAAGTTCCAAGTTATGAAAAATATTGACACATGGAATGTCATTTTTTTGTCTCTCTGATACATATATTTTATCTGTTAACTGAGATCAAAATTGCTGATAAAGGTCTCTTCTTCCAAAATGGACACCTACATTCTGATCCCAAGAACAGTGGAGATGCAATGTGTATGGTGGGTAAAGCAAGCTGATGAGAGAATCAAAGAAAATGAAACTAAGAGTAAGAATTTTTAAATTCTTATAATCACAATATTAAGTACGACAGAGAAAAGGAAGAAGCACCTCGAAGCAAAAAATTTCATGATGGTAGAGCAGCAACATCATCAATACCTGTAGCTTTCTGTAACTGAACATACAGATATTCTGCCCTTGAACTGTTGTTCTGAATACAAGAAAAAGAAAATTAAAGAGTACTCCATTTTCAGAGCAATGGAGATACTTCATGTATTGAGAGAAATACAGCTGTGCAAGTTCAGCTGAACATGTTTATCCTCCTTCAAAAAGCTTAAAAAAAATCTCCAGTGCTTTATACTCTTGAGGACAGTACTCTGTTGCTTTTTGATATTGCAGGCTTTGAATACAAAAAGTAATACAAATAGATAAATCAAGAAATATCTGGCTTGTATTGAATAAGCTAAATAGATTTATTATCTCCATCTGTCATTGTCAGATGTTTTTTCAAGGTGTATTGCTGTCATAGGATTTCCCTGACACTTTTCCAATTTGACAGTGTAATTTTCCCAAAAAAGAAACTGAATTTGGAGCCTTAAAGATGGATGCAGCTGCAGTCCAGATGTGGCATTTAAAAAAATCTCTCTTCAGCTACATGTACAGGACTGTATAGCTGAAATGAAGAAGAGGAGACAATAGGTCCCCTAGCACTTCTGATAAATCAGTCTTTTGTGGTCCCATAATAGTCTTAATAATAACAAATGCAGATGTAATAGAGTTTCTTTATTCCTCAATATTATCCCATGTATAACGTTAGGGATCATAGTCACTGTCTTAGATGTAGCGCTGTGTAGGAAACACATATATGCTGTGAATCCAAAATACTTTTTAGATGTCCCTATATTGTTCAGTTCTGTCTTCCATTTTGTAAATACAAGAAATTAATTTATATTTAGGTATTCTAGGTATATGACCTCACTGGTTATATTAAAATACACATTTTTCAAATGAGTCTATGATACTGGCAAGCTAGATTAGGAGAATACCTGGAGGCTAAAATAAAGAGTAATATTTAATAGATTTTAAAAATTTTATTTTATGTTGAATTTTAATATTAGATTTGAACTTGCTTATTACTGATTTTCATTATATAAATTATTTGATCATTTGTGAATTTCATTTGTAGTGATTTTATATCCTCCCTAAAGGCAAAATCAGTTGATACGCTAAACCATAAATAACTCTCCAAAGGATCTTGTCTTTATGGGCATGGTACAATCAAATAGACTCAGTTTCCTTCCATTCAGAATTTACTACAGGAACATTCTTGGCAAAATATCAAAGGGATTTCTAGTTTGTCTGTGCTTTACTTAAGGGTCTATAATGTTGAGTAGAAATTGCTGTGCCTGATTCAGCAAAGATTCTATTGTTACTGTTGTGGAATCTGGTCCCCCAAGAAACTTCTTACTACCTTGTGTGTGAATAATACAGAGCTGCAGCCACTGTGTACAGAGCTGCAAACATTTTTAGAAGTTACTCATTCAGGGAGCAATTAAGAGAGGCTATTGCCTCTTAGATTTCCAAGAACAAAACATTTTGATTAAGAGGAATTTGATCAGGCCATGAAAATTATTATTAAGGTTAATAGTACATCATATTTGGACACTCATTCACAAATGTATCTTATTGTATGAAAAGACAAAAATGTGTTATTATATGAGTGTTGTTTGTCACTGCATTTTTTTAATTTATTTTTTTTTAACCTACTTTTGCACCTATGCAAAATAAAGGAAGATAATTTGCTGCAGATCCAAGAGTCAAACCTGCAGGACATACTGATGATGCATGTGAGGAGATCACTGATGATATTCTCACTGTACTTCTTAACAGATGATGGGTAAAGCATTTGAGTTTACCTACAGTATCTGTTGTATTGAAAAAGAATTCACAACAGAAAGCTCTGCAATTTATGGTTCAGCACTTGCTTATTGGAAAATACACAAATAATATACCATATCTCTTGTTCATTAGGTTCTGACAGAGGCACAAAGTTCTTTTGTGAAATAGTTTCGCAATTAATTGTCTTTTCAGAAATTCTAAAATAGAAGCTTATTATTTTATAATTTGACAAGCCTAAATGCTGGCATTTTCTCTAATATGTTGTCACCTCTGCAACACTTTAGACCTCTTGTTTGAAGTATTAAATATTAATAGCTTTGATTGTCTTTCAAAGTGTTTTGCATTTTCCTTACAGTGTTGTGCATTTTAAATGAAGAATATTAGGCAAGCGTATTATCCTGCATACATTACTGCTTGTTGTACTCAAGTTAAATTCGCTGTCTCTGTTCCTGAACACTGTCTGATCTGTAGTACTGCACTCAGGAAAAAACTGATAGGCACAGTAGCAGCTAGCCTGAAATAATTAACTCCTTGAAACGCAGGCCACTTTCACCTTCACTGGACTTTGAGATAGAATGTCTGTCTTAAATGTCAAAGAATAAGGAAAAAAAGAAGCCATGTATTATAACCTGTCAAGGTCTTGTGGCATTTTTTTAACCTTGAAATGCAACTCAAATAATGGTCATATGTTCACACAAAGCTTGACCATATTGAATTAAAAGGGTTATTTTTTCTAATTCTATATAACGGCCAAAGAAATTGCTCAAGTCACACCTAGGGTTTTAATATTCTTCAGATATAGCTACCTCTCTGGCAAAGATCTGGTTTGTGTTGGTGTAGGAAATTGTTATTCCTTAGTGATCCTAACTATTTGTAAAAATTACAGTTTTGTTGAAACAACTGCTTCTGTTCCTGATGCTTCTCTGGGCGTACCTATGAAATTAGGGTTTACACTTCTTTGTATCCATGGTCTGTGCTAGGCACAATTTCTGCACCATAGAACAGTTTGGTTTTACACCAGTAAAGCATTCATGCTGTAGGCATACTGGGGATCTTGACTAGTTTCTCATTGATCAAGAGGCTGGGGCCTCTTGACTAGTTTCACAGAGATGAATATGTATTCTGTGGTTGGCAGAATTTTCTCTGTTATCAGCCGCACCAACTATTTGGATGCCTACAGTAAAATTCTTATTATAGATAAAGTAATAAAAATAAAGAAAATTTATAATATTTAGTAAATTTATATAAGTGTAATGCAATAATACAAACCAATAAATATAAAAGTAATATTTTTTTTAAGAAATATTTTATATATAGGTACACAAAGTTGTCTGTTTTTTATTATTTATTGCCAAAGCAGGAGTCATCTCTAAGGTGCTTTTAGTAGCTTCGAGAAAACTAGCATAATGACCATAATGACAGTCCTTCAACTAGATGCTATTCTGTGTTTTTGTGTTTTTTTTTTTTTTTTTTTTTTTTTTAAGAAAGCTTTAATTATAATCCTGATATTTCAGTTGCTGTGGGTGGAATATTACTGCAGTACCAATTTACTCTTCCAGTATTTTAAATTATTGATTTAGATGCATTAGTTAAATTGTGGACACATCAGTTTAATTTGGGGGTATTTTAATACAATTCTATTCAAGACTCTAAAATTAAGAGGTAGTACTTAGCATGTCATCTGCATGACTGAAACTGGTGCAAACTAGTGAGGAAGTGGAGATTATTGATTCTATATGGAGGGATGTGTCCATTAAAAGCTGACTTTGCTATAAACTTCAGAAAAGGTAGTACAAAGATTTGTTTCCATGTGTTGACCAAATAGCCAGTTAAGACTAATTTGTAATTCTTACAACGTGGGGCTTTCAGTGGTCAAAGGTAGGGAAGATTGTTACCAGAAAAGTAATTTTTTGTCTAGTTGTCTGGGTCAGAGGGTTCATTGCTTTAGTGAAATAACATCTAATAAATTATCCATTGCATAGGAATACATATATATATATGATTTATCATCTTAGACAATAAGATGTAATTTCGTAAGACTAAATAGGTTGTCCACTTGATGATTGGAGTGCATGTGTTAGGGTAAGGAATTCGGATACCATCATGGCAACATTAAGATGAGTATTTGGAACTAGTCTTTCTCTGGTAAAAAAAGAGAGAAAATAATTAGGACAATAATCTGAACATTACTAATTGCTTAGATGGTTTAGCTTTCTTCATCCTTAGTAATGAACGGTATTTGAGTATATGCTCAAATGATTCATATGCCAAAAAGAAAAAAAAGAAAATGCTTGGCAAGTATTATGTATCAACAGTCATCCTCACTCAGAACAGCCTGGAGCATCTACTGCAGTTTTGAGATGCCAGCTAGAGTTTGTGACTCCTGTGCCTCACTTCCAGTGCTGTAGGAAGCTAATGGTGGTTAGTCTCATTTGTATTTTTGTTAGTCTTTCTGAATGTTCTCTAAAAAAGATTTTTGACTGAAACATACCCATTTTCTTTTAATGGCCTTCTCCAACATTGTCAAATTAAATTGCCTGGGATCATTTAGGGGAAGGGCCTTCACATGTGAGTCATGAGGCAGGGCAAGATCTGTCCTTTCGCTGTCAGATCTTCCATGGGCTTCCCAGAAGTCTTCATCTAAATCTTTTTATCCTGAACCCATATTCAGTATCACAATGCCTTCAGTAAGGATTTTCCCTGAGGCTCCACAGTGTTTCCAACAGTTTTTTTGAGTTATACCCTTACAGCAATCCCTGAAAATAGTATCAGTGATATGCTTGCTCGCTGATTATCTATGACCTCTACCAATACCAATGACGTGTCCTATTAAAATAAATCCTTCTTATCCTATTCTTTTGGAAATATTTCCATTGAGATTTGCCCATTAAAATATGAAAGACCTCTAACATTTGAATTAACAAAGCTGAGTCCTTGTATGCAGGCTATGTAGTTTTACAAAAGTAGTTTTCAGAGTCTTTGCTTCTTTAAGGACCTTTAAAATAATAAGTACTGACAGAGTCCAATCTGAATACCTCAGAGACACATGAATTTGTATTAAGACTGTGCTTAAACCCTTCAAACAGCTTTTCCTACTTCCCTATAAAAAGAAATCCAACACAGAAGGCTAGATTAATACCTAGGAAATGACTTCAAAATAAAGGGTTTCACCATACTTCAGCTAAATTTTTTGCATTCTAGATTGCATCATAATTAGGGGAAAATTGATCTACAGCTGTATTATACTGACTGAAAGACATGAAGTTTGACTGATAGTGTCACAGAGCATTTCAAGTGAGTGGGTTTAATGTTGTGTATGTGTATAAACCTCACTGTTGTTTTTTTTAATGAAATATTAAAGGGCTTTAACTAAAAAAGGCCAAAGCCTGTTTCCTGAAGTCTTCTCTTCTCGTATCTCTTGGGTTTGTTCACTAGGTCATGATGTGCTGGGTAACCTGTCAGAATTGTTTTTCTTTCTATCCTCAAAAATTTTGTTGTTAGTGGAACTTATCCAGTGGTGTAGGGAACAACAACTGTGCAAGTTAAGGAAAAAAAAAAATCGATCCTTCAGAATGACACAAATACTCTTTTCCTGCTGTAGACTCTCTTCAATTTATTAACAACACCCCCACCTTGTACTTACACAGAACAGGCCGTTGTGTTCTGTATCATTTCTTGATCAACTGACTCTCACCATTTTATTCTCTCTTTTAAAAAATAAGACAGGCCTACAAATTGTCTTGTTAGTTGTTTACTCTTCAGTCAGGTTTTTAGGTTAAGATGTTTGAAACAGGCCAATCTGACAACAACTGCAGTGTATAGGAGAGGGCTAATGCATATTCTTAAGTTATTTTTCTAAGAAACTTTGTTACTTTCTAAGAAACTTTGAACAGTATTTGATTCGACCAGACAATACGGAAAATTCCTTCTCGTCACCTAGTCAAAAATATTAATCATTTCAGTTTGCTGAGTATTTTAAGGCCTGAATTTAGATATTTAGTTACCTCCAGGTTAGGCACAGAAGGAATTTTAAAGCATTTTGAATTACTGGGAATCAGAGTATCCATATAATGGATATTTGCTTCATAAACTGCTGTCATGGATGAGAACAGAGGAAGAAACACTATTCAGAGCATTACATTTTTTTTTTCCTCAAAAAATTCAGCAAATATTGGAAGGAAATGATCAAGAAACAACACTCATTTCATTTTAAAAGGCCTTGGAATACAGAATGCAACCATTTTGTTTATTTACACACATCTCTTTTCCTTCCCACTTCTCATGGTAACCCCAAAATACTTTTCTTTTTATCTACAGATCCACTGGTATTTTTAAAATTCTTTTCATTCTGTATTCTGCTTTCTAAAACAGTGCTGCCAGGTTATGAGTTTGAGCAGCCAAAGTGCTTAGGCAGCTCAGGTTTGTCTCCAGGGACCAGGCAACGGCAGGTATCTGGTGGAAGAGGACTTTTGTGGGGCTTTTGAATCATTTGAATCCCCAGCAGGTGGGGACTCTACAACTTGGCTGCATTCCCATTTTATTCTCATAGTCCTCTGCCAGGGAAGCACACACAAAGGTTTTAGATACTCAGTTCTGTTGGGTACATAGCAATTATATTAAGGTGCCTAGCCATTTAAAGACTGAGCTGTCATGATCTTGAAGTAAAAATTGCGAGGGTGAGTTGCGTGTTATCTTCAGAAGAACACTGCACAGGGAGAAGAGTAGGTTTCACTTTCCATTTATAAATGAAACTTGACCTGAAAAGATAGTATGCTGGTTTCAAGTGATATGAGAATTTGCTGTAGTTATAGGAGTGTAGCTTTGTGTGTGTTTAACCTACTTTCCCTGTAAGTAGATATATTTTAATGTTACTAGGACTATCTGGGATGTGTTTTAGTAGTCTTTTAATGCACAGTGCAGACGTTGATGACTCAAGAAGGCTTTCAGTACATCTGAGCTGTAGACTTACATTCTGCCAAAGTACCTCCTGGTGGGTCTTAATTCTCTAGTATAAGACATAAACAGGTATTATCTGCATTTTAATGTCTAACTATAAAAATGTGAATTTAAGGTAAAGAAACAGTTGTAGATTTCTTGGGCATTTTGAATTTTGTTTAATCCATAATTGTTTTTTGAATCTACTCTCAGTAAACTGATGAATGGGACAATACTGTCCTCTTTTACTAGCATTACTAAGAAGTTACCAAACATTTGGGAAAAAAAAGTTCAGACCAAAAGTAGCATTTCAGGCTGCAGTTTGTATCTCTATTAATAATTTCTACCCCATAAACATAGTATGGACCCACTTTTCAGTCAAAAAAACAAGCAAAAGATTCATAAAACAAAATATTGGAAAAAAAAAAGGAGGAAAATAAGCAACATCTAATATGTCTCTGGAGTGAACTCAATTTCTATTACATTGTTAGGGCACGATGAAGTAGCTGTGGGATGCAGAATATATCGGAGAGGACTTTAGACATATGCAATGTAGAAACAAAATGGAAGCTTATGATAAGAACTTACTACTAAAACTAGTATAAAAACTTGATGTTATTTTTCCTAACAAGCAGAAGAATAACATTCATTAGGGTGTTTGATTCTGAAGGCAGGTACAACTTTTCCTCTATAGGAAATTGTCTGGTTAAGCAATTATAACATGTTTTGAGGGGTTGAAACTTTTACATGATATGTGAGCTTTTGTAGAAAATATGAGAGGAACATCAGTGAGACTACTTCAGATCTGAATGAAATATTATAAGGGCATTGCTACAGATTGACTTTAAAAGTGACTCATATACAGATATTTTATACAAGCTTGGGACTTAAATCTGGATTGAGTTCCTATCCGATAGAAAACATCCTGATTTCCTTCAGTTATTGAGATAGGCTCCTTGATGTATCTGGCTTGCAATCAACATCATCATCACAGTATACCTCTTAGTTGTAAACAGAGTTCTCAGTGCTGACAAGAACATAAAGCCAAATCTTGACCTTCAGGAATGTATGCTTTCATCAAAGCAAGCAAACCAGTGGGAAACTCGTGTGTTGTTTGAAATTAGATTTTGGGCTTTTCAGGACAATGATCATTGCTTCTTGTACACATATTCTGAGCATAGTAAAATATGACTGTAGTGTTTGACTGAAGACTTTAGATGATGTAGGAATATTATCAAATGCTAATACTAATAAAGACCAATTAAACACCTATAATATAGAGTTGTAGCACCGTACCTGCAAGTAAACTCTCCTTAGTGGATTGATCTGTCAGAAAGGTATCACACTGCCCCCAGGAGATCTTCCTCAATTTTAGTATTTTCCAAACCATTTAAACTGTCTTTGGTTCCTTCTCTTCTTCCACTTGTTTGGCTGTTGCATGTTGGTGGGCTCTTTCTTACAGAAATTAAAATGCTGTCAGGCTATGCATTTCTTTTCCACTGATTGATGAGCACTATGATATGTAGGTGGTTTCTTGAGAATGAGAGTGCTTTAGTGTTGAAGTGGTGAGCTTTCTTTCTTCATAAGCACTTTGATATTAGCAATTAGTAGCTGTGAGGAAGTTTGTCTTCAAGAGGCATTGGCACAAACAGTTGGAATTTATAATTATATACTTCAAAGCCTCATAATAGGTAATACTAATTTGTTAGAACTCATACAGTGAATGAAAGAAACCTCTTCCCTAGCCTCCTTCTCTTGGAATGATTACTGAACAGAACAGATATTCAGATACCATATTTGAGGCAATTTCAAGATGGGAGAAAGAGATTGCATTGGCAATTTAGGATTTGAGCTGTTTATAATTTTCAGTTACTTAATACCTCAAGTTTTGAGATCCTGCTGTCAATAAGGAAGTTGGCACAGTAGTTTACCGGACAGTAAGATAGTTTCAAATGATTAAGTTAAAGTTTATAGTTCCTGAGAGTTTAGCATTACAGGTTTGGGAATACTCACATCCCAAGATATCATTTGTTTGATACATACTTTCATATTTAGTAAGTTATGTTTATGATTTTGATTTTTTTAAAAAAGGATGATGTTCTTAAATTACATACATTTAGAATTTTTGGCTCCATTAGGCAAAATAACTGTAGAATATTAAAATTAGGTAGTGTGGTATGTTATTGGAGATTTAGCAGTGAATCTTTATTTTTCAGTTGGTTGCCTATTTGAAAACTTCTCATGTTTGAAAACCTCAAAATAATATTTTTTCTCAACCTCTTTTGCTTGGCCAAGCTACTGATTAATTAGAAAAAAATGTGATAAAGTTAGAAATTTTGACAGGATAGATGTTTGTCAAAGTGAATGCAGTATTCAAGATGGATTCTGCTGGGGCTCTATAATACCCATATTGAAAAAAATACATATGGTTCCTAAATGTGAAATCCTAGAGGACAGTTTGAAGGACATGGAAGTGTCATGCCAAAACCAGGTCATAGCTAAAAACTACAGACAGTTGCAGGTTTATTTTACAAATACAGAAAAGCCCTATGGTAAAAACGATGGTGGTTGAGCTGAGTATTCTGTCTCCAGTAGTGTCCAAAAGCAGAAGATAAAGGAAAAATATATCAGTAGAGAAAAGATATCATGATTTTTTTTTTCCCTTAATCTTACAGTCTCCAACAGTTGCAACTCAAGGACTTTCTTATCCACCAATGGTTTTGGGGGCTTAGTAACATTTAGTGAATTTCTGTTCTGTGGACTTTCCCAGTAACTCCTTAAATTGAGGTCAGCAGGAGCTGTGTCTCTCCTTCACATTCCTGACACATCCCTTAGTCCCCAAGACTCTAGTTTAAACACAGTTACTATCTTAACCTATAGTACAAGATTTACATGCTGTGTTACAGAACAGTAATTCTGTTCTTTTACGGTGCTAAGTTATCCACTTCCCACTTGCAGTGAAATGAGTCTTATCACACTTTCTGTGTGGATGTGAAACCACATAGACATTAAAGAGGTCTTGAGATTATACTTAGCTGTGTAGAGAAAAATACTCTAAGAGTTTGGAGCACTACATAATCTCATAGCTTTCCAGGTAGAAGTATATCCCCCATTATTTTTTAGCCGAGGCAGCACACATGGACTGTTCCATCTTGAAAATTGTGAGCTTTGACCATAAACTTTATAGTCCTTCTAAGTAGGACTTAATTAACGCAAGGTAGATTATTTCAAAAGGTTTAAATGTATGTGTTTTAAATGATTTGCAGACAATTCAAAATTAGTTACTTTTTACTGGA
Source organism: Tyto alba (assembly GCF_018691265.1). Lineage (NCBI taxonomy): Eukaryota > Metazoa > Chordata > Aves > Strigiformes > Tytonidae > Tyto > Tyto alba. Next base: position 19,577,415 of record NW_024881276.1, on the reverse strand, counting down.
GCTCTCAAGACACACATTTTTTCTAAAATGTCAGTGAACCAAGAAATTTAGGATAGAAAGCAGCTGTTTTAATGAATAGCAAGCTATTAGTCAAAACACCTCTTAAATTTTAAAATGCATACTTGATTACTGATATCTTCTCAATTTATTGTACATTAATTTGAATTAAAAGCATATAAACATGATTTCAAAACAGGAAACAGTCATGTTTCTGCTGAAACATTCTTTGTTTCATCTCAGTTTTCTCTTTTAATTATTCCATTTCAGATAATTTTTATGCATTCAGGAAATTAATTCTGATTTGTTGTTACACAAATTTATATTGTTTTGAGTAGAACTGAAAAATCCTGAGTATGAGCTCTATTTTAAAGATTTATGTTCAGGTTTTCAAAAGATTTATTTAAAACTACAGCACATGAAAGTTCAGTGAAGTGAGGGTGTTTGAGACTCAGTGAGTTTTGTCCCCATTTCTCCTATTTTTCAATTTGGTAGGATAACAGAAGTGTATTTGTGGGATTTCAAATGTTTTTCAGACTGTGTAGCCTACCGATGGTTTCATCTTGGACTCTTGTAGCAGATCTCCCTCTAGGATGAGACTCTTTCAGGTTATTCCAGTGGCATAGAATCATAGAATGTTTTGGGTTGAAAGGGACCTTCAAAGGTCATCTGTCTTGGTTTCAGCTGGGATAGTTATTTTTTCTTCTTAGTAGCTAGAATAGTGCTGTGTTTTGGATTCAGTATGGGATTTGGTATGAGAAGAATGCTGATAATACACTGATGTTTTCAACTGTTATGAAGAGATCAAGGACTCTCCAAGTCCACATGTCTTGCCCGTGTGCAGGTGCATGAGAAGCTGGGAGAAAGCATGGTCAGAGCATCTCACCCAAATTAACCAATGAAATATTCCATATCATGTAACGTCATGCTCAGTACATAAATAAGGGGAAGTCAGGAAGGAGGGAGCTATCTCTCACTTCTGGGATTGTGATTGCCGGATCTTGGTATTTCAGGATCGCTAGCTGAGAAAAAGTTGGGTACCAGTTGGTAGGTGGTGAGCAGTCACATTGTGCATTACCCATTTGTACTTTCTATTATTGTTTTGTTTTATTTTATTACAATTATTGAACTGGTTTTATCTCAACCTACAAGTCTCCCTTTACCCCTTTAATTCCCTTCCCCATCCCTTGGGCCAGGGGGAAGGTGAACAAGTGGCTGTGTGATGTTTGGCTGCTGGGTGGATTCAAACCATGACATCATTTAATCCAGCTACCCTGCAGGGAGCAGGGGCATCTTCAAGTAGATCAGGTTGCTCATAGCCCTGTCCAACATGACCTTGACTGTTTCCAAGGATGGGGCATTTAAAACCTCTCTGGACGACCTGTTCCAGTGTTTCACCACCCTCATCATAAAAAATTTCTTCCTTATATCTAGTGTGAATCTACTCTCTTTTAGTTTAAATCCATTACCCCTTATCCTATCACTAAAGGCCATATTAAAAAGTCTGTCCCCATATAGAAGAGAATTCAAGTGGAAGAACTACACTGTTCAACAAAATTGTTAAAAATGCTGTAAATACTTCAGAATCTGCACAAAATTTGTTTCCACTCCAGGATAAAAATAGGAAGGTGACATTCTTCCCCACATCACAATGTCTATCATTCATTGGGGCTTAAATTATTTAGTAGGAGTAAAATAGATAAATTTCTTATAACTTGTATGAAAAGTTTCCTAGCTTTGAGAGAACAACAGATTTGGGAAATGGTGATGGACTCCAGCGAAAGATATTTATTTCGTAAGTATCTCTGGATAAAGGTTCATTTATAGTCCTCATTGATTTAGCTCTGTGTGACACTAAACAAAACTGGCATTGCTCATACATTTTTTACATTTTTTGGTTTAAATTCCAGTATTCAAAGAATAATTAATGTCAGGCAGTTGCCTGAGCAAGCCTACACTCTACAGTAAATAATGCTTTCTAATTAGTGCTGATGTGGAGACTGAATATCTGATTGACACACATAGCAGCAGTTGAGGTTAAACTTCATGACTGTATAAACCTATTCATTGTGTAACCAGCTTTCTCTCAATATTACATACATCATGTCCATACATGGTCCATATATTGTGCTGACATTTGCAAACCTACTTCCCGAAGACCCAGTGATTCTGTGAAGGGTGTGCTGAGTGCCAAACAAACAATTGAAATTAGAACTAAACCCTATGTTATCAGTAGAAAATATATATTTTTTAAAAAGTAGTTAAATGATGGGCACAATATGTGGTATAATCAAACAAAAAGATGCACAGATTTCTGAAGTTATTAACACAAAAAATGCAACTAAAATACAAAGCAATTATTGTTTCTTTCTTATTCATTGTACTACAGTAAATTTTTAATGAATGGTTTTCAAGAGAGATTCAGACCATATTTTTATTTTTATTAATTATAAACAGGGATTCAGAGTCACAAATCCAGGTTGGTACATAAACTCCTTTGGAATCTGGGTAATGTATTGCCAGACATTACAAAAGCATCATATGCCAATCATTTTCACTAAATTACCAGCATTAGCTGTGGTGATTTGAGGTACATATGCACGTTACCTGCTTGTAGCTAAAACACAGCAACTTATTATGTTATAAATAACAAATATGTTAAATATTTTTGCAGATAATAATGTGTAGAATTGTAATATGGATAACAATACCAATTCACTATCTAGTCAAAATGTCTTCTCATATTGTGAGCAGTTATAATTTAATTTATTTGCCACCATTTGTGGTTTGGTAAATTGTGGACAGTGAGAAGGAAAAATGGAAAATGTACATCATTTTCAATGTAAGAAAACTAAATAGTATATATGTTACCTACATAAATTACATTATTTATAGTAGGAGCACTCCAAGAGAAAAAAAATTATATATATATATGTATAAACAGAAGAAATAAATAAAGCTTCTTTTTTCTTTTTTTTTTTTTCCTTCCTCCTCACCTCTTGATCATAACGGATCACAGTATTGGAACCAATATGGGGAAATGAAAATGAAGGTTTTAAAGAGGGCTAGGGTCATGGGCATATATCATCAGGTAATGTGACAGCCAACAATAACATGCTTCTGGCCATTCATAAAATCTGAAAATCAACCTTATCACTGATATAGGGTAAAAAGTAGAACAATTGTAAAATGAGGAGTAGGTTGGTCTGTCGTGTAGTAAGCAAATGGCAGTCACAGAGAGCAAGGGTATCACAGCCTCTAGTAACAGTGGTGCCATTGTCCCCAGCTAGTGGGCTGCCATAAACATAAATTCAAATTTGTCAAAAGAAATAGAAGTTGTCTTTGAATGTCCTATTTTCCTGCTGTTTCACTGTGTCTTATTTATTCTGGTGCTCACTTTCAAATACTGTTCTCTTGCTGCTTTTTCTTCATAGGATTTCCTTCTGAATGTCTTGAAATTTTACATATAGATGATGGCCTCTATAGCAGACTAATAATTTTTAGTAGCAGTTCAAGTGGAAATGGTGCTTTCAAGTAAGAGTGTTGATTTTTTTAAAATAAAAATTATTTATTCACATTTAGATAATCAACTATATATCTTGCATAGAATTTTGAAACCAAACAATGAACTGCACTGGAAAACTGTACACTTTTAGTTAGCCATATAGTTTCAATAGGTGCATTCTCAGCCTCTGTAAAGTTATGCCTGACTTCTGCAGGTGTGTAAAAATTTGAAGAACCCATTTTAAACTTCTACCTGAGCTCAAGCAGAGCGGGTATACTTGCTCTTTAAAGCATGTCATTTAAATTAATATCCAACTTACTGCAAGCAGGCTTGTCAGGAATAAGTACAGTGGGTGTAGGGGAACTCCCAGAATGGTTCTTGGTTGTAATACGTATGCAGTAAATCGTCCTGCTCAGCTGGCCTTCAACACAGGAGAGCAAGAACAAGCATAGTCCCTCTGGCACTTAACTTAATGGAGTAATTTTAATTCTGAATGAATAAATACTGGCCTTTCCTTTTCACCAAGTGAAAGTGATCACCAGCCAGCTTAGATGTGATTGCATGGATTTTACTATTACTATAGGTTTAAATGGCAATATTGAAAGCAAATATATACTTGATTTAAATATTCCACATAGCAATACATCAGGGAGTGACTATGTGCATGTACCAGAAAATACAGTGAGTTTGACTAAATGTTTGTGACCCTTTAGAAAGGAGAATGAGTTATCCACTCTTATGTCAGTACTAAAGGTTGAGCTGAGTCAATGAAAATATGTTTGAAAAAATATGTTTGAAAGCAGTGCTACCTCAGATGCACTATGAGTTTGGTTTTGATTTGGCTACCAAAATGTGTTTGATCTTGAGGATGACTTCTCACTGAAATACATAATTTCATTACTTATTTCTTTTCTGTATGATACACCTCTTCCCTTTCAGTATTCCTTTCTCTTTTTTGTTAAAATTAAAATAGTGGTCAGGTGTTTCCTAATCTAACACAGACAAATAAATACAGGAGTTAGTGGGAGAAGAAGCATGACAAGAAATGCCAGAACTTTTGCCTTTCGCTCTTCCTCCATAAACAAAGTCAAATCAAGCAAGTGATGTGACTTGCTACAATCATTTAGGTGTACCCAGCTGTCCAAGTTAGTAATTTCTCTGAGGCATGTCAAACTGTTGTGTTGATCCTGATAATGGTAGATATTTTCCTTACATCAGAAAGGTGTCTGAAGCAGTAAGAACTGAAAGTTTTGGCTGCAGAAGTGGGAACATTAGCTTTAATGGTCAGAATTTCCCATGTGGTCAGTGCTGACAAAGCCAGTTCTCACGTAATTCAGCTGGGTATTTCACTGATGCCTTGTGGCCCTAAGGGGAGACCTAACTTCACTGTGGACTGAGAGGATCCCACCTCCTTGGTGGCTTATCACAAACTAGCCCACTGTTCAGTGCTATGGGGAAGCTGAGTTCCTAAGGGAAGCCAAAATCAGTTACAGTGTGCAGTGCCACCACTTTGCAAAGACAGAAATGGAGCTACCACATGAGCCCTTGTGTAGAGTCAAACTGAGTTTAATTCTAAAGCTTTTATTTAAATTGCATATCACATTTGCGTCTTTCACATTTTGGTCAGCAAAGAACTGATCTACATTAAGTGACTTGTTTATATGGGATTTGTAATACAACTAATAATAACACTTCATAATTAGGGAGTTAGTTCTTTTTGTTTTCTTACTGAAGAAAATTACTTTATTTTTGTCATATATTTACAGTTGCACCTATTTAGAAGCTTTACTATTTGTCTGTTACAAGTAAAGGCAATAGTAGAGGTTTCTCTGTTTTATTTATTCTCAAAGATGAGACTATGTACCTGAAGGGCTTTGTAAGTAAAACGTTTGAAATTTGGCTTATCCTTTATACACCTCATATTTTCTTTGCAGCCAGGATTTTAGCTCTAAAATGATGAAAAATGTATTGATAAAGTCTGTCCCTCAGTGAAGGGAGAATCCAAACGCATTCAGAAAGGACATCTTTGTATGTGTGGAAATGCAGTACATGCAGTATTCTATACCTCATTGTGTAAATATTAAACTCTTCTCTAAGATTCAGAACATCAGTAAGCCAAAAGATAAAAATTTCAGAATCTTTCTCTGCTGTCCAAGGTTTTGCACTAATGCTTGTGATTTTAATCAAGACCGAATACATTCCCTTATTTCTGTTTTTTAATAACCACATATGGAAAAATAAATTACCTGAATAATAAATGTTCATGGGAACAATTTGCCATGGAACTTATGCTCCCTTAAATAAGAATGTTAGCCAAAATTGTTGCATTTGATATCAGCTAGATGCAGTTTGTTCTTCTCCACCGGAAAGTGGGCTGGCTCTTCCTTTAAAAAGCATACATTTTCATCTTTGCTGCTTCCACTGTTTAAAAATGTTGTTATAAAACTCTACCCATTATAAACTCAAAAATACCTACACACTGTAAATTAAAAAAATACAAGTATTCTGAAACATGTAAATATAATTAAGATTTCATCTTTTATTGAAAGTTACATCTGAGATAACACTATAAATAAAATTAGTTGTTAGTTCATGATATTTTTCTTCCTTATATGTTTCTTTGAGAAACATAATTATATGCATACTTGCAAAAAAGTAGCTCACTGCAGTCAGTGACTAGATTGCATGAAGCTGGCTGCAGTGTCCAAGAAAGCGCCCCTATACTTGACTCTGAATTCATGACTCATTTTTCAAAATTTGTAGGAACTTGCTGAGTGTATGTTCATAACCACTTCCAGAAGGTTTCTTCTGATCCCACTGCCAGTCATCCAGTCCTTAATGACCGTGAACAGCAATATACTGCAAAATAAGAAATTCTTCAGTGCCATTAGCTGGCTAGATTAAACTGTTGAAAACGGATAGCTGACAGGTTTATTTTGTGTATCCCTGTAAGCTTTATATTAAGACAAAAGCAGTAGATGCCAACATTGTATATCCACTGCTTACCAGATAGAAACTTTGTGTAATAATTACTGGGCAAATTAGCATAGATGTATTTAGTGAGCATCAACTTAATACTTTTCAAACCAGTTAGTTTTTGTCTAAGCTTTGACAGTTCTCTCACCACTTCTTCATGATTTTTTTTTTTTGGCTGTTAGGAAAATGGGAAATTTACAAGTATTTTTTAACGCACAAGTTGAGCTGTTGAATGGTTATGTTACTAAGATGTCCTGCTTAGGTTGGTAGTAGAACTGAAAATCTATCACAGAACACTTTAAAATCTTAAGTAACATGAGTGTGAATTATCTGGGTGGTCAGTGTAGCTTTCATGTTTCAAGTGAAAGGTGGAAATATCCTCAAATCTTTGTTCTCTTCATCTGTGAGCCACTTTGGTCATTTTTTCACCTGATTTCTATCTCAGATAAAGCTGTGCTGGAATTACAATAGAGGTAACCTTTCATTAAAAATATACTTTTCCATTGATCTTATAACAGAAGCAATAACCTGACTTCTTTCAGATTTTAAAGGGGACATAAATACTTACATATGAAATAGATGCATTGTATATGAAATAATGTTTTGTTAGTATCTTTGTTAATAGATATCTGATTCCATTAAAACCTGCCACATTCAGGTGTGGATATCCAGAGGCAGCTATACGATCTCTGTGAGCTTAGAACTACCCATTAGACTTTGCCTAAAAAATTGTTCATGCTTTGATTTATGTATTTATAATCTACACTCTGTGAGCGATATCAATTGTTTATAAGATATTTTCTTCTATGGTAATAGTTAACCTTCTGAAAAATAATATTAAAATTACTGAAATTATATATTTTCGTTTTAGCTATCGACATTATGAATCATATACCTTTTTGGAATATTATATATCATATTGCTATTAAAAAACTGTTATTCATATCATTATATTTTTCCTGCTCTAATTGGAAACTGTATCAGTAGGTTTAAATTTTTTGTTCCAAACAGATCTTCAGTTTTTTAATACTATCATGCTATTACAATTATTATCTTCTCTTAATCTAGTTTAATTCTGGAAAAAATAATGTGGTTAGTGATGTGATTAATTTCAAAATCTCATTTGCAAATGGCATTAATAGATAAGATAGAATGTCTAATTAAAGTGAATTCAGGTTGCATTGAATGAGCCTCATAAGGAAATTTTATATGGAAATAGGACACATAATAACTATTTGACTTTTAAAATGCCATGTGTCTAATTAATAAATAATAGTTTCCCTTTGCTTTCAGAGCAGAGAAAATAATTCAATTTCATGAATTTCAGGGATCCCAGGAATGGGGAGCATTTCAGCATAACTTTAGGAAGTTCTGTTATGCATGATGAAACTTCCAATATTTTAATTATCACATAATTAATCTTACAGTAGAATTCAACAATGGAAAGGCAAATTAGGAGACTTTATGAAAATATTTCTGCATATTTGCTTTCAGAAGGCCTTATATACTGACTTCAGAAGAGTATGATAAAGTGTATTGAAGAGATAATATAGATTATCTGTAGAGCCTATACAATAATTAGAGACCATGATGAGACTGCTCTTCACTCATTTATTAGCTCTCCTGCTTCTTTGACGTCAGCACTTTCTGCACCTCTCTGTCCTTCTTGGGCAATTGCTAGATGAGGGTAAACCAAAGATCAAGTTACTATGTTGAATTTATTTGTTTATTCTTAGATTTACAATTAATTTAGAGACAAATTTCTGAGAGCTAAGAAAACCAATCATCGTTATACTAACATAATCATGTCTTTCAATAGATCTGTATTTACATTCTGTGTATGTATGGCTCCTGCAGTGAGATTTTCTGATTTATTTAAAAATGGAAATAAGGTATTCTTCAGAAACTTAGGGGTGTGTGAGTATCCTTCTCTAGAAAAGCAGAGTGACTCCTTGTGCTGAGAGGAAAATATCCTTTTACAAAAAATGAAGTGCCAGGAGGGTCTGGTGTCGTTTCCTGAACAGCAGCGTCTGGATATGAACCTGGCTCCTTATCTGGGAATGTGTTTCCTGTCCCACAGACATGAACTGCCTTCAGACAGTTGGTAATACCTGCCCCTAAATCCCTCTTTAAGCATAAAGTTAGGTGTTCTGGGCCTGCTGCAGGCATTGTGATAGCTACCTTGTTGAAATGCAGAGTAATACTTGGTTTGTTGCCTGTGAAAAGAGTGTGGTATCTTTAGAGAAGGGTTTTACACCTTCCTCTCTGTTCATCAGTGGTAGTAATTTTTAAAACACCAGCATTCATCAGTTACTCCTCTGTGATTCCTTGAAAGCTGAAGTTAAACTGCAAAGAGGTGTCTACCACAAAGTCTGGGAAACAGATTGGAGCTCTGACAGTAGTGACAAACTGGTTGTGCAGTGTTTGACTTCCAGCTGGCTGGTATAAAGTTTCACCTGACACACAATGGATGCCTGTGGGTTCTAACAGAAAAGGACGAAGGGAGACAGGATGGCTTGTGTGGCTCAAGTTATTGCTCAGTGCTTCCCATGGGTCAGTAAAGCTGTGGCCTAATTAAACTATGTCTGGTGCATCATTCTTCCCTCATGACTAGGACAATATTTTTTGCTGTTGTAAAAGTAATCCAGCATCAATGAAAGAAAATGTCAGTCACTTTCATGGAACATCCCAGCAGAACTGAACAAACTGTAAAAAGGGCTGTTGGGGAGAGAAATTCAACCTTTAATATATTTAGCAGAGCAAGAGTAAGTATTAATAATCCCTCTTTTATTAAAACTGATTTAAAAGATTTGTTGAGATTAGCGCAGTGGCTTTTCTTTATTGTTTCACAGAGTGAGGCATCAAGTATTTTGACTGCAAGAAAAGGCTAATTCTTAGAAGTCTTAGTATGGGTAACATCTGTAAGGGAACGAAGTTTTTATTTCTTTCTTACTGACCTCTATTCAGCAAAATTTACAGATTTACAAATTGAATTTGAGACAAGTACTTGAAAAAGTTATGTGAAGATTTATGGTTTATGTTCTTCTGCCTTTCTGTATTGTATCTTGTATTTTAATTTTTTAGTAATCGACTAGCAGCCTGAGGTCCTGGCCAAACCACAGGGCACCTCTGGCTCTTTGTTCCACAGCCCAGCGTGCTGGTGGCACAGATGGACCACACTACATCTCCCTTCCAGGCTCTGCAGTCTGGGTTTCTTGTCCCTCCTGGGGGCACAGGTCTTGTCCTAACCTAAGGTCTCAGTTATTTACCTGTCCCGGGAGTCTGAAGGATTTCTGTGTCCACTAGATTTATTGTAAGTGGATTTTTCCTATTTAAGCCAAATATAACCTTAAATCTTCTGTCTAGTGTCATGCCAAACCTTGAATTCTCTGTATTTACAGTGCTTTTTCTCTTTTAATTTATTCTCGGTCTCTCTTCATCTGTTGTTAGTTTCAGTTGCTAGATTTCCAAGGTGAACTAATAATAATAAGCCAATAATACTGTAAAATGCATAAGAAATAGCATCCAACTTCTCTTATTGTAATAATGTTACAGTCTAGTCTGCTTTCAAATGAAAAGTGTAATCTAAACACATACTTGTCTTCAAAGGAAAATGAAAAGTTTGAGATCTCTTCCTCAGCCAAGATTTTACCCTTTGTAATTTTTCTGAAAAAAATGGGGAAAAGTATTTATCATATGGCATTTTTATAGAACAGAAAAAAATATATGCATGTTAAGGAACATCAAATAATATCTGTGTTACAGTCTTCTGTTATCATGTATTTTACTGGAGTTATTGTGGACTCATTGCTTGAAATTTTGAGTGTTTATCAATTTTAGGAAATAGAAGTACATTTCTACATTTTGTTCTTGTGGGAGAAAATTTAAGTTATGTTTTGTCCTTATCCTCTTCCCCTTCTTTCCTTTCCTCTCCCTTCCCAGCTCCTTCCCCTTCATATTTCCTTTCTCTTCACTATTTTCTTTTAGTATAGGATTTACCTATGCTAATTTATTCTAAAACATAATGTCTGCTAACAGTTTTTTCTAATCAGAATTTTTTGAGCTTTGACTCATGATTTCTGAGGACTTGGAAATATGAGAGACAATGTTCATGAACAGATGTCTTTGTACTTTCTCTGGACAGATATGTTTCAATTATTTGGTGTTCTCTGTATCGCTTTCACAATTACTGGCTTGCATGTAGCTCTGAACAGAGAGCTTTTCATGGAATACCAGCTTTTCATGTAATACTTCCCACAATATTAACTTCTTCCATAATGTATCTGATGTGTGACCTGATTATCTAATTTACTTGTTTGATATAATGTATTGTTAAATTTACATAGAGAGAATAAGGTCTATTATAGAGTCTTGGGAAAGAAGAACACAAGAATGGCAATGAAAATAGACAGTAGTGAGATGAATAGGATGGAGTTTGATCTTTTAAGATTTCAAAATACATTCATACCAAAAAATTTGTAACTACTTTTATCTATCAACACTTATTTCCAGTCTATTTCCTGATTTTCTCCTTTTTTTTCCATCTCCTTTTGCCTTTTTAGATAACATTCTTTGTCATAAGATTGTTTCTGTTGTTCTTGTCTGAGTTTGGAAAATAGCTACTATACCTTAGATATTATTTCAGTCTAATCAACACTGAGAGCATTCCAGAATATGTATATGCATGTACATACGTACATGCAGTTTAGTTAATACATGGAATACTCTAAGTATGCTTCACTGCCTTGTGACACCTGGGGGAAGACTACTGCAAGTTCCCATGTTTTCCTGTGATGTTAATTGTACATTGCCCCATAATTCTGAGACCAAGGCTTGAGTAGTTGAGCATGATAGTGTAGGGATTTTTTTCCATGCAAATGTATTTTGTGAATTCCTTTACTCAGTCCTTATTTAAGTTGGAGGTTTAACTTCATTCATGATAAAACAGGGATCTTACCTTCCCTTCTGCATCAATATTTTTGGTGATTTTCTTCTAAAACAAATTGCTTGGATTTCCTTCAGTTCCCCTTATGTTATGTAGACATCAGCAGTTCCAGACAACAGCTATATCAGTAAAATAGTCTGTATTTTGACCTTTATTTAACAAGAAGGTAATAGGTTAAAATAATACATAAAACTGCTGTATACTTAAATTCCTAGAGTCTTTCTAGTCATGAAGAGTCTAACAAATTCCTATCTTCAATTTCTCTTTTGTTAATCCTACTTCTAGAAAGTAATTTCTGCTTCTTTTATTTATATATTTATTTATGTATGTATGTATTTATTTAGGTTTTGCAGTTATTTCCTCTTTTTCTTTACTCTCTATTTTTTTTCTCATGGTCCTTTTCATCCCTGCCTCCAGTCCCCCAAATCCCTCCATTAATTGCTTGTCTCCCTGAAATAAGCAAGTAAGGAAGAAAGAGATGATAATTACTTTGCTGATCTATTTGACTAATGTTATAGATAGCTTATATATTAAGACCATAGAAATATCTTTAGTTTCATATTGCTGCCAGTCAAACTACTGGTTGGGAAAATAGTACCACATTGATGAAAATTCACCTTGTGCTTCACGTTTGGTATCTGCAGTCCTTCCTGTGTCTGGTACTCTCTCTTGTTTCCCTCATCTCTTCCCTCATTGTGGTCTTTAAGAAGGAAAAACCAAGTGTGAACCAACAAACCATCACACAGCTGCTTTGGGCATTTTTTTAAATTAGGTTTTGGATATGTTTGTAATATAGGGGGAATAACAAATCAACATGGATACAAACAGCACAGGAGATTCTTCTTGTCCTGGGTTGAGTGAGTGGTGGAGTTTTTTGGTGGCAGGGGAGGGGGCTATCGGGGCGGCCCCCTGTGAGAAGCTTCTCGAAGCTCCCCCAGCTCCACGTCAGCTCCACTTCTGTTTGGGAAATTGAGCCAATCGGCTGCACCTCTGCGATAACGTATTTAAGAAGGGACGTGGTGACGGGCAGTCGGACTGGTGAGGAGGAGTTGCTGCAGCTGCATGAACACCAAGGTCAGTGGAGGAACGGAGGAAGAAAGGAGGGGGTTGGTGTGCCGGAGCAGAGACCCCCCTGTATCCTGTGGTGAGACGGCAGGGCAGCCCCCCCCTGCCACCCATGAAGATCTACGGTGGAGCAGACATTGATTTACAGCCTGTTGTTCCTGCTCTCATGATCAAGGTTCTGTGCCCGAAGAAGGCCGGGGTCTCATGGGAAAAGGTAGCCCCCACTGCTGTAATTCAGTGCTGGGAGGATTGCAGCATGCGGGGGAGTCCCACACCAGAGCAGCTCGGGAAGGGCTGCAGCCGTGGGAGAGAATCCAGTCGGAGGAAGTTAGTGACCCATGACGGAGCAGTGTGGGGAACGCTGCGGCCCATGGGAGGAATTCAAGTTAGAGAAAGTTTGTGGAGGACTGTCTCCTGTGAGAGGGGGACCACGATGGAGCAGGGGGTAACAAGTTTCGGACACTCCCCTCACCGAAGATGAAGGAAGTGGCAGCACTGACTGCACCCCCCATTCCCTGCCCCTGCGCCACTGGGGGAGGAGGTAGAGATATCGGGAGCAGAGCTGAGCCCGGGAAGAAGGGAGGGGTGGGGGGAAGGTGTTCCTAAGATGTGGCAATGCTTCTCACTGTCCTACTCTGTTATGTGTTGTTAGTGTCTGTAATAAATGTATGTTCTTTTTTTCTTCCCCTAACGAGTCTGCCTTTTGCTCGTGATCATAAAAGGGGGATTTTCCCCCATCCCAGTCCTATCTTGAACCCCAAGCCTGGCTCTCTGTCCCTTCTCATTGCCGGAGGGGAAGAGAGAGAGAGGTGCTGCATTGTGGTTGGCTGTCATCAGGCCTAAACCACAACACTTCTGAATATTTTCATTCCTCTGTAAGTAAAGGGAGGTGGCTATAGGTCATAACTTTTTTTAAAAAAAAAAAGTTTTAAACAAGGTTATTTTCAACAAGAATTTTTAATAAAGGACTAGGCATTTGTTTTGGCAAGTCATTGACTAGCCATGCTTATTTTTTCATTGTTTTCAAAGCTTCATACAACTTAACAGACATTTTTCAATAACACAGTGAATTTATTTGTTGCATCTTTGAGCCCTTTGTTTCTGAAGACATACTGTAATGTCAATCCAGTGAAGACATTTAGTCTATTTGAGAAAGATGACTTAATTACCCTCTTACCTGAAAGATAACAACCTTCTTCAGGTTAAGGGTGATATATGTGACAGTAGTATAGGGTGTCCTAAGGTATTTTTAGTTACTGATTAATGGAAGGTATACTTCCAAGACCCTAAAAAACACTGTGGTAACTTTTGTTTTAAGGTTTACTTATATTACATTTGTAACAAATATGTCCTGCTGGGGATGCTATCATGCTGTGTCTTTATTTTACTTCTGAAAGCTTTACAAAAAAACCTGCCGTAATATTTTGTCAAGCAGAATTTTTGGTTGTCCTAGATGAATTTCAACCTAAACTTTATGAATAGCTTAAATGCTGCAAAAAGAAAGACAGACACACAGGCAGTTATGAAGGCTAGTTCTATTTTCCCCTTATGATACAAAGCAATATAATTATATTCTATTATCAAAATGTCATTGTGCTCATATTCCCAGAGTGATTCAGTAACATTATGGGCATAGCTTTTTCATAGTGTTACAGAAGGGCCTATTGATCACTTCAACTTTCTAAGGAATGTTAAGATGTTTCATTAGAAGTGCATAGGTCTTCTGCTTCCTCTCTTCATAAATTGCTTTTGTCCTGAAATATTAGGGAACAAAATCACGTCTCTCTGATTTAGTCATATGTTTTAATTTTAAATTTGTGCTGTATAGAGTAAGTAACAGATAACTTCAGGAATATTTTGCTTGCCTTGACTTGCATAATGACACATGATTGTTCATACCATAATTTAAAACATTTTATCAAAACTATTTATCATCCTGAATGCAAGGCAGGAAATAGAGTTGCTGAGTATTATCGTTAAACAAATAATTCAAGAGGTTGAGCAGGGTGAGTAAATTATACGTGAATCTATTCAGTGCTGGTGTTCAGATATTTTAGGTAGTCAAGTGGCAGCATGTGTGTTAGCTAGAAATTAGCTTAGTTGGAATGGGTTGTGCAGGGTGTGAAAACTAGGTAGAAAGTAAGGATTCCCACTGCTGTGGAAATTTTTTGATGTTTTGAATTTGTTTGCTCCATGAAACAAAAACAAGACCTTAGCTAAAAATGAAGGAATTGAAGGGAGCTTTTGCCTTAGAAGAGCAGTCAGAGAGAAAGGAAGATGGAAAGAGTCATGCCAGAGTAGCAAATAGCACTAAAGATTGTGCTGTACACATAAATGTTTATTGATCAAGGGAAAATGAGTCTACCACTGGAAACTGTCCTTAATTCTATCCTCTGTTTGAGAAACCTTCTGAAGGAATTGATACTTTCTGACAAAATATGTTTTCCATAAAATTGCCAGCTAGCTCTAATGAGTGTTGCAGTGAGTACGAGAACATCACTGCTGACAGGAAAGCAAATGTTTTCTGTGTAATATGGATTCCCAATTCTACATTGCTCTGTGCTAAAGGTGGAAGATGTGCAATGTGGGATCATCATAGTGTTAATTTTGGCAAATTAGAATACAGATGCTTCCTCTCAAATCAATCAAAGCATCTGTGAAACTTCACAAATTAGAAATAACATGGACATATGAATCTACTTGACACTGCACAAAATAATCACTGTTTTTTATTGTGGTTCTCAATAGCTCTCATACATACGAAATTATGTCAAAATTAATAGGTGAACATAAAAGTTGCATAGTGACTAAACTATACTAAATTATATTTCTCATTTTCTAAAATGTAATGCATTAGTCAAAGCATTGGAGCAGAAACTTGGCTTTAATTTTAGAAAGTGTAAATCATCTTTTACCACTGTCACATGGAGGAAAATCCCAAGTATTTCCTTTTGTCTTTCGCTGATGCTATGTACAGAATGTGAATTGTGTTTTAGCCACTTACAGTAATGAGGCCCTGATTCAATACAATTCCAATTATGTCCTATTAATATAGATATGTTTCTTAGATCCTCACTACAATAAGCCTGAGATTTCTCTCTCTCTGTGTAATTCCATTTCTGCCACATGAAAAAGCACCTACTATGCACTTAAACTTCATATTGCTTATATCTCCTTCTGGGTGTTTCGGTTTTGTTTTTTGGTTTTGTTGTGGTTTTTAATTTGGAAAATTGTTTATCCTTTTTTTCTCATGAATTTCACCTTAGTTGCCAAGTCCAGTTTATGTTCTAGATTCATTAGTATTTAATTCTGACTTAACTATTTGAATTAATGATATGTGCACAAATTATAAATTTTTTGATCTGCAGCAGTTTCTCACAAATTATATCATTAATATAATTTTAAGATGGAATAAAGGATGTACAATCCTTACTATAAGAAAAGTACTTGAAATAAGGTAGGCAATTGAACCTGTTAAAAAACGATGTATGTGAAAGAATTCTATTAGTCCAGTTGTAAGATATTTTCCTCTTCTACTTTGTGTCATACCTTTCATATTTATTATTTAGTTAGCACAGTGTATTTACACAGGTGGAATACACCACCTTGCAAGACAGTGGCTTTTACAGCTTTCTGGTCCTATTTTAATAATTTGATTCTTCCTTTTTTAAGTGTTTGAACTAACTAAAACCATTGTTTCATTTCAGTTTGGGAGACGTCACATTGAAGACCTTTTTAATGATTTTCGAGATGGACGAAGACTTTTGGAGCTCCTGGAATGCCTTACAGGCCAAAAACTTGTATGTGTATATTAATGCATTTACTGTATATTGAAGTCTTCATGTTGTGATAATTTTAGTATGTCATGTTCATTAATTTCCACCACTGATGAGGGCAGTGGAAATTATTTTTTAGGAGTCTGAATGTTTTTGATTTTCATTTGAAATTCAGGAAACATTGTGATTGAGAGCTATATTAGACAGTAACCATTTGCTAGGCATATATTTGAAATTAAAATGTTCTCCTTTGTTGTATGCACTTATTAAGGAAGTATGGCAAAGAGAAACAAGGCTGAGACAGGGTGCATCTAGATGTTTAGATTTTAGCTGGAATTCAGAAATTATTTGTCAACAAGATGTTTGTGCCAAATACAAGGAATAGGATTTAATGCATAGAATTAGAATGTTTTGCTAATAAATTCCATACATACAATCTGTGTATTAGAGTTGTACGTGTCTAAAAAAAAGAGAACAACTTTCTCTTACTAACTTGGAAATTCTAAAGTGACACATCGCACATGCTTTTGAATATCCTCTGTTGTGTTCCTGCTTGGACTTTGTGAGATTGGGATCTTTCTCTTAAACTTTCTCATAAAAGAGTAGTGAAGCAGGCTGGGAGTTTGAGAATTAAAATCCAGAGAGAATATATTTGTAAATAAATATTAAACAAACTGATGTTTATCTGTTTGGTTGTCATAGTAATGTTCCTAAATTGTGCCATGGAGAAGACGACTAATCATAATAAAACCAATCTGGAATTATCTGATTTTATATACATTTCAGTGTTTCATTCACTGGAAAGTGTAAAGGCACCAAATTACCTTCCAGCTGTGGATCAAGTTTGTTTCACAGTTGCCTTTATTTCATAACAAGAAGCTGCATATGCACAATGTATGGTAATATTCTCTCTGTTGTCGTAAACTTATGAAATAGAAAACTACAGGTGTAATATAAGTTTTTAATTACATATAGTGTATTCTAGTTTCTGATTTTGGGCAGTTGATTTTTTTTTATTTTCTTTATAGGCAAAAGAAAAGGGCTCCACAAGAGTTCACGCTCTGAACAATGTCAACAAAGCACTGCATGTTTTGCAGAGAAATAACGTAAGTAATCAGACAGGGTCAGAACATCCTATAGATAGCATACTTAATGCTTTATAAGTGTTGAGTCAAACTCGGGCCTATAGTATAGAATCGTTGGGGTCAAGGCAGTTTTATTAATGTGACGGATACTTTGTCATTCAGCACCAGGATGGAATGTATTTCAAAGAGTTTCAAATCTTCTGCCAGCAAATGTTTGAATAACATAATGGATGCTATCTGAAGACAGATCAACATGTACAGTTTTATGGTAATGCATGGTGTTTAAAATACATTTTTAAAGGTTAGTTACAAGAAGTCATCCATAGCTGGTTAGAAGGTGCTGCTTATCAAAATGTCTACTCACAAGCTCTGATGATTATGAAGTCTGAAAAACTGAGTCTTTTCCTACAAGAAATCTTTCTAGTAAAATTTCATTGGTGTCTGTTCCTTATGGTTCCTAACATTAAGGAAATGAATCATATCAAAACCACTTTTCATTCTACTTTATCAAGATTGACTTTTCAAGCCAGTATCCAGTGCATCATTTTTGAGTAAATATTCTCATAATATCTTCCTTATAAAAGCATTCTAATGGACCTATAACTTTAGCAGACATTTTCAGTGGCCAACTAATTATGTCATATCTCCTCCTCAAGAATAAATTCAAATAAACTATAACATTAGCTTAAACTTAACAGTAAAATGTGATGGAACAGTGATAATGTATTCTGTGCCACATATTATATTGGATTTCTTGATAGCTGCAGTAGGTCACTAAACAAGCTTGAGTTCAGCTGCTGAATAAAGTTATCGATTTTATAAATCTAAGGTAATGCTTATCCGTCTGAAGAATTGTGCATAAATGAAAGTGACCTTATAAGACTGGCATAAAGACCCTCAACATGATTTTTCTCTTTATAAATGGAATTTAATGTAAATAAATAGAAGAAAAAGCTTCTAATTCTTCAAAATCTGCAATATTTGACATTGTTGAAAAAATCAACGATCCAGTATTTCACAGTATACAAGAAGATTTTGATTGCATACCTGGAATGTGGTGACAAATTTTCATAGTAAATGCTTTTAAAAGTATTAATTTACTACGTATCAGCTAAATCCATTAATGTGCTTTTAATTCAGTTTCCAGAACACAACAATAGTCCCTTTCAAATATAGAAAGAAAGCAGAGACTATTCCAGTTGAAGAATATAGAAGAGAAAACATTCTTTTAGAAAGTGAAGTGGTCATCCAGTGGCCATCACATTGATGTAATGAAAGCCTTATAAGATATACATAGTATAAAAATTAGTATATTGTATACATATACATATATAATATCAAATTAATATAAAGCCAAAAGATCTGACTCTGAAATAGTTTCCTCAACCTTCAAAATCATCTCAGGAGTCATTTTTATGGGACTTCAAGAATGAAAAATCAATGATTCTAAAGGTATTTTAAGACTGTGACTAATCTAGATCTTTCTACTGGTATGTGCCATCCTTGCTTTGAGGTGTTGCAGCCATATGGGTAATAAAAGATTGAAAAGTGCTGCTGATTCCAGTCCATCCATTTTACAGATGTTTTTTTCCTACGGAAAGGTGATAGTGTTGAGGTAGGGGGTTGCCCCAGTCTAGCCTCAGGCAATGCTGAGGCAAACTGGGAAGTGTCCCTCTGTTTCAATAAAACAGGTGTAGGCTCTCTGTATTCAAGCTTCCATTTTCAGAAACAGATGGAGAATTTGGCCTGTAGAACAGATAGGTGATACCCTAATAAGATTTGCAGTGGGTTAGTTGCTACGTGGATCCCATTTGAAATTTAGGATATAAAGTTTAAGTTCCACTTGGGAAATATTCCAAGACACTGCTTGTTAGAATTAATTGACAGTCTCATGTGCTTTTAGTACAAAGTGATGAATTCTTAAAGAGTTCTGAGGGAGTTTTAGAGTTCTTGAAAAATATCTACTTTGTATATTATTAGTAAAAATTGCCTATACATAGATACTTTGAAATAAAAAAATAAAAAAAAACTAAACAAAACCAAAACCAGAGGCTCATTTTGAGTGTTCAAAATGTAGTCATTCTACAGATGTAAATTCAAATAGCTTCAGAAGTGCAGTAGAGATACGGAGACTGTAATTTGTGAAGGAATTAGGTACTTTGAGATATAAATATCGGTTCTGACCATGAAAAACTGCACCTATGAAATGCTGATGATGCAAATTTGAGTCACAGTTTCCATCCAAATATGCAGGTCTTAGCTTGTATTGTTTTGCACTCAAATCCCTGAATTTGGCTTCCTTATTTAGATAGCATAAAAAGTGAGGGAGGATGAAGGATCATTTCTCATGTGGAGGAAAGAATATTCCAGGGTGGTAAATGCTGATGCATTATGAAGTTGCAAATGCATAATATAATTATGGAAAACTTTACTGAACAAACCAATGTGGAAAAGACTTGCTTAGAGCACAATCATTGGTTTCTCTGTATTCCAGAACACATCCTGCCTTGCCTTATACATTGTAGAATTTAATTAAGGCAAAATAAGTACTATTTTAATCTTAATATGTAGAACAATATTTTGGATTTCTAGGTTCTTATAGCGTCTAGATGTGGGTATAGCTTTCAGCAAAGTATATCGTGTAAGGTAGTGTGGAGCATAACACAGGAGTTTTTCGTTTTTCTGTGTCACCCATCAGTTCTGTGACTTGTAGAGGCTTAATATAAAATATTTTTTGAGTTATTATTAACTATTACTTTTAATTGTATGTTTCCACAATATGCTATTACTTGAATAATTGGAACTCTAGATCCCTGCTTGCTTTTTGCCAACACATTCATTGTGCCATTTATAAAAGATGAGTTGGAAATTTACTAAACAACAGAAACCAAATGAGAGATTTGCCCTAGCCCATCCCTCCCTCTTCCTCACCACAAAGTTAGTTTAACACCAAATATATGAAAATAACACCAACCTCTTATGCTTGCTATTAATCTTCTACAAATATTTTTTTGTTTCTTTAATAGGTTGATTTGGTAAATATTGGGAGCTCAGACATTGTGGATGGAAATCATAAACTGACCCTTGGTTTGATCTGGAATATAATCCTCCACTGGCAGGTGAGTGGCACTGCTACCTGCTTTCCTTGAAATACCTTTATTCCACTGAACTTTTTTCCATTATTATCCAGCCACAACATACAAAGTAAATATAGACACTGCAAACAAGGTCCTAAATCAGTAAGTTTTATGGCAGTCCCTTTACATATTATCTAGGATATGAAGAATCTTAAGAAGATAAAATGGGGTTTAGAGCATTAGCAGCAGCTCTTTTGACTCTAATTTCATAGTCAGATGTTGCAAGAGAATATATAATACAGTTATTGTAAGAAAAATGGATAGACAAAGCCAATGTGGATATATAGCTTTTGTATTCACTTTTCTTTTTAGTATCTTAGGAAGAGTGACTTTTATATTTTAATTAAATAATCACATTTGTTGCTTTTTGCTGCTGACCCATCCTGCCAAGAACTATTTTTAGATCATTAAAAAACTGCTACTGTGACAATTTATTGAAGCAGATGTGGCTCATTTAGCTTCCTTTCTCTTTAGAGAGTGAGAGGAGATTATGACATATATCTCATAAAAAATCAGCATGGTACATGAGGATGTTTAAGTAAACAAATTTAGAGACAGTAGTAAAATAAAAATTCAGAAAGAACTAGCATCTAGATGTCCTGAGTCTGTGTGTATGTATGAATCTGGGCTAAGAGTCTCTCCATTGGTGTTGGCTCTATTCCACAAGCAATAATCTATAAATTTTTCATAGCATTACAAGCAAAGATGGTGGGAAATAAAGCCTTAAAGACCTTATATTAAAAAATAAACATCGCTATCAAAAATAACATGTTCATCATTCACTGAAGTAGGGAACATTTTGTTTTTCTAATTTTACAGGACATGTTGTAGTGAAAGCAACAGAGAAAAGCTGAAAATAGTTAAATCACTTCTTGCTTTGTCTCACATTCCAATATTCCTAGGTTAATTGCATAACATTGTTCTAAGTTACTCATTAAGAGCAGATGGAATATGAAACCTAGCTTTTTTACCAATAATCTTACCTAGCAACTTTTACCAATAATCCTTGAATCACTGTGTTTTAATTTATATGAATTATGAACTGAGATGACTATTCATGGTCACATTCATATTTTGATCTGTTCATATTTTATCCTGAAGCAAAGTGTTAAAGATCTGCTTTATTATTAGCTGTATACTTATTCATTTTTTTTCCAGCTTTTCCCACTATTCCTCTTCACATATGCTTGCACACACACAGAAGACACACATGTTCCCTGGTATACAGTCTAGTGATGTCTTTGACACCAGACATGCGCTCTTAGAGTATCGCTTGCTTGCAGTACATAGGTGATTCATTTCAAGCTTCATCTTGAGCGTAGTGATAACTGTGACAGCAGCTGTGGCGGTACCTGTGACTTCAGCTGAACTACCCATGTATGAAAAGTCCAGGAATCATATTTACAAAGCAGTGATTAAAGGTGTGACTTTCTCAGCATAGCCATAGTGATTAAGTTCATGTTTAGGCTATACTTTGAGTTCTGTGTTTCAGGTTGTTCTATTCGTAGATTACTGAAAGAAAGTGACCTTCATGTTCTAGACTTCTCTTTTTATTCAAAATTTTCTAAATAAATTTCTAATTTGGCTAAAATTCAATTTCAGTTTATTTTCTAAGGGAATATCTATAGCCTGGTTGGCAAGAAAATCCATTATTATTTAATAACCCTGTTATTGTTGCATAATGATGAATAATTTAAAAATAATATAAAGCAAGATTTGTACTTGAGCTTTTCTCTTTTTAAACAAAATTCAGGAGATGTTAGTTTGCTGCCTATTTCCCTCAAAGGACTGGAATAGTTTAAAGTGAAGTTGCTTACTTACAGCTCTGTGGAGAAATTCTTTATTCTTTTCCAGATTTTCTTTCAAGTTTTGAATTGATCTGCATGATCTAGAATATGTTCATGATTGTTCTGCCCTGTTTATAGGTTGGTACTATCTTACATATTGACAGCTGTTTTGGTGAAACAAGGCTGAAGTTCCTTATGAAAGGGTGCTTCTTCCTGCTGGTACCATTTTGCCTATGACAGATTGTTCTTGGCACAAAGCAGCTGAAAGCACAACAAGCTGTTGTTAAAGACTAAATTATGGACTCAGGGACACCAAAATTATCTGCCAGTTGTCTACAGTTGGGTAAAACATCTTGTTAGCTATGACAAGTTATCAAGACTACTGTATTTATTTATAGTCTGTGGAAGGCCTAGAAAAATAAAAAATACACAGGATAGTTGATTTAGTGCTTTATACTTGTGCAGTTTTTGTTTGATGGTGCAATCCTGCTTTTGCAAATCCTTTCACTGTCTGTTTCCAAGAAATTGCAGTCCTGAGAAGAGTCAGTTAGAGGAAGTTTATCTGCCTGCATGTTATAAAAAAGATACTGGTTTTGCGGACAGTTATTTTGTTGCAGATGAACAGGCAAGAAGCTTTTTCCAGTTTCACGTCTGCAGCCAGGACTATATTACAACAGAACTCTACTCATATACGACAACAAGACTGTCTCTTACAAAAATGTTGATCTCTTTGTGTAAAATGTGAAGAAAAAAAAAAAAGAGATAGTAGAAGAAATGTGCATGAAGGGAATAAAGAGGCAATACTAGTCTGAGTGGATATCAGCAGTCTCACTGAGGCGAGGCAGTGGTAGAGCCATTGCAGCAGACAAGATTTGACTCATTCTTGCCACTCTCATTTCTGTTTGGTAGAAATCTTGTGTCTTTCCATATCCCCTGTGGTGACTGTGTCCTTTCTTATCTAGCCTGTTTTTCAGATTTTTATTAAAAGTTTCACTGAAATTGAACCATCGTTCTGGGTTGAGCACCTGCTGCCAAAGCTCTTTATGGTACTTAATCTACCAGAGTTTCTATCTCCTTGAAGCTGCTGCCCATTTTCTCACAGTTCTGTGATTGCAGCCTCATTGCAGAATTAACATTTAAGCAAAACCAAAACAAAATCATTAATTTCTGAACTGGTAAATTTGACAAAGACACTTAATAATGGAAAAACATTCTATATTGCAGTGTGCAAATTGCGTTTCTCTTTCCCCATCTTCTATTCAAAATTGAATCTTTTCTTATTGCTGTAGTATAGGTCCATTCTTCAGGAAGAACAAGTATTTTTAGTCTCTGAAAGTAATTTTCCTACACCTTAAAGCATTGTTTCCTGCCAGGATATACTGCCTTAGAAAGGAGCAATAACAAAGAAATGAATATGAAAGGTCAACTCATTATTTGACAGAAAGTGTCAGAGGTGTCAGGTGGGGTGGGAGGGATGGCAGTGCCCCTGGGGGTGCTCAGGAGGACAAAGTTGTAGAACTGGAGTTTTCCACCATTTCTCACTGAATAGGAAGTGACCTCAGCTTTCAGAATGAGATCAGACCCTTTTACTTTGTTATTTTAAATGCCTGCCATTCCTTAGGAGACAACAAAAAATCATAAATTTAACAGTCTTCACTGCTGCAGACAAACGCATGAAAATGAGAGTAGATCTTCATTGATTGTCAGCCTGTTAAACTCTACAAGATGAGTTTCAAACTGTTTTGTGTTCATTTACTCAAATGTAGAAATAAGTGCTAAGTCTTTGGCTCTGTCTCTTTAAATCAAAAGGAAAACTATAACCTGGATTCTTCTGAATAATTGCCTTCCTGATGGTCCTTTTTAAAATTGTTTTTACTTAATTTCCTTTGTTCTTACTTACTGCTCCTTTCTCTTATGTTACTGTCAACTCAAACACTTGATCTTTTCTATGTTACGAACATCTATATTTCTAAATCTTGTGTTTCTGCATTTATTCAGCTATCCTTTTATCTTATATGAATGTATGTTGTATTTTTTCAAATATTACAGTTTGCTTATAGTATTCAGATAAATCTGCATTTGTAAATACAAGCACCTGATAAAAATCCAAAATGAAGAATGAAATCCTGGCTCAAATTCATTTTTCCATCCACCACACTAAAAATATTAATGAGGAAGTCAAAATACCCATTGCGACACATGAAGCAAAACTAAAGAGTATATTTCCTAATTTTCTTAAACTCTTTGTGTCTCCTGATGTAGAATTGGAAGCAACTGTAAAATTCTGCTATTCTTATCTGATAGAATTTTTATTCATTTTAATTCATACAAATTACCATCTTAAAGTTACAAATATGCCCCGTGAAATTTAGAGGATCAGTTTCTCCTCCCATCTCAGAAAATAATAACATATAAAGTTATCTTTATACCTGTCTCAAAAGGAAAAATGAAGGCACTGATACTGATTGAGTAGTATGCATCTGAGATATAGAACCATGACATTCTTTTAGTAATTTGTACCTTCACTTATTGAAATGATTGAATTAATTACTGTGAAACTACCAAACAATTTACTAGACTGAACAATAAAATGGTATGGGTTTTTTCTACAGTATCATAGTAGTTTTTTGTGTGTGTTTGATTATTCTTTGAGATTATATCTTCTGCATGTTACTTTATGGTTTTTACCATTTCAAAGCGGTCCATCCTTTAGCATGAAGTAGCTTCTGCACTGAATGTTGTTTTTTGACTAATACTGGCTGCAGAGCAATTCAAGTGGTGAATTAGAATGAAATAATATACCCCTTAACTGAATAAGCAACAATAAGCAACTTTATAGTTAAATTATATCTTAGGGATTATTTTAAAAGAACTGTTAATCTTTACAATATATATGGAGAAAGCAATTATTTAAAAGGGAAATACACTTTACAGAAAAATACACTTTAGATTTCTTAATAGAAGTTTTGGGTGCTCTTTCACTAGTAAATAAGTTACTAAGAAATATATAATTGACTGCATTATGTCAAATTCCAGGATAATATTTTTAGAAGTCCTCAGAATTAATGACTTTTCATAAAATAATAACTGCAGGATGGTGAACTTTCTTTAATGAAAGAGGAACATTAATTCTTCATTAAAAAAAAAAAAAACTAAATGAAACATACACAACATCTTTTAATGCATGCAGTGAGATTCACTTTTCATCCAAGTGTATGTATGCAAATACAGTTTGCACATTTAAGTCAAAAACATTATCTACTGTGCACTGAGCACATTTATTTTGCCTTGGTACTTATTTCAATTCTGTCAAAGAGAGAATAATGCTTTTCATCAATTTATCAGCTTTTGCTACAATGTATTGTATTAACTAAGGCTATATTTCCAGAACAAATAAAACCACAAAGAGAAAGACTTAGTTTGAATGAACTCTGTTCCCATAAGTGATTCAAACAAACACGCCTTCTCTGTTCATACAGGAACACTTCATGTGGCTCAGGGGTGAATGTGCTGAATGCATCAGCAATGGTGATCAAAAAGTCAGTATCAGGTGTCTTTAAGCATTCGGACCTGACTGCTATCATTACACTGTGACACCAAGTATGTTCTGTAATTATGTAGGAGATTTTTCTTTAAGGCTTAAGTCTAGGCAACTGAAGGATTTTTTGTGTCCAAAAAAAAAAGTCAGCTTTTAATGAGTAAGTTAAATCACTGATGAAATTCTGTCTCTTATTGCAGGTCAAAGATGTAATGAAAAACATCATGGCTGGACTGCAGCAGACAAACAGTGAAAAGATTCTGCTGAGCTGGGTCCGCCAATCGACTCGTAATTACCCACAGGTCAATGTTATCAATTTCACCAGTAGCTGGTCTGATGGATTGGCTTTCAACGCACTCCTTCACAGTCACAGGTAGGAAAACTAACTTTTCAGTGAGCTTGTAACAGATGGCTGTAACAGGGTTTGAGAATGCTGTACCTATTATGTGTGGGGTTTAGCTGCTTCCTGTGGGGGGGTGTCAGCATTCTTTTAAATGGCCACCTGTTTATTTTGACCTGGGTGCTGTGTTTATTGTCAGACTGAATTCTCTTGAGGGAGAGGGTATGAGCTTTTCAAAGCTCAACCAAATATTCTCAGTTCAGATCCTTTTCTGGAATTTCTGTGTATGTACCAAGTAGATAGTCTCAAGGATTACAGGTTTGGAAACTTTTGAGAAGAGTAAGGAATAGATCCAAAACCAAGCCTTTGCGCTTGTCCTAAAGGGAACAGGACATTTTCCTGTGGGGAGTTAGAGGTGGAAAATGTAGTGTTTTTTGAAAGCCTCTGAAAGTTGCTGCAATGAAAGTATGGATTTGCCTCAAAAGGACATAGCTGGAGAAGGTAGCCTTTGTTTTCAAAACCTTTCATGTTGTTTCCCCAGCTGATCTGAGTTTTCACCCTTTGTTAGAAGTTGTCCTGTTCTAGTCTATGCTGTATAAAACTTTGCCTTCAGATATGCAGAGTTCTCTGGTGGTTCTGTGTACTTGGCTTAAGGTAGACATGCAAGCTAGTCTATCTTAAAGGTGTTGTTCTTTCCACTACTGGTTTTAAAGCAGTACCTATTTTTCCAGTGTGGTAAACCTCCTGATCGCTCTTCTACTTTTGTACTCCTCTCCTAAAGGGGACTGTTCTGCAAAGTGGCTGACTGCTCTAAATCATCAGTTAAACTTTTAGAAAGATAATGGGTATTTTCTGTTTAGTAGGAGACAACAGGGATTTACAAGTTATTAGTACAAGTCAGGCCACTTTTTTTTTTTGGTTGTGTTAAAGGCTTAAAATAAGGCAAAACACTTCTAAAACCATAGTCTGAGATAATATATGCCTTCCAACTTAAGCAGTGAAGAGATGCAGATATTTTCTTCCAAAATTCTCCCTGGCTTATGTAATAGTTTATGAATAAAACTGTCTGATTAAGTGTACTACTGTTGTAGTCTGATGACAAACACCAAGAGCCGTTTACAGTAGCTATGCCTTACATCACCATCCCAGGCACAGTAGGCAACTCCTGTTGTGAGTCCATATTTTCACCCTGCATATGCCTAGGAGACGTGACTGAACTATGGTCCAGGAACTTTCAACTACAGGTGTTGTTTGCATATAATGTTAGGAATGAAGCCTTATCTCAAGGAAGAATTTATTATACTTTTAAAGGACTTTGTGTATGTCTTACATCTGCATTCAGTATTCATAACATTAACATCTAGCTTTCCCACCATCTTGCTGTTACTCTGCCATCAATGTGCTCACACATTCTTTGTGTTGATGCAAGTGTTCATTCAGGTATTAGGAGAACTGTGTTTGGGTGAACATAAATAAGAAAATAACTAAAATATAGTGCCTAAGTGACTAGCTTTTGATAACTATTTTATTCATTGGTCATTCATTAAATTGTGGTTTGGTTGTTTTTCCTTCAAACACCCTCTAAACTTACATTTTTTTTTTTTATTTCCACTGATGATCATTTCTCATATTAATTTGCTCTGTCTCTCATTTTATAAGTTGATTGATTCTGATGGACCTGAATAAAAGAATGCAATTATTCTGTAGAATCTGTTTCTTTCTAAAGATCGGATTCCATACCTGTAGATGAATAATAAAAAAAAAAAAGCTTTGTGTGAGATACTCTTCTGTCTGCATTACCTTCACAGAAGCTCCGTTAGAGTGTGGGAGCTTATGCATAATTTCTATAGTGATGAATACCTTTTCATCTTCCTAAAACTTTGTCTATATACATCCTTATTAAGTGGGAAAATGCTGTTTTTTAACACAAACACCAGGTTGCTTAGGTCACACAGGAACTCTGTGATACAAGGAGGACTAACTCCTACTACTTTCAGTGGTTCAGTGCTGCCTCTGTTGTATTGGATACAGCTGGGGAATAAAAAAAATAGATAAACCTCAAAGGGAAAACACTTTATTTCAAAAATGCCATAATATAATTATGCTGAAATTATATTGGATAACTAACAGTAGTACTCTATGGCATTGTAACTATCTTGATTTTATTTTCAGCAAATCAGTGCAGCAGAAGGCCAAAGTGGTGGCATGTCTTTTCACCTAGACACAATATCAGACTGCCTGTTTCCTGATTAGGGTATCTGATACTCAGACTTTAAGATTACGTGCTCAGCAGGATCATGTAGTATCATCCAGTGTCTGAAATCAGTAATTGGAAATTCCTTTTTGTCCCTCTCTGTATAAAGAGCTCCAGAAGGCTGAACAGAGGGTCTTACTCAGGAGCAGTCCCTGGTTGGGGAAGGCAGTTGCCTGCCTAAGCCACATTGGGATTGTCTAGACAAATCTCTATTTGTCATACTTCATGCACTGCTGTGTTCAGTTCAGTGCAAAGTTCACCAGTTGTGAACATTCATTTCCTGCTCAATACAATTTATGCACTTTATTCAGGTTTTCTAAAACAGGGCTGCAAAACTTAACTTCGTTTTTCCTCTGCTTGTGCCTGCTGCCATAAATCTTGCATAGCTTTCTGCACAGTGAGCATATCTTCAATAGAAGTGAAAAAGAACTACTCCATGGAAGTCTTGTCTCTTGCCCGATAGTTAGTGCACTCATCTGGGAAATGGCAAGTGTGCATTCAGATTCCCTGAAGCAAGTCTCCAAGACTCCAAGGCATACCAGTTGTCTTCTTCTGGACTTTAATCACTAAGTTATTCTGCAAAAGTTTCAGAGGAAGACCTAATGTTCTCTGAAGCTCTGAGTCAGTCATTTTTAAGATGAACTTCTGTGCCTAGTGTGTCCTCTATATTGATTTTTGGTGCCTTTGCACTTCATGTTCAGTATGCAGGAGCACTGAATTGCCCTTCAAGATGCAATCAATGAAATAGGTACACTAAGAGACTCTGAGTGTTCAGGAGCACCTAACTCTATCCTATAAGAATAAAAAGCCTTCTCTAAGAAGCATTTACACCTAATTTAGTCACTCTAACATGCAGGTGCCTTCTGGTTGAATGTCAGAGTGTCTTGGCTTCATGCATAAAGAAGACAGTTTGAATATACACTTGAGAAAAGTTGATCAACACTGCTTTACATGAAATATCAGAGAAACCTAGTGTCTTATATATCCCATGCTTTATTAATATTTTGTGGTTTACATACATAGAATGGCAAGCCCTCTGAAGACAGACACTTTTGAATTTAGCTCTTCTGTTTTCTCTGATTTTCTGTTTCTCCAATTTTCCTATTGTACTTCTTTCTCTCCCATTTCCTTGTTCATAAAGTTTGGACAGATGTTCTCATCTTTTACCTCTCTTCCTCTGGATTCATTCCTCTGTATTTTATTATTCCATTTTTTCCATTGCCTTTTTTCCTCCTTGTCCCTCTCTACAATAAATTTCAGTACCTGTCTTTCTCCCAGAAATTTTTATATGGAAATGGCCTATTGAAGAAGAACAAGAATTTGTTGCTCTAATTGTCAGAACAGCTATAGTTGTCTTTATGGTTAGTTAGGAAATAATCTAGTACATCTATAAAATAAATTGGTGGAAAATTTAATTTTTAAAGATTTAAATCCTATGTTCATCATTTCTGAAACATAAAAGACTTTCATGATTTAATTGTCAAAAATATTCTTTACTGCAAATTCTAGCTCCTCCTTTTGACACTGAGGTCTTTGAGTTTATCCTTTCCTTCAGGTGTATTTCAGAGGTAAGCCATAAGCCTTCCATGTTGACCCTCAGGCTGTAATTTGTGTGCACAGTCTTCGTCACATTTAGATGTTCTCAGGAATGGGAGCAGAATTAGTCAGAAAAAAGGCTAGCCATAGTTTGAAAATCAGGTATGATAACTCATATGGTGGACTTGGTGCTTGGTGTGTGTATTTTTTGCCAATTTTGGCACTCTTCTTCGACTGACTGCTACCAAAAAAAAATCAATAAAACAAACAAAAATATCTCCAACATTGAAAGAATGATGCTTGCCAAACTCTTCCATAGTATTTAGGCTCTCTGAAAATGAGGGAAGATTTCCTGGTAGCATTAATTTAATTTATTTTTGACATCTATAAGAATCAATCTCTTACAATAGACAAACATTAAATTTTCTTTTCTGCACTCAGTCCTATCTGATTTACTTTTAAAAACAGTGCTTCATAGTACTTTTATGGTACAATGTTAAGAATGGTATTCTGGCATAAAGTAGTAAGCTATTAAGATCAGTTACTACATGCTGTGGTTAGTCCTACTATGTATCTAAACCGCACTAGTATTTTTACAATTACATTTTTCTTTTTAAAGTAATTCAAGCCTTTTTTTATAGCTGCATCAAAATATACACTAAACCGTTGTCTCTATATTAACTTATCTGAAATATTGGCTGAGCACTCAAATTTAAGTTGTAACTTGCTAGAAATAGATCTAATTAACATTCTACATTCAGAAAACACTACATACATTAAGTAGGAAATTTTTTAGTCATACTGTTTTACTGTGATTTCAGGAAAATGAGATTAATTTTTTGGCAGACGTAAATTTTTACAGCTCACAGCAGATAATGGCAAATAATTTTTAAGGAAATACATATAAAAATCAAAATAAATATCAGCATACATTATTTTATCTTTACAGTATATTTTGTGTCTTTGATTTATCCTTCAACAGCTTGCATTTTCAATCTCAATTTACAGCCTTTGTTACATTTTTTTTTTGCACTAGCTTTGTGGGCAGCTCCTTTTGAGGTTGGGGAGGGGGATAGAGGAAGAGTGCCAGCAGGAAGTCAATTGAATAGATAAAGATGGGAGATAGACTTACATTTCTTCTTGGTTTCAATGTTAGCACACCTTGGAGTTGCTACTAACAGTATATTCCATATGTTCATCTGATATTTAAAAAGGAAAAAAACCCCAACCCTCAGCCTCTCTTACATCATGCTTGTGTGCTTTTCTAGGTATATCATTCAGTTTGATTGCTAAATAGTATTTACCTGTTTCATCATAAAGTATCCAGGCTGAGTGACTGTGTGAAACATTTGAGGACAGGCACTGAATTATGGAAAATATCATTATATTCATCATAGTCATAGTCAAAGTCCTCATTGTCAAGGAATAAACACATTGGAAATTTGCTGTACCTTGGTCTTTCTTCTGTTTATGTTTTAAGTATCTTCCCTCCCAAAACATCCTCGATAGTACAAAATCATCTTTGTTCATAGTTCAAGTGTAAAAAGCTCAAGAATAGAAGAAAAAAGAGTAAAGGCAGCCTTGTTGAATTCCCACAACAATACGTGTGCACAGGCACAATGACTCCAACTTGGAAATTCTTTGAATTATTGAGATGTGGAAGGCTTAAATGCTATTGTTAAGGATAGGATACTGGCTTTATATGAATCACTAAAAAGACCTAATATGGTTTCTTTTACTTTGATGATTGATAATAATGAAATAACTGCATGCCTTAAATAAGAAAACAAAATCAAACTGATCCCTATCTTCTAAGCGGTGATATTTTAATTTCTCTTTTATAATGTTTTCAAAGATGAGTATGTGGCTTTTTTTTTTTTTTTTTTTGTAGGTTTTTTAAAGACGTTCAGACAGTAGCTTGGAATTTATATCTAGATGAATATTCTCAGCACCTCCTTTAAGGGATTAAAAGAAAGTAAGAGACTAACATGAGGCGCTAACTACATAGACATAATACACTGTGAGAGGAGTACTCAGTGGGAAGCTTTATCTCACATAGTCTTTAACCCACCATTCCCTTGCTTATGGCTGGTTGTTTTAATTTGACTAGATATTTCTAATGCCCTTTCTCTGTCGTTTTACAAAAGGTATCTTTGAGTAGATGTTTCTATTTGTATAATCACCATCTCTCTATGGACATTTAGGCTCTTTAGCAATGGCTTTAAATACTGAGTGTGAGAAGTAGTGGAGCTCAGGTTGCAAGAGCACATCAGTGAGCCCAGGGTGCAAATTTTCAGAATATAAAGATAAACTTGGAGTACAATTCCTTGAATGGTATGTTTTGCATTGAACTGAATAAACAAGGCAGCATCTGTGGAGTGGCACCATCACCCTAGAAATACACAGAAACTAAAATATTTTACTAAGAAAAAGAGATCAGTCCTGCTACAGCTGAAACTCTTCCTACTTCAGGCTGCAGATCACAGAGAGCTTTCCTCATTTATTTCTTGTAATCTTGCTTCTCCAGATGGGTATCGGAGAGAGCTTTTCTTCTTTCCTCTAACTTTGTTGATGCTTTTTTTCTTTTTTTCCCTGGCCCTTTAATCAAGATTTTGAAGTGGGAACAAGTGCCATTCGTTAGCTTCCTCCTTGCTTCTTTAAAATGCTTGAACTTAGGCCAGGTGACTGCCTTAGAAATGAGCACTTAACTGCAGCTGGTTTTGCTTCATGGTGGCAAAGTGGGAAGGGGAGAAGAAAAATGGCATTAAAAAAGAGATCCTGGATAGAAGAAGCAAAGTTTGTCTTCAGTAAATTAAAGGTAAAAGTAGAGGTAAAAACAATGGTATGAAAATGCTTTTATTGTAGCAGGTCACTAGGTTACATGCTAGCTCCTGGTTTGTTTTAATTGTGAGAGTATTGAAGTCATACACAAGTTTTTCTTGAATAAATAGAGTTAGAACAACACCACCACCACAACTTTTCTCTTAAAAAGGAGATGGTAAATTTTATGATCTAACTGTGGCTCATTTCTATATGCTGATGGAAAGCTTTTGTGAATTAGATCTGTAAGTTGTTCTTTTGCTAAATTATTTTGTTACAGTCCAATTCTAATATTATTATAACCTTAACCAGATGTTCATACAGCTTAAGAAAATGGCCTCTTAAAACATGCATGGTCTTTCTTTGTGATGTTCATAATTACCTTTGCATAATTATTTTATATGCAAGGTTACATAAGTTATAAAGGTTGCTGTTTTAAAGACTTGTAATACTTTAGAAATGAATCACTTCAGAAATTCTTAAGAAATGAATACATCTTGTGATGTTTAAGTATCTTCAAAAGGTTTCCTTTCCTTCCTTCAGGATTCTCCCTCTGGAATATATGCTTTATTTTATTTTTCTTGATTCTGCACCTTTGCAAAATTCATTACCTCTCCAGGTTTCACTGCCATATGCATTTTAAATTAATTAACTTCAGGTTCATATGGAAAAAAACTTATTTGAATGGATAAACATGTTCTTTAATAAGTAAAGAAACTAACCCTCAGAAATTATTTTTATTTTTTTCTTCACTGCTTATGAACTCTTGTGTGAGTTATTTGGTCATAATATATCTGCACTGATGAGAGTTAGCTTTCTAATTTTGACAAAGACTTAACAGGTGGTTTCTGGAGAAAAATAACAGTAAAATTTGAAGATGCATCTTGAAATTCTCTGTTGCTGATAGGGGCTGTGGCTAGGAACAGAGCACTATTGTGAGCTGGAGTTACTGGACGTAGTTGTCTGCACTTCTGAGTTTTGTTTTGTTGCTTGCTTTAAATCAGATGGTAAACTGTTGCTTTCTGTAGTAACTGTGGTTTGTCTTATCCATGACTTTAAATTCTGCATAGATATATGTCTGGATTTGTTTGGCCTTAGTATATTTCAGATTCACTGTTTTACCCTGGCTGATGTATTGCCATCATAAATTATGTAATTGGTTTGGGAAAAAAAAAAAAAAGTCCCTTTTGTGCTTTATGACCAACTATTTTCCTTGCAAATATATTTTGAAATACTTCAGGTTTGTTTTCCCCTTTTTTCATTTTACTTCCCCCCCACTGCTAGTTATGGAGAAGAACTGCAGTACAAAAAGAACCTTGTGTTCCATATAAATTTTGCTTTGACAGTACAAAACTTCTCCATTGAAGCCTTTAATCCTTTCAGTTTTGGGTCTCCATGATCTTGTCATAAATTAATACAAGTTCAGTGTTTTTTTAGCCAATCAATGAGTGGCTAGATGGAGTTCAACATGTTCTAATTAATTCTAACTTCCTTGAACATGCATATGCCTGCATGTGTTAAGGGAGAAGAGTGAAGACTGATACTTATGTCTCCTTGGCCTTACTCCCTGTCAGACATGGATCAAGCTGCTCAATATGTGAGAACAAATTTCCACTCTCTGTACAATTTGAACCATATGGAGAGAGCAAAGGTGGAGAATCAGTATTCCTTTTATTTCATTTCTCTACTATCTCATATCTGCTCACCCACCCCTGTATTTAGAACTCATTAGAAAGCTAATAATAGTTCTTATTTGAAATTCTGTTCAGTGTTGTTTCAGGGATTTTTACGAGCTATTTGCCATATACCACATTCTTAATCTTCTAGGCTGCAATATCTCCTGCAATCATTCTTGGCAGTATTGCAGTGTAGATATACCAAGTGAAACAGCTAGACAAGTAGCACTGAGTAGCTGATGCTTCAAGCTGACATGACACTCTTCTTTTAGTGATGGTGCTACTGAAATGTGTACGGTCAAGTATTCTTTCAACAAATGGAAAGTCTGGAAAGTTAAATTATTGTTTGATTAGGGAGATGATCTTGAATTTTTTTTTTTTTTTTTAATTAAACTGATGCCTCTCAGAGCTGAGTTGCAGTAGGTGGCTATATACATTTAAGTTGGTTTGGAATTTTTGCTGTCTTCTTTATGTACAATACTAAGAAAATTCATAAGAAACCTGTCAGTGACTTTCTGAAGCTTACTATTTCTCCTTTATAGTCGTGTCTCGGAGGGTTCAAATTTTTGCCATCTGTAGTAAGTGTTAAAAGAGAGATGTGTATGCTTTAGACAGTCACATGCATACGCAGTAGAGCTAGTAAGCATGCAAATTCAACCCAGGTGTTCTGCAGCATGATATTATCTGAAACTTTGTTATTTCAACTTCTGTATTTGAGGTGGGGGTTTTTTGTTGTTGTTTTTGTTGTTGTTGTTTTGTTTTTTAAAATAAACATTCTCTCTCATATTATATTACCTCTACAGAAGATGTGATGATAATAGTCTTGGCTTATCTGAACACATTAATTTGAATATATCCTCCTGGATTATGCTATTGAGAAGTTGGATGAAATTGAACATCTAAGATATTATTAGTGATGACAGAGGTTTCTGAAGAGGAATAAGACAATACTGTGTTATTCCTCAATTAATAATTCTAAATATTATTGTTGCTCAGTGGAGTCCAGACTACTTAGAAGAAAGCATGTTCCTGTGTGTAAAACCTTATATCACCAAATGAGTTGTTACTCTGTGAACATAATGTGTTACTCTGAGCAATACAAGTGTGATTAGAACTTCAAACCAAACCGCTGCAAAAACATTTGGAGGCAGGAGGTAGTCCCTTGGATATCATTCTTTTCTTTCCTTGTCTAAAAGCTTTTGTCGCTGAATAATCTTTTTACACCCTAGTTCCTGTAGTATTTGTGCAACACGTCCTTGCCGAGCTTTTTAAGGAAGTCAGATAGTTTTGTGGTTACTACAGTGTTCTCTTTGCTAAATTTGATGCATGAGCTTATGCATGCTATGCCATATGCCATCCAGAACGTGTTAAATTTGGAGATAATAAGGAATTGAAGAATATCTGTATGCCCATAGTGTATGGTGTAGGAGTGTGGTGGGTTGACCCCAATCAACATC
This sequence comes from Tyto alba, assembly GCF_018691265.1. Lineage (NCBI taxonomy): Eukaryota > Metazoa > Chordata > Aves > Strigiformes > Tytonidae > Tyto > Tyto alba. Next base: position 19,541,521 of record NW_024881276.1, on the reverse strand, counting down.
TGAGCACCCACACAGCCACTTGCTTGCTTCTCCCCCTGCTCCCCTTGAACAGAGAAGAGAATAGAAAACAAAACCATGAAAACTCATGAGTCAAAATAGAGGCAATTTAAGGAAGGAAATAAAAATAAAAAACAAGTGATACAAAGGTAGTCACTCAGGATCTCCCGCAAGCAGACTGGTGCCCAGACAATCTCTAAGCAGCAACCACCTTGGAAGACAAAATCCCCCACCCGCCTCTTCCTTTATGCAAGTATTTATTGCCGAGCAAGTTACATAGTATTGAGTATCCCTTTGGACAGTTTGGGTCACCTGTCCTGGCTGCATCTCCTTCCAACTTCTTGCCCACCTCCAGCCTACTTGCTTGGGGGAGGCAGAGAAGGGGGGAAAAAGAGAAAGTCTGTATCCTGTGTAAGCACAGTTCAGCAATAGCCAAACAACTGGTTTGTTATTAATGTTGTTTTAACTGCAAATCCAAAACACAGCATCGTATGGACTGCTATGAAGAAAGTTAACTCCACCCCAGTCATACCAAGTACAAGGAGGATGGAAAACATTGTACAGGCATAATCTGTATTTTGAAAATGCATGTGTTTTAGTATACAAACCAGTGTATGAGATCACAGACTTAATGCATCCATGACAAGAAACAGAGGTTATCACCCAAGTTTCCTGTCCCTTCTCCATCCTGCTCCAAGCCAAATTTAATATATTGAAGTTGTTCTGTAGGTGGGAAAGAGAAACTTCTTTTTTTAAGTAATGTTTAAGAGCCTCTGCATAGAGAAGCAAAATACATTAAGATAACTTAATTGTTACTATGTAAATCACTCCCCTCTTGGAAAAAAGTTCGCCAGCAAAAGTAACTGAGAAATTACTACTACATAAATGGCATTTTTCCTTTGCTCTCTTGACATTATAACAGTATGATGTAGTGAACATTTTTGCCATCTATTATAAGTACGGGAGACTGGTTAAAATTAATTTTTAAAATTAATAAAAATGTAAGTAAATCTGTCATAACTAATTGAAACATTTTAATTTGTATAAATAACATATTTGATTTATCTGTAGGTAAAATTATATGTTTAAAATGTTTGCTGATTTAGAACACTGTATCAAAGTCACAAATAGTGTAGTTGGTTTTCTTCATATTATATACACATTAATTACAGAATACCTGATTAAACTTTTTTTTTTCCAGAGTGGCTGATAACAAATTCTGATCTCCTAATGTATAGCTCTCAGATGAAATGCCAAAGATCACAGTGTATTAACATTACTTATATTGCAAATAGTGCAACTGATAATACGAGGCCTCAGATTGAGTGTCTGAGCTGTAATTCAGTTTTGGTCATTCTGTTTTTTCCTTCAAGAGCATTTAAATTGTGCTCTAGTGATTTTGCTCCTATCAGTTAAAACCTATGATTAGATGACAAGTTTTGTACTCATCTGAAAAGTGTATTTTTTTAAAAAGTTTTGGTAAGAAAAGTGGCTTGTGCAGCTATGCTACATATATTCCTGGGTCATTACTTTTTGAAGCTGTTGACTCATTTCAATCGAATATAATGGCAGTCTGGTAATCTCAGAAGCAATTACATTTTTGGAAATAGTAAGTGAAGTGAAAAACAGGTGGCTGGAGAGAGGAGGAAGGCTGCAAAACGATCCCAGCAACTTTCTCTCCTGCTTGGCCTGCCATGAACCAGTCCCAGTGTGCACGGCCACAGCACATGATCCTTCTCACCCAGGCACTTGTTGGGATGGAGGAGGGGAGCAAGCCCACTGTGGGCATTTTAAGCAGTGACAAGAGCAGAGCACTGCGGGTAAAAGAGGAGGTTTGGGTGAGTAGGGTTATAGGCTGTTGGAACTTGGTGGAGAATGAGAAATGTAGTTAATATGATGGTGATGGACATAGATGAATATAAGATGCAAACCCGCTAGAAACCAAGCTTCATTAGTTCCAGTGGTGATTGAACAAGTTTGTTCATTAAGAAAATAGAAAAGTAGAAGCTGATGCTGACTGATAGCCATAGAAATATGTAATTAAATCTAATGTTAAAAAAGAAGAAACTTACTGTTCCTCTTATTTTTGCTTTAGACCAGACCTATTTGATTGGAATGCTGTTGCTTCTCAGCAGTCACCTGTACAACGATTAGACCACGCATTCAACATAGCCAGGCAACACCTGGGCATAGACAAACTCCTTGATCCTGAAGGTTAGTAGAAATTATGTTCTTTTCTCTAAGTGGAAAATCAGTGTTTCCATGCATTTGGTTGTAAATTAATTTGATGTTTTTGCACAAGATTTTAACGTTTTGCAAAATAAATCATGAACAAGGACTTGCCACCTCATGGGTGAAAGCTTCATGGTGACTCCTGAGTGTCTGTCTTGTGTGCAGTGAGATAGTTCCCCCTGTACCATCAGTGTATGAGGTGTTTGTAGCGGAACTTGTGGGAGAAATGCACAGTAAGACCAGTACAGCACTGCTTGCTAGAACACTCTTTCATCTCTGCAACTGAGTTTGTGTGAAGCACTGGAGAAGGAACAGGCTTTCTAAGTGCTAAAGCACTAGATTCAGCTTGTGAGCTCTGAATGAGATTGGAACTGAAAACTAGGTTGCACAACTGAGTAGATACAGTCACATTCTTCGCTATAATTGGTTGAACTTTCTTCTTAAAATAGATTAGCAGATAAGTTATTTTCTGTATGCATAAGTCACTTCTGATTAGACATTTTATTCTGGTTTTGGCAAAGATACTTGCAGTTATTTAGCCAACAACTGAAAAACTCTTAAATGTTGGTGGTTTTCCAAATGTCTGCTGTAATTATTTGCTATTCTGTGTTATAAATTGTGGTGCTTGCCACCTATTTTTTTTTTTTCTTTACAGAGAAAAAACTGGAAACTTTTCCAAAGGAAAAGTAAATTCTGTACCTATTTGAAAACATATGAATTTGTGAAACTGTAACAACTTTGTTCATCGTAATAAATCTGTACATAGACTGAAAATTAGAATTACTGGTACGTAAGTGAGGAACATTATTTGAAGGTTCCAGCATACTACTTCTGTAATTTTACTTTGTGTATTTACCACCTCTCCTAATTAGATACTCGAATATTTCTTAACAGTATATTGTGTAACAACACTCTGGCTGTTAACTTAAAAACTAAAAAGTGATACTCTATTAATAGAACAAAAAGGGAGTATGCTTTCAATGATGAAACAGTATTTTCATGTAACTTTTTTTTTTTTAAAAACAGCACATATGCAATTTGTGAACACTATAAAATTTATTTTTGTTATTTAAATGTTTGCTGTCTCGATATTTTGAAAATAATATATAGAACGGAAGCTGCTATTCAATAAAGCCTTACTCTTCTGTAACATATATAGTAGTCCAAAAAGAAAAGGGTTTGGGTTTTTTTGGTTGTGTTCTGAATGTACTGATGATTGATACCTCTTGAAACAGATGATTAGGAATTCTGTCTTAGCAATTACATTTTGAAACATAAATATTTTAATTCACCCAAACATTGATTTTCTAAGTTATATACAAAGTTAGTTTGTTTCTGAGGTGGTTGATGTTCTAAGTCTATCCCATGAGCTGTTTTTAAACTTTTCAGAATTTGATCTCCTTTTCAATCACCAAAGTGGTTAAGATACAGCCTATGTTTAAGTATTTCCTTTAAAAGCCGTGTTGTGTAAGTTAAAACTTTTGATGCATGCAGAGATGATTGTTCTTGCTATTGTCCTCACTTACATTGACTACTAGGAATGCTTTTTTACATTATCAGTGTATCTTCAAGCAGGCACTTTGCTTAGTTTTTAATCAAATGATCTTAACAAAACATACCTTAGCCAATTGCATTTATATTGATGATGCATGAATCTTAAAAAACATACAAAATCTCTAGGCATCTCCTGTAAAAGGCCTCTTCTGTGTCCCTTCATCATCTTAAGAAATTCTTACTTTATACAGAAGTCTTAAAGTAGTTTGACAAAGTCGTCTTGTTCCTGTTTTGATACACTGACTTTGTATCTTGTCTATGAAGCTTGCTAATGTGTTCACGGAGTATATAAACTTACTAACTTCCTCTTAAAAATAACAAGCAATATACCTTTCTGCTTATAGCTTTCCTCTAAACAAAATTAGCTAAGGAAAGATTATTATTAATCAGGTGTTACTGTGTTTTGATATAAATGCCCAAAATAGGCTACATATGCAGCATAGAATAAATTCTGCAGAGCTATTCTGCATCAGAATGTTCATAATATTGGGGGAAAAAATAAGCAAACAGACTTGTCTGCAAGGGTAAGATATGTGGTAGGAGCTTCATCCCAGCCTTTTCCTTTTCCTGTTCAGACAGAAGAGTTGACAAAGCTGGCCCTATTCCACAGCAAAAATTTTTAAATATATGTTAGCTGGTGATTCTTTGTTTTGGGGGTTGGGATTTTTTTTTGTTTCGTTGTTTGTTTTTTGTTCCCCGTCCCCTGCCTGATGTTGAAAAGGTGTGTAGAAAAACATAAGGGACAGGTTTCCTTCCTCTCTTCTGTCATGAGGAAGCAGCAGAAGATTCAGCTCTATTCTGGATGCAGGAATTGAATGTACATTAAGTAAGTCTGATGATGATACTAAACTAGGAGGAGCTGGGGACTTCCTTGAGCACACAGAGGCCTTACAGAGACATCTGGATAGACTGGAGAGCTGGGCAATCACCAACTATATGAAATTTAACAAGAGCAGGTGCTGGTTTCTGCACCTGGGACAGGGCAATCCTGGTTTATGTGCAAATTGGGGGATGAGAGAGTGGAGAGCACGCCCCCAGAAAGAGATCTGGGGGTTTGGGTTGATGGCAAGTTGAACATGAGTCATCAGTGTGCCCTGGCAGCCAAAAGGGCCAACAGTGTCCTGGAATGCATCAAGCACAGCATAGCTAGCCAGTCAAGGGATGTGATTGTCCCACTCTACACTGCACTGGGGCAGTCTCATCTTGAGCACTGTGTGCACTTTTGGATGCCTCAATATAAGGAGGACATCCAATTATTTGAGTGTGTCCAGAGGAGGGCGACCAAAATGGTGAAAGGTCTCAAGGACAAGACTTACGATGAGCAGCTGAGGTCACTTGGTTTGTTCAGCTTGGAGAAGAGAAGGCTGAAGGATGACCTCATCACAGTCTACAACTTCCTCCAGGGGCACAGCGGAGGGGGAGGTGCTAATCTCTCTCTGAACAACGGTAGGACACAAGAAAATGGAATGAAGCTGCATCAGGGGAAGTTCAGTTTGGACATTAGGAAAAGGTTCTTCACTGAGAGGGTGATTGGTCAATGGAACAGGATCCCCAGGGAAGTGGTCACAGCACCAAGCCTGTCAGAGGTCAAGGAGCATCTGGACAACACTTTTAATCATGTGGTTTAGTTTTAGGTAGTCCTGTGAGGAGCAGGGAGTTGAACTCTGATGCTTACGGGTCCCTTCCAACTTCAGATTTTCTGTGATCTTTTTGACTGAGTCTTGCCTGTGAGTGAGATATAAGCAGGCTTAAATATCTATCTGGTGTTCTGAGGTGTATGAAAGGTAACAAGGGAAAAAATAAGAAGGTGTGGGAGAAATTGATCAATGGTAGAAAGTGTTATTTAGAACAATGTTAGTATAGACCTCAATAGTAGTGCAGGATTCAGAAGGAAAAATGTGTTTGCAGATTGAACTTTTTAGGACAAAGTATGCCCGCATAACTCACTGACTTTTTGTTTCAAGATTTTTATGATTATGCAGCGAAGATTTTTTTTAAATCTTGATAATGCTCTCTGTGATCCTTTCAAAGAACAGTTATTTTCTTTTGGTTGCTCAAAAGTTATATTTGTGAGCTTCCAGTCACGTCTCATTCAACTCAAAATATCATGCAATGAACATTGTCAAACCCAGGTCATTACCAGATCATCACCAAGATACAGTGATTTTTGTTCAGATTTGAATGTCAAAGCTATCATGTGGAAAAATTTCTACTATAGTAATGTGCATTTTTTTAAATGTTATTTTGGTTTTGGTTTTTCTAGTCTTTTTTAAAAAAACAAAACAAAACATTAGTCTTGATACAACTAAGGAAAAAGTTCTACTCATTTTTTTTATACCTTTATGATAACTACTGTGGTATTCTGGATGTAAATTTGAGTTGCTGTCTTTTGAAAAGGTTTTGGATGATTGTTTTCAATGTAAATGACTCGTTGTTAATCTCTGATTGCTCCCTTGAATTTAGAGTGGTGTAGACACAAATAATATGACCCTCTGAACATTTCAGTATTAAAAATTATAAACTTAAAGTTTTCAGCTCCCTGCATTCCTCACTCATTCTAAGCTATTGTTAGGTACAAGGAATAAGTAGTGATGGAGATACTTGCAATCTTTGGTATGGGTTCACTTCAGCTAATTTCAGCGAAAAGACTTAAAATATCTTAAGTGAATCAACCAAATGATGATGACATTAGAAATTTTAACTTGTATATATGAAAGTCTGAACAACTGATCAGACTGTTAAGGTTAGTCTGTGTCTTTTAATAACATCTACTTATCAGTACCTGTGGTTATATCTTTCAGTAGTTAACTGATTCTTTGTTATCACTTTATCTGTATTGCAGTTGTGGAGGAACATGATTCCAGTCTTCACATACAAACTACAGAAAATATACAAAAGACTGCTATGTTCATTGCTGTTTGTCTAGTTTTTCATGAGCATTTTTTTAAATCTCACCAAGCAAAGAATAAGACAAGCAAACAGCAACAAATGTGTTATGGTCAGTGACACATAGCATTAACAGGTTATTGGCTCTATACTGGCTTTTACTTTTTACTTTGGGATGATATACATGTGCCTTATAGGAGCAGAAGGATCTTTTGAGGAATGGCAGGGAATGCTCTCTCAGAAACTGATTCTGGGAATACATCTGAGCTGTGTCCTCTTTCCCCTTACAAAAGTGTGGTAGCAGAGATAGCAGCAGGAGATGAAGTGTTTGTGTGCTACCTTCTACCAATAAACATCTGATTCTTGTTTTAAAGAACTTGTTCCTACTGTCACTTTTCTGGGTCTTGTGCTTGTTTGTGCTAGCCTGATAATAAATATACTGTGAAGTTATATAATGGCATTTCTTCTGCTCTTTTAGGTGAAGTAATTATCCAGTTTCTTACACTTAACTGTGTAGCCAGATAAAAATCTTGTTTAATCCATTTCAGTCACAATTTCCATATTTTTTCCTTAATTTGCACTGATGACATGAGGTTTTGGCACCGTTATTAAGTGATAATGAGACTCAAGACAGTTTTTCATTTGATAACTTTTTTGATTTTGACTTTGCATACTTCTGTATCCCAACAGTAATGGGTTCTACTGTATCGGTAGCACAGAGAAAGAGGAGAAAAAACTGTCAGCGCTGTACTTTGTGAAGTTGCTAACCCTGTCTGAACACAGTTAGTTGTATACAGTGGTAATACTTTTTTTCAGTTCATTTGATTGCCCTTGCTTATATGGCTCATGTCAAGGGAGTATGGCAAGATATTTGTTTCCTATCATGCCCTAAAGTTTAGAAATGTTTTGCATGGTACACTGTCAGTGTGTGGGATTTTTTTTTTGTTTTGTTTTTGGTGTTTTTTTTGTTTGTTTGTGTTTTGTTTTGGTTTTTTTTTTTTTTTGAAAGACAGGGGGAAGACAGACCCAGGAGCTATGTCTGATACTGTGATTCTGAGAATAGTCAAGGAAAATGCTGGATCAGGTTTAGAAGTCATTATTTCAGTTGCACAAAATCCTTAAAATGGTTAGAAAATAAAATATAGAAGGATTGTTTTCATCAGGCTCCTTTTGATTCTCAAATCTTTTAATATTTTTAGTTAAATAAGAAGAAAGTCTAAAGGATTCACAATAATAAACAAGTTAATTTTTACAGGATGTTGTTACTGGACTTTACCCATAAATATTTGGACAGCTTTACATCTGGAGTTGCCTTTTAAACTAATGTCACCGAGCTGGTACTAGCAGTAAATATTCAGTTGGGGAACTGCCATAGTGCCTGGTGTCTGTTACACAGCTGTTTAGGAAAACAAATGCAAATCTGCAAGGTCTCCAACCCTACTGCCAATTTAATGATTTATCAAGTTGCAAGATCGCTGGATATGTTATTTATTTTAGCCATATCTTTAGTGACAACAGAAGATTGAGAGCTGTCTATGTATTTGCTGGTCTGAATATTCAATGTTCTATCAATATTCAAACCTGTGTGTATGAGCTAGATAATGCAAAACAAAGATTTCTGAGGATCAGAAAAATTTACATTAACAATAATCATCAGATATATTTTAATGACTAATTTCTAGGTTGCTTCTGCTTCTATTTCAAAATAACAATATAAAATGGAGTGTAAATATATACTCACATAAACTATCAAAGACATTGTATTTAATTTGTGTTTCCTGAGCACTATCACCTGCTCTGTTAAGATATTCTGCAGCTGTGCATTTTTAGTGTTTCTGTAGAATGTATGATTAGTGGATGGTTTTGGTTCAGACACTGACTTCTAAAATTATGTGCTGTATCAAACTAGTCAGTGCGCAGTCGTTAGCTCTTAGCAGTACTGTTCAAAACAAGAAAGAGATAAATCCCTTAAAAGGAATTAGGAGTTCTTAATCATGTCCCCTCTCCCTGCTGTTCTTGCTTGACTCTTAGAATTTTCCTTTTTTAAAAAAATACAGGAAAAATGTGTTGAATTAGTTTGAGTCTTCATGTTCTGGCATATGAATTCTGCTTATCTCTAAACATTCATTCTACTGGAACTATAGTGGGGGTGGACTTGCATTAGCATTGCTACAGCATCAAAGTACAATAGTAAAAGCTGTTGCTTTACTCTTTGTCAGTATAAATTGCAGATCTAAGTGCTGGATATGTCATCATGCCATATCATATATGTTGTCTTTAGTTCATAGCACAACTCTGAAATGCATAGCAAGGGAAGGGCTATGGAAATACCTTAAAAAAAACAAACAAACAAACAACAAACAAAGAAAAAAAAAAAAAACAAAACAACAACAAAAAACAAAACAAAACAAAAAAACCCCAAACAGTAAAAGTATACAATTTATTTGCTATATAGTGCAATAGGTAACCTGCCATCTGAATAAATTTGGAATACAAATAGGTTTTTCAACTGGTTGGTAGTTTGATCTATGTTCCTGCTGTAATATTTTACTTTATTTTTTCTCCTTTTGAGAAATATTTCCCCCCCAAATTAAACTGCATTTCATATTTTCCTACTGATAAAATGAAAGTCCTGTTTTTTCTTTGCAGTCTCAAGCAAATAGAATTAGTTAGCAAAACCAGTAAATTCACTAGCCTACATCTAAAACCACTTTCTCTTCCATATTTATGAACAGATTTATTACTACCTCATTGACCTGTGAGTAATTTAATTATCAAGAGACTACATGACAATCAGTAACTTTTACACATTTTCATGGAAATAAATTGCTTGAAGGGTACTGCATTAAGAGACTCAAGGTCAAAACAGGCCCTTCCACTTATCAGTGGGAAAACTTAAAATAACTGGGATTTAACTGGGAGCAGGGCACATAGGTTACAAAATAAATTATAAGATTTTCTATGACAATAGATTTACAGATTATAACATCGTTTGACATGCTGAACTTGAATTATAAAGATCTCTGTAATAGCTTTGCACTGCAGCTGATACTGTAGGTAGTTCAGCAACTATTAGATATAAGGATCAGTATATAGAAGGTCTAAAAGTATTTAGAAATTAAGATAGTCTTTTCTTATTACTGTCTAAACTAATGTAACTTGCACTGAATATTCTTCTACTTCTTGTAGAAAAGGTTGTGTGATATTTCTCAACGGCTTGTTATAGCAAAAAGAGTTAAACACGTTTTCTCAGTAGTTAGAATGTGACTCTGACTTAGTCACTCCATCTCTTTTTCAAATGCATAAATATAATCATATTGGTAACATTAATGTAGGCAACATGTAAAAATAAACAATTTGATGTCATATAAAATATTCCATATTTTCTTTTCAATAGTGAAGACTATTATCTTTCACCCCAAGTGGAAAAAGTGAGCTATTATCTTTCCAATTTGTAAGCCAGCACAGAAGAGCTTTGCAGTGAAAATTGAATTCAAGGGGAGAAATTATGTATGGTAGCTGGTGGCACCAGTGACAGTTCAACCTTAATATCCACTGCTTCTATTATCAAACAGCAGAGCTTTTTGAAGTCTTATATTCTGAAATACTTACATCTGACAATAGTTTTCATTCAGAAGTAAAAAATTAAGGAAAAAAAAAAAAACAAAACAGGAGGGGAGGGGGAAGATTTCAGAAAAGTTATTTCCTTGTGTTTTTTACAAAGATTCATACATAAAGATAATGTTAGGGAGTACCAGCTTGATTTTAAAGCAGTAAGAAGTCCTTGTATATGAAATAGGAGTGAAGACTGTAAAAGAGTACACATGCCTCTATCTGCTTTGATAAGGATCTATCTGATTTGATAAGGAGCTCTGTATGTGTTCTAAAGGGCTGCAGACCTCTGTTGCCTCATCATCGGTAATGTTAGCTCCCTGTTTTACTGAAGCCCAGAGCACGCAGTAATGGAAAACGCATTGGAGCTGGCAGTACACTACTGAGCAATCTTGACATTGTGAAAGGTACTTGGCTGAGTGTATTTCTTAGCTGAAATGGGTCAAGAAATCTTTAACGTGAATGTTTTTTCTATATGTCCTGTTGTTGTTTCATGTGTGTTCTGTCAGTAAGAATGTTTTCTCTATGACCTCACCATATATGTCACATAAAAGCACATATGCCATCTTGTGGGCTTCCAGTAATGCTTTTCTGTTGAAAGCAAGGAAAATAAAAATTTTTGCAAAGAGCCATGTGGTAGGAAAGCACATGTAAACAAAATTTGTTAACCAGAACTTAAAAGACTTTTCTCCTCTATAAATATATATTTACAGCATTGGAAAGCACATAAACCAGACATTATTAACTGATTTGTCATGCATCAAATAGAAATGGAAAAACAGTCCTTTTCCTCAGGACCTTCTGATAAAGGAGAAGGATTGTTTCTGTGCATATAAATAAAATTATTTTAAAATTTAATTGTTCTTCCATTGGTCTTAATTTTTTCTTCTCCCATAATGGGAACAACCACTGAATTTGGTGTTTCCTAGAAATTGTGGAGAGCTAAGGCTCAAGGGATATACAAGAGTTTTGGAGATCGTGTAGACTGTATGAACAGAAGTAACAATATTAGGATGAAGAGGACTTAATAAACCTTTCATCTAAGGCGTAATGGTTTTCTATAGGATATATCTTAAAAAATTTTGTCCGTCCTTGCACATATATATGATGTATAAATACTACTACTAAATACATAATCCAGCAAGAATAAACTAAAAAAAATAAGAAAACTCATGGTATAACAGGAATTTGGATGCTAAGTGCATATTTTATTTCCCTGTTAATGGCTGACTAAATATTTCTATAGGATCATAGTAACACAAGTAATGTAAAATCTAAATGAAGTGTGTATATTTTTCTATTAATGTCTTGATAAGTCTAAATGCGTGAGACCAAAGAAATGAGAACTGCATTAAAATACATGAAGAATCTAACAGTAGTGATACCAATAAAATGTTTTACATTTTATGAATAAAAGGAGGGGTAGCATTAGTATAATGAACAGAGACTATGCATCTTCATTGTTACAGATGACCATCATATTCATCTTGGATTTTTAACAGTATTATAATACAGGCACACCACTATACATTTCTGTAAAACAATGTCCTATCTTGTAGCAATGTTGTTCTTTAAATTGGTAAACTTCAGTGGCCACAGTTAATGTTCTTCACATGATGGTGAGAACATCGTGAATGAGGTACTGTAGACTTCCCTCATTTCTTTCTTAGATGTTCTGTCCAGCTACTTCCAAGGTGAGAAGGAGCAGAGTGAATCCGTGCTGTTGAGCTACAGCAGGAATTGGTGTAGGAGGGAGATAGGGGCAGCAGTATAAGCCTGCAGACTAGAACCTGGTGGTGTAACTGGGTGTTGCAGTATTCCCAAGAACATACAGGTGTTTGCACCATAAGTCTGTTCTTTTCTGAGTTTTTTTTTGCTTTTAATTTTGTGAATTTAGCACTCTTTACCACCTTGTACCCCATAAGCATTGTGCCCCACACACGTCAAAAATAGTGATATTCTAAATAATAATTTTATTGACTTCAAAATACTACTTCTAAAGCAGAACTAGTCTCCTAGTCCTGCTTAAGCAGACCATATCCCTCCCTTGAGCATGGTCCTTCAGCTACCTGTGGATTTATAGTTCTTCACCATGCTTTGTTGGCTTTGTTGTTGCTTTTTTTAATTTTCCTGAGTTCTTTATAAATGTTTGGGTCTATATTAATATTCTGCAGTCACAGTGCCTCAGAACTGTCCATCAAATAGTAATCATTATTCTGCCCTGACAAATAATCACATAGGTTTCTTTGCCACTGTATCACATTACATGTAATTTTCTGTTCATCATTGCTAATGCTGTGTTTTAACATTGTTTTTCCAAATAAATCATCTTTGTAAGTGTGTTAAAATATTTATCCAGATTCAATCTTGTCTTATTTCCTTCCCAAATTTCTCATGTAGTTTAATTATGTATATATTCTATCTTCTGCTGGGACTTGGTATGCCCCTAATCCATGCTTTAAACTAAAATTAATAATGTTTGTTTATAGCATGCTTTTTTTAACCTCTAATTTAATGAATGAAGCCCTTTGGAATTGTGCACATAGTTCTTGTTTGCTCAAAATAATCACTCAGGGAAGACAACTGACAAGAGATCAGTTAGAACAGAGTGATGTCTGATGCATCAAGACAGAGAATGAAATGAGTATATACTAGTCTTAAAATCACAAAGGAAGAAGGGGGATTATTTAGGTAAATGCTCAATATATGGTCTGACAAGTTTCTGGTGGTACATAGCAATGCATATATCTTTATTGGATATTTTGTAACATGATAATTTTAAAAGTTGTGAAAGCACTGTAGATGCTCAGCCAACAAAAAGGCTATATTAGATTTTAAATAAATTTCACTAGAAGAAAGGAGATTTATCGGTTAGATCAGGTTTTAATCTACTTACAGTAACTAAAGAGCAGTTCAGCCAACTAAGAATAGGCCCAGGTCAGGCTATTCTGCTTTGATCTTAGAAGTCCAGTTCCTTCAATAACATTACATAATCTGTACCTTCAGCATTGTAATACATGTACCAATGTATGTATAATTTTAAAAAGGCTTTCTGAAAACAGAGATGGTTACTGTGAAGGATTGTAGAGTATGGGGGATGAGACTTGGAGGTTAATACTCTATAAAGAACCTAGAGGAGGACTTTTGGTTAAAATTAATCTAAAAATACCTATTGGGTATCTTCATATCCTTCTGTTATTTGGTAACTGAAAAAAATAGCTGTGTTTAGACAATAACTTGGCATATTCTGCTACAAAATACCACTACCTGCCTGTCTGCTATTATTGATCTGAAAAGTTGCTAAGGAGTTTACTTAAGAGGAAAACCTCATACAGGTACCTTGAGACTCCTGGATTTTTAATATGGTCACAAATGGAAGGATGATTAGTATGTTTACTTGTTAGGAATGAATAATGTTAATTGGTAACATGTTTGAGTAAAATCTCTGGATTTGAAATAGCAGAGAAGCAGTGTTCATGACTTGGAGTCCGTTTGAGGCACACTGTTCCCACAAACCCTCCAAATAAAATAGAACAGAGTTTCAGCCACAGAAGGAAATATAAATGAAAGATTAACTACCTCCTAAAACCTGGTAGTAGATCAGAAGTTTGCGTCAAGTTAGACAGTATGCTAAGCCTTGTACCAGGAACAAAACATTGATTTATTTACAGAAATAGACTGCTTAAAGGCGAATATCACACAAAGATAGTTCTTTCCAGATTGTGATTGGACATTCTGAGTGTTTTGGTTTTGCTAGTCCAATCTAAAAAATAAAAATAAAGTAAACAAACAAACAAAAAAGGCATAATTTTGCTAATGCAGCAGCAGTATGCATTTGTTTGTATTTAAACTCATGGTAATATCCTGATATATCCTTTTATAGATGCATACAAAGATGTACACACAGAAGCCTTTTTCTCAAATTCCCATAAAATAGTAAAGCGGAATTGGTGATTTCTCTCCAGTATCCCAGACTTTTTCCTGGTATTGGTATATTTTCTTTCTTGTCTGTGTAAAATTTATCTGCCTGAGTGTTGGGAATGTATTAGAATGCATAAGGCAGAATTCAAGGTCTACAATTCTGAAATTACAAGTTTGTACATTGAAGGAAATAATAAATATTAATAACTTAGTTAAGATGGTGAATTTATCATTGTTTTAATCCTGCTTCTTAAGCTTATGATTTTAAGTTGTAGGATATCTTGTTTCACTGATGAATTCTTGGTAGCTTCTGTTATGCTATTTGTCATGCTAAAGAATGTTTGGTAAGGGGACAAGAGTGGGTTGATGATAGACTGTGGAATATTTTAGTGAGAAATTAGATTTCACAATAGTCAGCAAAGGAGAGAGACAGGAATATTGATAATTACAGAGAATACCCAAGTTCTTCTTGCTCCTAAAGTTAAAATTTATTACCGAGAAAATAAGAATAGCAACATCTAAGTGTTTTATTTTGTTTGTTTATTTGGGTTTTTATTAAACTGTCTATAGTGAAAATAGACTTCAGCCTGTTTAAAAGTGCTATCAGTGACTGGTAATGAATGCTCTAGTTCTAAAAGTCCATTTCAGCTGAAAAACTTTCAATACTGTGAAAATTCTTCTTTTCTAGATTGTAGACTGTTTCAATATGCTACAAGAGGAGAAAGATTAGCAAAGATTTTTTTTTTTTTACTGCATAATATGAAAGATTCTATTCAATAAAAGGAACATGAATATTTGCATGCTTCTTTCTTTATACTGTCTCTCTTCTGTGGGCCAGATCTGAGAACTTTATTACTTGAAGAAAGTGCGTTTTCAAACAGTCAAAAATAATTTTCTCCATTTCAGTGTAGAGGAGATGGCAAAGGTTGTCTTAAATTTAAAATTCTCCAAAGGATTGAAGGGAAAAAAAGTATTTCTTAAATTTACTTGTGGCATGAATACTGTGACAATTGTAAGGACTACCAGTTGGAATAATAACCCAGTATAATTGGCTTTTGTTATTAAAACTTTTAAAAAGTGAAACATCACATAAAAAGTATAGTGGCCCCTAAATTTGATTTTTCAATGCAGTAGTTTTCATTAATCTATAGAAATTATAGCAGTTTTGTGAAATGGGGGCAATGCTGTTTGACTGTACTTTGGAGGCTTTGTGTCAGCCGGGAAGATAAGTTCTGTGTGGGATACATGACAGAAATGATCATTTGATTCAGCTATTGTTTTTAAATGTGTCTTGACCTTTAGAAGTCACTCCTATCTGCAGCAGTCTGCCTACTTTGTGAAGTAAAGAAATCCAAAGATGGGCAATAAGTTCATAAAACCTGTAATTCATGGCCTCTGTAGTTAAAAAGACAGACTTTCAGTATTTTCTGACTTTGTGAGGTGTATCCCAACCTATGAGAGTGGCTGTCTTGAAATAAAAATTTCTTAAAAGACCGTAAGAGTTATAATTTCTTCTGTAGTGATTTTCATCTTCAGTTTATATTCTTCCATAACAAGGCAATGTATGTAAAGCCTTAATTAATTTCCCTAACCTTTCAGTGTGTCTATGTTAATCCTGCAAACAAGGCTTTCTGGACAGTGTAGTGGCTTTCCTGTCCATAAATCTGACCAGAAAAAATACCTTGAAAGAGGAATTTCCTTTTTCTGTACAATGAGTATTATTTTCTACTGATTCCAAAGAGAGCACATAGTAATGATTGAAATTATTGAACCTAGAAAGAGAAAAAAAGAATCACTTATCCTCAGACAATTCTTGCATTCTTAAGATATTAAAATGAAAGTGTATGGAAAGCAGGACTACAGGAGAAACTTGCTTAGTGTTTCCCAATTATTTTGAAAATTTTTCTAGCTTTGAGGTTCACCATTAAAAGAGGAAGAAGCTGTATTTTCACAAACTTCATAGAAGATGGTGGGTTTAATTTTCTGGTATTTCGGGGGATTATTTTCTTTGCAAATAAGGCAAAAACTTTTCTAAAATTACTGTAGACCTCTAGTCTGTTGCTGTGGATAATTTTCAGTGGTTTCATTTAAACAATGTAGTTTGAAAAGCCTTGGTTCAGTCACAGAAATGGAAATTCAGATAGGACTTATGGGAAGTTCTGAGGCATTTGAATGGCAAATGGCAGTCACTGATTGGGGCACTTGCAAAAAATGAATAAATACATTTAAAAATAAAGGAATAAGGTTTTAGGAGATCATACTTCCTCTGTTTTCCTCTAATCTTTTGTTTCATTTCCATATATTAGTTTTTAAACTGATGGTGTAATGAGCAGTGGCTTTCATGGTAATTACTTTCTGGAAGCTACATGGAAAGAAACAGCCCCACATGAATGCCCCAAGAGAATCCTGATAGAAAAATTATAACATGTTTTTGCTTTCCAGTAGGTACTGGAAGTAACCATTTTATCAGTAACATGAATACAGGATAATTTTTGACATAGGTTTCCACTGGAATCCAACCAAGAGAGTGACATTTGTTGTTAGAGTGGTCATGGAATTACTTCCAAAGAAAGTTTTTTGGACCTTAAGTTTTTCTGGTTTCCTTAAATTTGCTGTGACTTGTCAGGAGAGTTTTTTTTTTTTTTTTTTTTAGTGTCTTGCAGGAAGCAGGCTGTAGATTATCTTCTGGTAGTTCTGTTTGTTTGTTGTAACATTTACTGTTATATTATTTAGTGCAACAGTATAGAGAGATAGTCAGAAAGGTTGTTATGAATTAGTGAAGAGGTTTATGTGTATTAAAACTTTGTAGATAACATTTTTGGGATGTGACATTTAGGGATAACTCTGCCTAACAGCTGAAGTAGCTACATAAAAAATCAGCCTGAAATGGGGAGAAACTACTTGAGCCATAACTAGGGAAATTCTCTGAATGTGAACTAGGGGGGGAGTGGGGAGGCATAAAGAGTAAAATGAAGTGGGTTTTTTTAGTAGCCCACATTTTAAAAGGATTCAGTGATAAGTAGAGACAAAATAGTGTGAATCAGTTGTAATGCTTGAAATAAACTGAAGCAAATGGACTGATACTCCTGAAACTACGTCTTAGTCACCAAGCAGCAGGGGAATAAAGCTTGTGTGCCTTGGTAATGGGCAAGGATAAATGCTCTCTGAAACATTTTCTGACCATTTTGTCCCCTTTATGAAAACAGTACTTGTTTACATTCCAGAAATGTGCTTTATGACTACAGTTTTCCATAAAATAATAGGAAACTTTCAAGAATTTTCTAAGAATATATAAATATTTAATATTTTTACTTTAATGCTATGCCATGATTAAGACTTCAGTATCAGAACCAATGTCTCTTGTAACAAAGTTGCTTAATATAATCATGGCTTAAACAAAAATACTTCTATCAGTGGGGAAGACATAATATCATCAATGAACATATTAAGGCCATGCAAAGTGGTTCTTGGCATTTTTTCTGCGAAGCCTATATGCTGTTTTGAAGTAGATGAGAAATCACTTAAGCTTTTGAGTATTTGCTGTATGGCTTCTCCAGGAATCACTGTCTAATGATGTCTAAAAAAATTCAGGTTTCTCTATTAATCACTGTTACATTACTTACAAAATTTAAGTGAGAGAAATTGAAATCTGTCATTATTTTAGTGGTTTTTTTTTCTGTTGTAACCTCCCTGACTTCCACACAACCATACAAGTCATGACTCTTCAGATCAAAAAGAGCAGTTGGTGATCTTCCTTCCTACATGCTTTTATAGCATTGGTTATGCTCAAGACAAGACAATTAAAGTTATTGTGAGACTGCAATCTACTGCTCCTTTCCTTAATTATTCCAGCCAGGAATCCTCGTGGTCCTTTCTGTTCTCCATGGCCAGATTTCATGTGTAAATACACCCATGTCATCTTGTGAAATGTAGTCAGACTGTGGCCAGAGTACATCCCTGGACCCAGATGCTGAAAAGCAGCCAGAGGATTAAAAATTTTGCAAACAGCAATGACTCATTCTGGCAAACATGGTATTGAAAATTACACTAAGTGTTGGACAAAAAAAAAAAAAAAAAAAAGTGTGTTTTCCCTAAGTATTTAAATGTCATCTTTTGTTTCCCAATACTTGAATCAGTATTTAAACTTATGTTTTGTTAATTGGCAATAAATTAACTTAAATTCCCAGAATTGAGTCTGTTTTGCCTGCAACACTAACTGATGAGTGATTTCCCTGTCTCTGTTTTGACCCATGAGTTTTCTCACTCCTGTTCTTCCTGTCTTCTTCCCTGTCCCACGAGGAGTGAGCAAGCTTCTGGATGGGGCTTGATTGCTAGCCAAGGTCAACCCACAACACCCAAATATATTAAACAGAACTAAACACAAATGTGATCCAAATCAAAATAAATGTCACTTGATACTCTGTCCTTGAGTCTTCTTTTTTGAACTGTTTCACAGTGCAGATAATAATCCAATATTTCCTTAGCCTCTAAAAGAGACAAAAATCATGGTATCCCCTATCCCTGAAGGAAGTTGTTTTAGAGGTGTGACGGTTGCCAGTGTCTGGGCTATTTGTAATTGACGATGGGCCCCTAAGGGAAGGAATGTAAAAACAACATTGTTTCACCTAGGACCAAAATCAGAAATAAAGTTATACTTCAGTCTTGCGTGACTGTGAAGGTATTTGCTTTCAGTTTGCTTTCTCAATGTGTGCACAACCTACAAAGGCCAGGATAGAATAAGATCTATTTAAGTCACTTAAAGTAATTGTGAAGAGGTAATGGTGCACACATAGCTTTTTTGCTCTTCTGATCAAGCTTCTGGAAATTCTTCATTCCTGTGGTTCCCTTCTGTGACTACAAACACCAGTAGATTGTCTCCAGGGGAATAGTTGTTGTTTAGAAACACAAATCTCAAGATTCGTATTGATAAAGTGGTGTACTAAAGTTAGATATTCCTGCTTGTAAAGAGAGAAGGGTGGTTGCTGACAGGAGCAAACTTCCAGAAATGTATCATAGAAGATAGAGGAATTCCACCGATTGTAGTTTGAGGACAATTGAAAGACTATAAAGCTCAGATGTGTTGGTGCTCTATTGTTTCTATTGTAATTGCATATTCATTCCCCCAGTGTCACTAATGATAATGTTTTATTAATCAAGGGGGTTTTGCATGTTTATTAAGGAAAAGGATTCTGTTGTGAAGCTAAAACTAGAATTTAAGAAACTTTTAAGGAGAAATTGTGTCCAGAAGAAACACATAGACTTGGAATATTAATATGCATTGAATTCTACTCAATAATGAACAGTTGTCATCATAGAAAATATCCAGCATGTCACAGCAGAACTCCATCATGCCTTTCCCACTTGATATGTGTTACTTCTAGCACTATTTTTTCTATAGCTTATTCTATGAATATTTTTCACCATATGCATAAATGCATGTTATATCTTTTCTGTACTTAATATACAGTATTTTGATTATTTTTTCTATAACTTAGCACAGCACTTGTCTTAAAACAGTTTCTGGGAATTAAGTATTAGGAACCGAGAAAAGATAAGGAGTATTCCAAATGTTGTACCTATTATATGTTCTTATGTGGTTGCATTAGTATTTGGTATTACTATATAAAAAGTTAAAAATAACTATCTAGCATATATGACGTCTGAAATTCAGATTGATCTAATTTCTTTTGACCTTCAGCATTATGTGAACTGTGTGTTTGGGTAGGTGAAGCACTTGTTGAACAATTGCTTTAGTTCAGTGAGCTGAGACAAGTATTTCTTCTGCATTAAGAATGCACAATTTACCTTTACTTTTTAACTTTAGGCAACATGAGTCTTTCACAAAGTGCAAAGGACACTGCTAGAGCTGTTTGCCTGAGTACCCTTTTATATCTCTCTCTTGCACATGATATAGTCAAATGCAAAGAGGTACTATTCTAGTTTTCAAATTGCCATCTAGGAAAATTCCAAATTTGAAACTTGAGCCGTCTTAGGTGTTAATTTGAGGTACATGTGTGGAAAAAAATGGTGATGAAAAGTAAATTGGCAAGTGTGAAGCTTTTATTATTCTCTGGAAGTAATCTTTTCCATTTAAAATTGGTTGATGAAACTAATATTTTTCAAAAAGTAGTGATAGGAAGCAGCAATTTCAGAACAACTGTAGATGGGTAATAAATAGTACTCCTACTTACCCTAAAAAATTTAGTTTAATTAGAGCTTTGTGCAATTACCTGTAGAAGTGTGTATTTTGTAGCAACAGGTCTTTCCTGAGCTGACTCTATCCATGAAATGCATGCAGTAGAAGAGAGTTGTTCTCCAAGGAGAATTCCTTTGGAAGTTCACGTAAACAATATTGATCACACCTCCTCTCTCCAGGTCACTGTTACTGAATTTAAGAGTTATGGTAGGCTTCTCTAGTATATCAGCAGCAAAATGAAGACCAAGGGAACTATGGCTCTGGTACTCAGTGAGGCAGAAGACCTTACAGCAAAGAATACAGGAAAAAATGAGAGGCAATGCCACTTCCACCTCAGGTTTTACTGGTGTGATTTGTCCTCAAGCCAGACTTCATGGTAGAGTCTGCAGGAGTTAAGTGTTACCTGCAGCAGAAGATCATCAAGTCAGGAACTATATATACTGATTGAGTCTGCAAAAGTCCATGGGACCAAGTGAAATGCCTCCAAGACTACTGAGGGCGCTGGTAGGTGTCTCCGTGAGGCCACTCTCCAACATTTTCAGAAGGTCATGGTATTTGGGGAAGGTTCCTGTTGACCAGAAAAATGCAAATGTCACATCTATCTTCTGGAAAGACAAGGAAGAGGATCCAGGGAACTACAGTCTGCTCTTCCTCCACTCAGTCACCAGGTAGATAATGGAGCCAGTTCTTCCAGAAACTGTCCAGATGTATGAAGAATAAGAAGTGATGGGAAGCAGCCAGCGTATTTTAGATAGGGTACACTGTGCCTGGCCATCCTTCTCTGAGAAAATGTCTAGTGGTGTGGATAAGATTAAATCAATTAATACTTTTTAACCTTGATTCTAGTAAGGCCTTCCATAGTACTCTTATAGCCCAGAGAGATGTGGATAGAAAACTGGCTAAACTGGTGTCAAAGGGTTGTGATCAGTGGTACAGAATCCAACAGGTGTCTAGTCTTCCTCAGGGATGGATAGGGAGGCTGATAATATTTTAATGTCTTCAGTAATGACGTGGGTGATGGGAGGAAGTACACTGCAGAAAGTCTGCAGATAATTCCTGGCTGAACATGAGTCTGCAGGTTGCCCTTTCAGTAATAAAGTCCAAATGAGTTCTTGACTGTATTATTAAGAATGTAGCCATCAGGTTGTCAGAAGCAATTCCTCCCCTCTGTTCAACACTTGAGACCAGTTCTAGGAAACTGTGCCCAGTTTGGGGTTCTCCAGTACAACAACAACAAAAAGAAATTGATACACTGAATCAAGACCAGCTGAGGGCCCTGAAGATGTTCAGGGAGTTTCAGCACATAAGGTACAAGAAGAGACTGAGAAAGGTGGGTTTGTGTGGCCTTAAGCAGAGGAGAAGGCTCAAGGGAGACCTTCTGAAGATGTTAGAGTGGCCTCACTGTGACATCTGCCAGCACACTCAGCATTGCTGTCTTCAGTTGACTAATAGGAAGGTATTGGGAAGACAGACAGACTCTTCTCAGAGTCTCCTCACAGGATGCAACAAGGGAAATGAAAATTTGATGTAAAGAACGTTTTTGGTTTTTTTTTTTCACTTTGATGGTGGTCAAACACCACAACAGATACCTAGAGAACTTGTAGGATCTCCATTCTTAGATGTATTCAGAAGTCACTGGACAAGGCACTGAGCAACCTGATAGAAATCAGCTCTTTTTTAAGTCTGATTGTGATGAGGTGGTCTAGAGAGGTACCTTCTGAGCTAAATTGTTCTGTGATTCTTTCATTTGTCAAATGAAACTTCCATTTACAAAAGCTATGTTGACTGGTCTGCTTTATATAATATTTTTTATGTCTGCTACTTCTATTACTTATTAGAGGAGTAAATATAGGAGCCTTTATAGAAATTATCATTGTATCTGCCACCTTCCAGGCTTCATATTCTGAGGTGATTTTAGAGCAGATGTTACATATCGCAGTTTGTCGTTCTCCCTTGAGTTCGTTTAGTAATTCCTGGGGAAATGGTGTTTGTTTTTCATGAGCTGTTGTTCTTTTTTCAGTTAGTTACTCAATCTTTT
Source organism: Tyto alba (assembly GCF_018691265.1). Taxonomy (NCBI): domain Eukaryota; kingdom Metazoa; phylum Chordata; class Aves; order Strigiformes; family Tytonidae; genus Tyto; species Tyto alba. Next base: position 19,519,085 of record NW_024881276.1, on the reverse strand, counting down.
CTATGCATACTTCAGTTTGAGACAGTTTGCTTAGATGATCGCTCTCCATGCCATCCTAGACTGTTCCAGCATGGGAAACTCTGTACTGAATACAAATTCAAATAAGTCATTTAGATTCTCAGCAATTGCATTGTTGTCTTTGCATGTTCCTGTTGTGCTGATCCTTTCATTCTGCAAAGTCTCTAGGAGGCATCCTGCTCTCGATGATAGATTTATTACTAGTTTTCATGTGTTTTGCTAGTTATTCCTTCTTGGCCAGTCTTCCTTGTGTTTTTTCCATCGAGCCTGTCAGAATTTATTATCCTTTCTATTTTCTCCATTTGGACATGATATCAGCTTCTTGAATGATGCTTTTTCTAGTAACTGCTCTTCAGCCCTGCTGGCTTGCTTTGAGTCTTCATTCCCTCCCTCCATCTCTGCTTTACAACATGTTCATTTGCTGCCTGCTCCCTTGTGATTAAACACTGATCTGCTTTTGGGTTCTTCTCTTGAATCTCAGTCTTGCAAGTGATAAATGGACACTGTGCTACCTGCATGACAGGAGTTGTGATATGGAAGCAGACATTTAACTTCCTTTCTTTCTTTAGCAATTGTCCTTTATAGTCCTAGCTACTGATTGTTCTACAGAAATTTGTCTTTCTCTCTCAGTAAAACTGTTCTCTTGTCTTTCCCCTGCTTGCTAGCCCTATGAGTGTCAGTGATTATTTTTAAATTTATATTTTATTTTTCCTCTCAAATATTAAACTGTTTATTGTTTGATTTTTTTTTTGAAACATTTTTTTGAAGTCTAATAGTACACCTAACATACAGAAATTGTCTTTGTTTCTCAAACTTTCTGAAGTAATTTAAATAAGAACAGTAGTAGGTAGATAAGGACAGATTGATTTTTCTGTCTGTCCTCCTCTCTCTTTACCTATCTTACCTTTAGCAGTTTCTGTAGATAAAGATTTTTCTTTTTCCCTGAGCCAGTGATAAAGGTTTTGTAACTGCAACATATATTATTTTAATTTTCCTTAAGAAAAAATTCGCTTTATCTCTTATGAAGAAGTATTGAGAAATATTCAGTGGTTTTAATTATATTTCTTAGTTATTCTTTCTTTGCTCCTTATGGTATTATTCACATATTTCTACTATAATGGATACAATGAACATTATTACTCGTTAGTCTGACACCACTTTTCAATTTATACAGACAACCACCCCCTGCAACCCTGATGTTATGTTATGCAGCACTACACTTGAGGTGGAAAAAAAAAAGAAACTTCGTTAGCCTCAATCATTAAACCAAATCAATTGGAACATAATTTGGAGTTTGTGATTGTCGTGGTTTAGGCCTGGTTGGCAGCCAACCACAATGCAGCACCTCTCTCTCCCTTCCCCTCTGGCAATGAGAAGGGACAGAGAGCCAGGCTTGGGGTTAAAGATAGGACTGGGATGGGGGAAAATCCCCCTTTTATGATCACGAGCAAAAGGCAGACTCATTAGGGGAAGAAAAAAAGAACATACATTTATTATAGACACTAACAACACATAACAAAGTAAGACAGTGAGAAGCATTGCCACATCTTGAGAACACCTTCCCCCCACCCCTCACTTCTTCCCAGGCTCAGCTCTGCTCCCGATATCTCTACCTCCTCTCCCAGTGTCACAGGGGCAGGGAATGGGGGGTGCAGTCAGTGCTGCCACTTCCTTCATCTTCGGTGAGGGGAGTGCCCAAAACTTGTTCCCCCCTGCTCCATCGTGGTCCCCCTCTCACAGGAGACAGTCCTCCACAAACTTTCTCCGACTTGAATTCCTCTCATGGACTGCAGCGTTCCCCACGCTGCTCCGTCATGGGTCACTAACTTCCTCCGACTGGATTCCCTCCCACGGCTGCAGCCCTTCCCGAGCTGCTCCGGCATGGGACTCCCCCACATGCTGCAATCCTCCCAGCACTGAATTACAGCAGCGGGACTACTTTTTCCCATGAGACCCCGGCCTTCTTTGGGCACAGCACCTTGATTATGCCGAGCAGGAACAACAGGCCACAAATCAATGTCTGCTCCACCGTAGATCTTCATGGGTGGCAGGGTGGGGCTGCCTTGCCGTCTCATGACAGGATGCAGGGGGGGTCTCTGCTCCGGCACACCTCCCCCCTCCTTTCTTCCTCCGTTCCTCCACTGACCTTGGTGTTCAAGCAGCTGCAGCGACTCCTCCTCACCAGTCCGACTGCCCGTCACCACGTCCCTTCTTAAATACGTTATCGCAGAGGCGCAGCTGATTGGCTCAATTTCCCAAACAGAAGTGGAGCTGACGTGGAGCTGGGGGAGCTTTGAGAAGCTTCTCACAGGGGGCCGCCCCGATAGCCCCCTCCCCTGCCACCAAAAAACTCCACCACTCACTCAACCCAGGACAGTGATGTAAAAATAGAGCGTTTTAACGTGAATCTAACATCCTTAAATTGTCAGGATTTTATATAATCCTTCTTCCAGTAGTTTAGTACCTTTAACCATAATCATAATATCCCTGGTTTTTGAATTCTGTCACTTCTTTCATAGGGTATTTTTGTGTTTGCAAAGTCCTTTGATAGATGACCTACATTGTGCCCATGCCAAATGGACAAATTTTTTCTATGAAACTTTTACAATAATCCACTAAGGTCGATGTTACAAGGTAGGCACTCCACAGATTTGACTAGAAAAAGCTCTAGAAGGATAGCTAACAACAGTATTAAACAAAAAGAGCATACCTGCATTAAAATGGTAAACGATTCAATGCTGCATGTTCTGTTGCCTGAAATGTATAAGGTAATTGTCCTAAATTAGTGTAATAGAGCCAAACAGTGTCACCAGAATTAGAAAGAGTCTGGGCTCCAGTTAATGTGTTGGAAGATCTCCACCTTATGCTGAGAGTTTAGAAATTCCCATGGATTCATACTTCATTAGTACAAGATTTTGTGCTGACGCATGCTGATAGAATAGAGGAGAAAATCCTGTCATTCATTACAGTGTTGGAAGTCTGAGTGGGTCTTCCACTAGTAATTTCTAACAGCAGTTAAGATTTGAATGCAACTCCAAGTGCCAGGACACAGCATTTCAAATGCCCATAACCTCTTTCACTCCTTGTGTACTCCCTGCAGAGAACACAGTCACCGGTCAATATTTATCCAACATGAAATAGATCACACACAGTACCAGGCAGTGTAAACAGATTGAAAGGTCTTGTTCTTGGCATGGCAGTCTTGTGTCAACTGCTTATAGCAGCTGGGCAGGTGAAATTTCTCAACTTGCAAGCATTATTCTTTCCAATCCAGCCTTCTCTTCAGATTAGTTGTGAAAAACCTTCTGATTTTTACCAGCCTCCCTGAAGAGAAGTAGTACACTTCTGGTACTGATGGAATTGAGGGAGCATTCCTACTTAGAAGTCAAGAGCATATTCTGTTAAGAAGGATGATTTCTTCTGTTGAGAAGAAAGTTCAATGAGGATTCACTGCTGTGGGAAATACCCATGACTAGGTCTGAGTTCCAGGTTATACATTATGCCTGGAAACTTAAAGAAATATGCTTTCAAGCCTTCAAAGCACTGAAAGTTGGTTTAAAATCATCAGAATGGGAAAAACAGTGGGATTTTTATGAAAAGCTGCAATTTAACTATTACATAGAATTTAAGTATAAAATTTTATGTTATTCCTTTTATGCATTGATATTACAATTATTGTTTCTTGGTTTTGTTGTAAAGAATTCTACTTTTCCTAAAGTAAATGAGTGGTGAACTGTGCTCTTAATGAGTGTTTAATCTTCAAAGCACATTCAAAATATTAATTAATCCTCGCCCAAATCCCTGTGAGTACTGTAGACAAGCATTATCGTCCTTTCGCAGATGGTAAATGCAGGTAACATTTCTCCACTAGTGTTGGAGAAAACAACTTTGGTTTTCAGAAGCCCATCCAGTTCTGCCAATTTGTTTTTACAGCTAAAACCTATCATTACTGAGATAGCTGTGAAGTGGAAAAAACATTCTGGATTTTAATAGGCAGTTATATCTCCATACCTCTGAGTTTGTTTCAGATTTAGGTAATGTGCTGCTCTGAATTCAAGATGATTTATTTTAAACTTCAGAGGAGTTTAGTTTTGGACATGGATGAGCTAGTTGCAATCAAGTAGCTAGTTTTCTGAACATGGATTGTTGTTTAGCTGTACTGAATCAAACTCCTTGATACACGGTTTAATAAAACACTAGAGCGGTGTTTGGCCCAGTCAGTCATCCTCTGAATTAAAGTTGGAGCTTAAAATTGCTTCTAATTAAGTATCAGAGGTTGGATAAATTTTAGCACTGAAAATTAAAACATTCATTAATAGTAATTCTTTATATAATTTGAAAATTAACTTTGTAGTTGTCATATTTGAATTTTGCCAGTTAATTTATGATCAAGCTATTTATTCATTTCTATATTGCTTTCAATCAGGGTCTTCAGAATATTTCTTAAATGTGAACAGAAATGTAATTTGGAGATTTACATTGTGTCTGATTTTATGTATATATTAAATAGTAGTGTGCTAATAGACATTCATCTTATTCTATATGGTAATGACAAATATGTTAAACCAATCAAGGCAACAGTACGTGGTCATATAGTTCTTGTTCTGAATCTCTTGTTCAGAAACTCTTTTTAAGACCTAGTCCTTTAAAATACTGCATGTCTTCTGTCAGTGTTATATATAGCTAATAATTACTGCTATCTAAGTTAAGTTGCTCTCTATCTATCATGGGAAGGCATCTGATAACTAGAGCTTTGCACATCATTTGAGGATGCTCAGCATCACTGAGAACTAAGCTGTTATTTTATATTCATTCCTACAGTTTGAGTCCTTTAGCTCTACTTGAGTGATGTGTAATAAGATCTGCTTTAGCTGAACTGCTGTTCACAGGTCCTGTCAGGTCTGCTTATCTCATACTGTTCCTCTCCCAGTGCTTAGCACAAGAAAAAGGGTGGATTCTGGCTCTGTTACCTCTACTTAGATGTGTACTTGTAATGTGTTGCTAGATCATGTGTTTCATTTCTGCTGCAGTGTGGAACATAAGAAAATGAAGCACTCTGTCAAATGTATCCTGTTTTCTCAATGGGCAGATGATCATTCAGTATTATGAAAAGGTGGCCCTTTTTGGAAGAGACTCTAGGTTGTTCTGAAGTGTCAGATGTAAGTGGAAAATCAATGAATACAGGCTGCTCCCTGAAGGCACTCATGTCTCAGTTGTACAGACTGGGAGTGTGGCATGGAAGATCATCCATCCTGTTAAATACAGACTGACAATAGTACCAAGGTTACTGTACTTAATTTTCTACTAGATATATCAAAGTTCATATACATTTGCTTTTGCTGTGTTTTTGTATTGCAAGTATTCTACTGGGAAATGTTGGATAAAATTGGTATTGGATAGTTTGCTGTGATAAATGAAAACAAGGAACTGCAGAATTATTCTGCCATGAACGATAGTGACTGGCATGATTTTTAAATCTTTCCTTCACAGAATTTTCATCACCTTTCTTCAGTACATTTTTACTATGTAAACAGTTACCGCTCCACTGATAAATATTAGTCTGTTAGTAACTTAGCATAGGCTGACAAGTGCCAGAATTTATCCTCACATTTATGTTACTGAAACAAACAGATAGTTGGCTTCAGTGGCTGAAATACTGTATGACACATTATTCTGACCCACAGCTTGACATGGATATTGTTTTTAATTATTTAATTTCAAGTCAACATGTAGTTGTAAATATGATTATTCGTGAGGTTTCCTTGCATTAGCTTTTGTGTTTAAAAACAACAATAAAAGAATAATCAGTTTCTGTACAACTCCGTCCTAATTCTAGGGAATGTTTTAAGAGTTTATCTGTTTCATTACACACACACACACACACACACACACATATATATATCAAGTGGTCTTTTGCTGCTGGCTGGGTTTAAACCACAACAAAGGCAAAAAGCACCCTGAACTAAGTAAAAAAAGTTGTTGGAGTGGGTTTTTTGTTTGTTTGTTTGGTTTGGTTTGGGATTTGTTTGTTTGGGGTCTTTTGTTTTGTTTTGTTTTTTCTCATAAAGAGCTTAACCCGTTGTGTAAGCATAATTCAGTGTGCCAGTGTTTGTTAACAGTTTGGCAAAAAAACAGCTAATAACTATATGTAGCTTACTTACATAATTTACTGTACACATAAGGCTTATGTACAAGACATACTTACAGAATGCTACCCCATCAGACATACACATTGTCAGAACACAAAAGGATAGTTTCCAAATTCAAATTCATTAGCTATTATTTGTACCATTCTGGGGGATTCTCCCATCGATTCTTTTCTGAGCCCTTTAGGGATAACAAGTCCTGCTGAACAGGAACAGGGTTGTCTGACAAAGTGGGACAAGAATGTCTTTGACAACAAGCTTGTCACTTTAACCTTGTGGTGAGGGATTTAACCTAATTATGTCAGGGAAGGGTTGCAATAATCTGAAGATAAGGCATGAAGAACAGTAAATAAGTGTTTGGGAGACAACATGATGACACGACTTTCACATTTCTCTCTGTAAAGACCAGTACACAAATGCTCATGACATGGGAAATGGGGACTTGGAAGTCCATGCCCAGTTGCAGAGCTGTGACCTCACTGGGATTCCAGAGTAATGGTGGGACTGCTCACATGACTGGAGTGATGCAGTAGATAGATGTAGGCTTTTAGGAAAGATGGACCAAGAAGGTGGGGAAGACAGGTTGTGCTCCATGCAGACTAGGATCTGGAGAAAACTGAAGGAAGGGAAGGGGAAGATGAGCCAATGCAGCAACACTGCATTTTCAACAACTGAAATAGAATGTTGTCATTGAGATTGTTAATAAATTAACTTCTTGAACTGTTAGGGTAACCAAGATTGTCAGTTCATCTTTGGATTGTGTATACAACATAACTTCTATATTACATAATCCAGGGAGGTTTTAAAGCTGGTGTGAGTCACGGTTTCTTTATATGCATGTTCCTCTCTGCTGAGTTTCCCTTTGAGTGATGGATTAGAACTTCTTTTTTATGTATTCCTGTCCTGGTTCAGGCTGGACTAGAGTTCCTGTTGGTTTGGCAGCTGGAGGAGTGCTGCAGCACACTGAGACCCCAGGGGCTCCCCAGGTCCCAGTGCCCTCACCTGTGTGCGGGGGCGGGGGGAGCACAGCTGGAGGGCTGGGCCCCGATTGGCCGATAGTCCATGTCATGTGACATTGTGCTCACCATATAAAGGCAGGAGAGGGCTGGGAAGAGCTGTCACTTCTGGGAGTGTTGCTGTGGGGCCTTTGTGTTTGGGATTACCAACCAGGAGCAGGTGGGTGTTGGTCGGTGGGTGGTGAGCAGCTGTATGGTACATTACCCATTGATAATGCTGTCAGCGTATTATTCTGTTACTGTTATTAAACTGTTTTTATCTCAACCCGCGAGTCTCCCTTTGCCCCTCCGATTCCCTCCCCATTCTCAAGTGGGGGGAAGGTGGGTGAGCGACTGCGGGGCGTTTAGCTGCTGAGTAGGCTCAAATGACAACAGTCCTTTTTGGCACCCAACGTGGGGCACAAAGGGTTGAGATAACAACAGATTTTATCTGTGTGTACTATCAAGTTTGTTATAATGCTGACTGCCCATCCTGTTATAATGTCATTCGCTTGGGTCCTAAAATTGTGGGGTTTGTTTCTGCAGTTGTGTTATACATCACATTACTTACCATCTGTAGTCCCTATGCTGCTGCTTATTACCCGTGGGAATTGGATTAAGATTTTTGCCTTGCTGTATTATGTAACACTAATCTGTGGCATGATAAAATCGTCGGTCCTGGGAGTAGTGGGGCATTTGTACTCAGCATGGTCATTGACTGTGTACACTGGAGGGCACCTAGTGGAATGGGTTAGTAACTACACCCTCCACCTTTTCTCCTCAGAGAGCCCACTCAAGGGGGAGATAACTTCTTCCATCTTCCCCTTCTCCAGGCTACTTGCAAGTATACTTGAGAATGCTGAGAACTCTGAATATCCATGGAATGCTCATATTAACGTTGTTGTCTTGTTTCTGGAAGCTGTAGTGTTCCTGAATGTGGTTCACGTTCTGTTTCGGGTTAAGCAACTGCTTCTGAATACCACCCAGAGGTCTACCCCAGGGTTGGAGAGTTATGAGTGGCTGGGAGTGTGGGGTAGCATGGGCAGGTACCTAGGACAGTGGGTACCTCCAATGTTTTGGAACTTCACTTCTGAACAAGTGCGGGATCCTGAGAAATTAGTAAAATATTTAGAAAAGGTGTGCTGTCATCCTGACACCTCAAGAGAGACTCAGATCATTGCAACATGCTGGGGCCTGGCCCATGCCTACCGAACCCTGCTCACCACTGTGCAGTATCCTCAAAAGGAAGACATCTCTGCATCTGAGCAAAACAACTGGCACTGCAACCACTCCGACACCTCCACCAGACACTGCAGCCACTCCAACTCGGGCAACAGGCACTGCAGCCAATCCGACCCCTACGATAAGTACTGCGGGTGAACCGGAGAATCAATCCACAACAGTATCAGTTGTTCCCATACAGAAGAAGAAATACACTAAAAAATCCCCTCCCATTGTAAAAGATGATGATGAACCAGGGCCCTCACAAGAACAGGAGGATGGTGCAGAGCCAGTGGTAATCACCTGATCTCTATCCCTGAGTGAACTACAATACATGAGAAAGGATTTCAGCCGCCATCCAGGTGAACACCTCCTTACCTGGCTGCTCCAGTGCTGGGATAGCGGGGCCACCAGTGTGGAATTAGAAGGTTGAGAAGCCAGGCAACTGGGATCCCTGTCCAGGGACGCAGGCATTGACAAGATTATTGGAAGACACAAATGCTTAGCCTTCGGAGACGACTACTGTCAGGCATAAGAGACAGATATCCCTTCAAGGAAGATCTTATATGTCATCCAAGTAAGTGGACTGCCATGGAGAGGGGCATCCAATACCTGAGGGAACTGGCGGTGCAGGAGATGGTTTATTATGACCCAGACGATGCGCAGCTACCCACAGACCCAGATGAAGTCCAATGCACCCGGCCTGTATGGCGGAAGTTTATACGGAGTGCTCCATCATTGCATTCCAATGCATTAACAGTATTTGACTGGAGAGACAAAGAGGGACCAACTATGGATGACTTGGCTTGCTGACTCCGGCACTACGAAGAAGGTCTCTCTTCTTCCATCATCGTGGCTGTGGAGAAAGTATCACAAGAAGTCCGACAACTTGAAGAGGACATGTCCTACTCCCCACCTGACTAAGGTATCAGCTATCAGAAGCAAACAGCTCCCTACTCAAGCGAGACGGTATACACCACGGGGGAACCTATGGTATTACCTGCACGACCATGGAGAAGACATGAGGAAATGGGACAGGAAACCCATCTACATTCTAAGAGAGCGGGTTCGAGAGTTGGAAGGAAGAATGGCTACAAATCAAGGTTCTTCCAGGATAAGTGCTGCTCCAGTCTCAGCTAATCAGTTACCCAAACAGCGTAGAAGAATTTACTTTGCTCCTGATCCTATGAGGAGAACTTCTGAGTCGTACTTACAAGAAGTGAGTAACCAGGATGAGACCGAGGTTTGCACAGACCGCACTAACCCCTTCATCAACAATGGATACTATGAGCAGAATTAGAGAGGCCCTGCCTCTAGCCAGGTGGAGGAGAGGGACAATCGTGTTTACTGGACTGTGTGGATTCGATGGCCTGGCATATCGGATCCCCAGGAGTATAAGGCTCTGGTGGACACTGGTGCCCAGTGCACCCTGATGCCATCGAATTTCCAAGGAACAGAGGCTATCTGTATCTCAGGAGTGACAGGGGGGTCTCAACAGCTGACTGTGGTGGAGGCTGAGGTGAGCCTAACTGGAAATGAGTGGCAAAAGCACCCTGTTGTGACTGGCCCAGAAGCTCCCTGTATTCTTGGAATAGATTATCTCCGGAGAGGGTATTTTAAGGACCCAAAAGGGTACAGGTGGGCTTTTGATATAGATGCCTTGGAGACAGAAGATATCAAACAGCTGTCCACTCTGCCAGGGCTCTCAGAGAATCCTTCTGCTGTGGGACTACTGAGGGTTGAAGAACAACAGGTGCCGATTGCTACCACGACTGTGCACCGATGGCAATATCGCACCAACAGAGACTCTGTAGTTCCCATCCACCAACTGATTCGTCAACTTGAGAGCCAAGGGGTGATCAGCAAGACTCCCTCACCCTTTAACAGCCCTATATGGCCAGTGTGGAAGTCTAATGGAGAGTGGAGACTGACAGTGGACTATCGGGGCCTGAACGAAGTCATGCCACCGCTAAGTGCTGCTGTGCCAGACATGCTGCAGCTTCAGTATGAATTGGAGTCAAAGGCATCCAAGTGGTACACCACAGTTGATATCGCCAATGCCTTTTTCTCCATCCCTCTGGCAGCAGAGCGTAGGCCACAGTTTGCTTTCACCTGGAGAGGTGTCCAATACACCTGGAACCGACTGCCCCAGGGGTGGAAACACAGTCCCACTATTTGCTATGGACTCATTCACACTGCACTGGAACAGGGTGAAGCTCCAGAACACCTACAATACATTGATGATATCTTTGTATGGGTGAATACAGCAGAAGAAGTTTTTGAGAAGGGAGAGAAAATAGTTAAAATTCTTTTGAGAGCTGGCTTTACCATATAATGGGGTAAAGACAAGGGCCCTGCACAGGAGATTCAGTTTTTAGGAATCAAATGGCAAGATGGACTTCATTAGATTCCAATGGATGTGATTAATAAAATAATGGCTATGTCTCCACCAACCAGCAGAAAGGAAGCACAAGTTTTCTTAGGTGTGGTAGGCTTCTGGAGAATGCATATTCCAAATTACAGTCAGATCATAAGCCCTCTTTATCAAGTGACCCGAAAGAAAAATGACTTTTTATGGGGCCCTGAGCAAAAGCAAGCTTTTGAACAAATTAAACAAATTGTTCATGCTGTAGCCCTTGGGCCAGGTCGGGCAGGACATGATGTTAAAAATGTGCTCTACACTGCAGCCGGGGAGAATGACCCTACCTGGAGTCTTTGGCAGAGGGCACTAGGGGAGACCTGGGGTCGACCCCTGGGATTCTGGTGTCGAGGATATAGAGGATCCGAAGCCCGTTATACTCCAACTGAAAAAGAGATACTGGCAGCATATGAAGGGGTCTGAGCTGCTTCAGAAGTGATTGGTACAGAAGCACAGCTCCTCTTGGCACCCCGACTGCCGTTACTGGGCTGGATGTTCAAAGGGAAGGTCCCCTCAACACATCATGCAACTGATGCTACATGGAGTAAGTGGGTCGTGCTCATCACACAGCGGGCTCGAATAGGAAACACCAACTGCCCAGGAATATTTGAAGTAATCACAAATTGGCCAGAAAACAAAGACTTTGGAATGTCACTAGAGGAAGAGGTGACCCGATCTGAAGAGGCACTGCCATATAATCAACTACCAGATAATGAGAAGCGATATGCCTTGTTTACCGATGGGTCCTGTCACATTGTAGGGAAACATCGCAAGTGTAAGGCTGCCGTGTGGAGCCCCACACAACAGGTCGCAGAAGCTGCTGGCCTTAAGTATCACTGAGCGAGAAAAATGGCCAGTCCTTTACCTCTACACTGACTGATGGATGGTGGCAAATGCCCTGTGGGGGTGGTTGCAGCAGTGGAAACAGAGTGACTGGCAGCGTAGAGGCAAACTCATCTGGGCTGCTGATTTGTGGCAAGATATTGCTGTTCAGATAGAGAACTTGGTTGTGAAAGTACGCCATGTAGATGCTCATATACCCAAAAATTGAGCAACGGAAGAACATCAAAACAACCACCAGGTGGACCAGGCTGCAAAGATTAAGATGGCCCAAGTAGATCTGGACTGGCAGCATAAGGGCGAAAAATTTATGGCTCACTGGGCCCATGACTCCTTAGGCCATCAAGGAAGAGACACAACATATAGATGGGCTTGTGACGAAGGGGTGGACTTAAATATGGACATTATATCACAGGTTATCCATGAATGTGAAACATGTGCTGCAATCAGGCAGGCCAAGCAGTTAAAACCTCTTTGGTATGGAGGGAGATGCTTAAGGTATAGATATGGGGAGGCCTAGCAAATTGATTTCGTTACACTCCCACAAACTTGGCATGGTAAACATTATGTTCTCAGAATGGTAGAAGCAACTACTGGATGGCTGGAAACATATGCTGTGCCCCATGCCACTGCCTGGAACACTATTCTGGGCCTTCAAAAACAAGTCCTGGCACCCCAGATAGAATTGAGTCAGATAATGGCAGTCATTTTTGAAATAATCTTATAAACACCTGGGCAAAAGAACATGGCATTGAGTGGATATATCATATCCCCTATCATGCCCCAGCCTCCGGGAAGATTGAGTGATATAATGGGCTACTAAAGACCATACTGAGAGCAATGGGAGGAGGAACTTTTAAGCATTGGGACACACATTTAGCAAAGGCCACCTGGTTAGTCAATACTATAGGATCTGTCAACCAGGCTGGCCCTGCTCAGTCAAACATTCTACGTACTGTAGATGGAGATAGAGTCCTGGTAGTGCACCCTGAAAACATGCTGGGGAAGACTGTCTGGGTTATTCCTACTTCAGGTAAAGATAAGCCCATACATGGAATTACCTTTGCCCAAGGACCTGGGTGCACTTGGTGGGTAATGCAGAAGGATGGGGAAGTCCCATGTGTACCTCAAGGGGACTTAATGTTAGGCGAAAATAGCCAATAAACTGTATTAGATTAATCACCACACCACCCTACCAATGCTTTGTTATGGCAAACATGAACTTGGATGAAAATAGGACTGGTTCCAGCAACTGATGCTCAGCAACTGCTGCAGACTGTGAATACAGACAGTGTCAGATGCATCAGCCACCAGCTCCAACTGCACGAACATGAACTCTATTCCAGCCCAAATCAGGACAACTTCACTAGGAACTGAACTGACACTACTGACTTATTGCATATTGGTTACCAAACAGTCATGAGATGTTCAGATGCTAGTGATTTTTCCATTCTTAACTGCTTGGGTTTTATGCAAAGAAGTGACCTGGAAGTGAGACACCTCATTGTATATCCCTGAGTTATTTGATGTTTTCTGAAAAGTTTAAGGTCTACACTACAACTACCTTATTATTTAACTACTCTGGTCACATATAAGAGAGAAACAGAAAATTTGTAAGTCTTTTATGGATTTGTAATCTCATTAAACTAATCTCTTTATAATGTTCCACTTCTGACTTTTTCCTGAACAATATCTGGTGCAATGCCCAGTGCAGCACAAAGAAAAGAAACAATTAATACTTCAGAAAAATCAAACTCTGACTTAAATCAATAACTGTCTGTTTGGTAATTTGCTAAGGCTGGGACATGTTTACAAGAAAACATTACTGCCTATGGAATATTAACATTTTATAAAAGAAAGACAATAAAAATACATTTATAAAAACAATTTGTTTTAAAAGATTACCCAGAGATACGGATCTGCCTCTTCCATATTTTCTCTAACAGTATTTTGAGAAAGCTGTAACGTTTGGATAGACTTTAAGATTTAATGACAGAACACAAGCATTACAAAAAGAGCCTGACCTGTAAGATGTTTGAATAAGTTTCAGTAATAATTCAATATCAACTGTTCTTACTCATTATTTGTCAGGAGCACACAGACACTATAGAAAATATGTTTTTGTAAGTATTTTCCTTTGATTCTGCTTGCTTTATCATCCTCTAGTTATACTGGCATAGGATGTTTCATGTTTTTGTTACTTGTATACTTAGTACCTTTTTACAAGTTGCTTTGTTAAACAATATCCTTGTTAGCATTGAAGTTTCAGTGGTAGTCATAACAATTTACATAGGGAGTAAGGACCTATGTGTACTGTGATTGCATCCCTTTGAATTGAAAATTACAGTGTAGGTGAGACTTAATTGTGCCTTATTATCAGGGTAATATTCTCGGTCATCTGGGATTTCAGAAATACAGTTAAGTTCTAGAGACTTGGAACCTTCTCACTACACATTGTTTGTAATGCCACAGCTACAGTGTTTCATTTCTAGTACCTGAGTGGTCTAACTGGAAGGAAGGGTCTAGGTATTCTAGAAAGTTTTGGAAGGTGTAACTATCATGTTTGTCTGCTGGTGTGCCTTGACTCAGATTTGCAGGATGCATTTTTGCTGTTGTAACTACATCTACTGAATAGCTTTGTCAGTTACATGGTTTAAATTTTTCATGTTGTCATGTAATTATTTGCATGTTTAAAATATAGTTCACTCCTTATCAGCGTGCCTTAGAGTTGACAAGATCTTAGTATGCCTTCTCCTCTGATGCTGGCGTCTCTGGTCATTTTGAGCTCAATGGGAAGAATTGTGTGGGGAAGGCACTTGGTCCCTGCTGCTGTTGTGCCCATCCTTGAAACAGAGTGCTTCAGTCTCCCCCAAGTCTGTTGTCCCAGACTTGGAAATGTGCAGTTTCTAAACCATTAGAACCTTTCATGTTTCATGAAACATGTTTCTTGACGGACCAGAATATGTATTACTAAACTATGAGTGTTGCAAGTTAATGAAACATGCGACTTCTTTGTGACTGGTGTCATATGCTTGTCCTATCTGAACTCTACAGGCTCATTTTTAATGTAATTGCTGCCTTTTTGTGAAGATGGGCTAAATTCTTAGAATGCTGAGCCAGCTTGACCATCTGCTTGGGGGAATATGGTTGCACAACCAGGCCCAAAGATTTTTTTCAGGAGTCAGACTGTTAAATAAGGACCCAAGCCAAATACTACCTAAGCAGAATTAGAGCCATTTTATATTTATTTTGGGATGTTTACTAGATTATTTGTAAAGAAAAAAAAATTGCATATTGTTAAAGTTGGGAGAGCTGCTTGGTTTTTCTTCTGTTTTTGGAGGGGTTTTCTGTTCTGTTTTTTTTGTTGTTTGTTTGGGGCTTTTTTTTTAATCAATAGAAACAAATCAGTGACAGAAGACACCAGTAGCCTTTTTTTAAAAAAATTGTTTGTAATTTACAAGACTGTACTCTGCTTAAGGAACGAAAATCTCTCAGCCAGATTGAACATGTATTTCATGTATTTAAGTATTTTTTTAGATGCAGGCCCTGTTTCAAAGCCTCATCTCAGGTTGTCAGAGTATTCTTAGTTCTTTGCCAAGGCTACCTCTTCTGCATAATTTTTAGATGATGTATATTTTCTTAGTTAATAACCACTAAATCTTCTCTTTTATGTTGGACTAAGACCAGTCTTACTAGTGCTGAGTAATGAAAGAAAGACTTCAAAAAATAAGGTTTTGGCCTGTACTGCTCTTGTTTATAATCCCAGATTCTGCTCCCATTTATTGCAATCACAAATGGTGCTTATTCTCATCATGGCTCTGAGCCCTGTACCCATAGCATTGCTTGTTTGTTTATTTGTTCAGCCTAGACAAATCAATTCTGAAACCAAACATGCAGAACTTTTCAAGGACAATTTTTTTTTTTTTTTTTCCCAAAAAATTCTAATAAAAATTTGTATTTAAGTTGTTTTGACTTTAAAAAATGTATTTTGTTTTAAATCACATAAACTAAGGCCTGGCATGGTATAACCTCTTTAACTATTAATAATTAACTGTCATGAAAAGAAGTAAGACTGCTTCAAAAGAGGCAAAATAACAGTTAAACTGCTGGGTAGCTTGACTTCAGGGTAAAAAGTATGCAGTGAGTTCTATCATCTGCTAGAAACAAAGTCTTAAGAAATTTAAGGATAGGGAATAAAAAGGTTTACCATTCCTTCAAATATGAGTTGGAAGAGCTAAATGAGGGGGTGAGGAGGGAGGGATGGATGGATGGACAGACATGAGGTGAGAAAAGGAGGAATATCACTGTGCTCAAAGAGATTTCTGTTAGTGAGTTGAAAGATCCTGGTAAAAAAAAAAACAAAAACAAAAAACAAACAAACCCAATAGTGGAGAGTTATACAGTTGACTGTTAAAGAGAAATGAGTTATGTAGACATTCAGGTGAAAATTGGACAAATGTATATTTGTTCAGGTGGTGAATCCAAACTTTATGTAATACCTATTTCATAAAACACCATCCATATCATAAAAGAGATGGTTCAAGAAATTATAATTAATACTGGTAAGCTAAAGAGCAAGGGTTAATAAACATACCAGTTGTGGAACTGGTAGTTCTACAATTTCTTTCGAGGAATATGTATTTTCTGAAACTTTTATATGTTCTATTTTTGTTACCCTTATCCCTTATTCTTTATTTCCAGATTCTTCTCCCTCTTAAAATATGCACTAACTAATGTTTAGATTTAACCTGAATAATTCTTGCTGTGTTGCTTCATAGTCTTGCTTAAACTAATTTTTAGGGTTCCTTGCATTTTGTTCATTAACATAATAGGTGATAAATATGTAATAAAACTGGTTGTTGTTTTAATGTATTCGTAACTCCTATTTATGTTATATTGACTGTACTAATTAATCTCCAGCTTTCTTCCACATGCTCTGTTGATGTACTATTAGTTGATAAATATGTATATGTATGCTATATATGCAAAAGCTCTGTCACATCTTTAGTGTAATGCTTTGTCAGATTTTCTAAGAACAGTCAGACACAAAACACTATTTTTACTCTTATTTTTGCTAGGTTATTGCATCTACATATTTCCCCGTAATTGAATAATTAAAAAACATCAAGGGAGTAGAGTTCATAGGAAGAAAAACATGAAACTATAACAGTAACTTGTATTGAAAATGTATAGCTGAAAAACAATTAGCATTAAGTATAATGTAAAAGGAAGGGGAGGAACCAAACCTGAGGGACCTGATGATGCATTGAGTCCTGTTACCTGCAATTTCAGGTAGAGTTCTCATTATTAAGATTTTAATTATATTTCTCAAGTTCTGTCGTAGTTGCATACTTTGCTTCTATTCTTCTGTCTCTCTCAGGACCTCACTTTCTGAAGGTGACAAACTCTTCCGTGTTTTTAGACTGTTTCTTCAGGTTTGTTTTGTTCTGTTTTGTTGTGCTAGCACTGTCCTTGAGCTTGATGCTTTTCACTCTGATTTTTTTTTTTTTTTTTTTTTTTATCCCATGGTGTATTTATTAAGAACACTCATACCTGCTCTCAGCCTTTGTTTGACTAGACTCTCAATAGGTTTTCATTCTTCTCTACATTGTCTACTACTTCATGCAAACAACTCTTTTCTGTTCCACCCCGATTCACCATTCTTGAACATGTCTGATCTGAACATCGAATCCCAGATCAGATCTTCTTAATGCTTTGTGCAATAAAATCAATATTGTGTTTCTTGAAGATTAATCTGATTTATCTTTTTAATTGATATTAAAAAAAAAAAAAAAAAAAAGACCTGAATTTCAAGGCTGTGTTCTCTCTGGCTCCTTGAATGCTCAGAAGTATGAGGTATTTTCAGGAGACGCTGTTGTACAAAATATCATATATATTTTCTGTAGTTGTGGCTATTCTACAAAGCTTGACAAGCGTAATTTTGTGAGTATGACAGTATGCATGAGATACAGGCTTCAGTTCTGCATACATCTGATCTTACATGCTACAGTCCTCTTCCCTCAGATCATTACATTGAAGGTTTCTTCTTAAATTACAAAACATGTTACGTTTAAATAACTTGCTGGAGAATGGAATGCATACAGTAAATAACCATTTGATCAAAACTTGCATTTTTAAAAACTGTTGGTATGATATGTTTTAGACTGATTTTCCTCATGACCAGCCTAAAGAAAAGGATCAGCACATTAATCTATTTTTTTGCATTCTTAGTGAAATAATTCTTCCTCTACTGCATTTACAATAAATTATTCTAATCTATTTTTTTAACATTTTAAAGCAGGAATAATTATGGTTAAATATAAAATCATATCACTTGGGTTTCAACTCTTTCAACTTGTATTTTTAAAAGATACACTTTTAAAGTGGAGGTAGCCTTTTTACATCTGCTACAGTTAACATTTTTAAAGACCTCATTTGTCATACAGTTTGTGTATCATGCATATAGAAGCCAATATTAACTAGGTAACTGGTCTTCATTTAGATGCAGGAACACATTCAGTGAGAAAACTCAAGATGTATAGCCAGAGGAGTCAGCAAGAAACCTCCTCTGGCTATTTAAAACTGACATGACACATAAATTTGTACAGATTATTTCTTGAACAGTCATTTTTTTTTCATGCTAGATATTCCATATGTAACCAAACCTTAGTAGTTCATAAACTTCCATGGTCTCTTGTAATGCTACTGAAAGATTCTCTGATTTTTTTTTTTTTCAGTTTTAATTAATCCAATTTGCATACCCTGTGAAAGTATGGTCTATTAAATATAAAAAGTATGCATTGTATTTGTAAACAACATTCTGGCCTAAATTAGTGAAAACCAGGAATTTTCACTGAAGATATTATTGTACACAATAAATTTTTTATTTTCTTTCATCTCTCTATAAGTTATTTTACAACTGAAGTTCACCTAAAGTTAGGAATAATTCTGCATAGAGACTAAGCTACATTCCTTATATTTTCTGATACTTTTTTTTATAAATCAAAACAAAGCCAAGAACAGCTTAGTTTTGGTTTACATCCAAATAAGTTTATCTCTGGAAATTGTTGTTTGTTTTTCAATTTTGCTTTTCTCAGATTTCATAGAAACCCAGTTGTCCATGAGGTTCTACATGCAGTAACATGCACCGTTTTGTGGTCTCAGTTTTGGAAGACATTAACCTCAGGTGGTCATTACCTTGCTCGGATGTCAGAAATATCCCATTTCATATGGAAATAAAAGGAAGATATATACCATAGAAGTAGAATCCCTGTACTTCTGCAGATACCAGTGAAGGTTCTGAGGTGCTTCTCTTTGTTCAATACAGTGGAATTTCTTCTATCCTCACAGCATTCATGTTTCCCTTTCCATCCACTGGTCTGTCTTTCTGTGTGAGCCATATAGGGTTTGTAGATTGAATTCCTGTCTTTTACTAAATGAATATATCAGAGCTGCAAAACAATCTTCTTCTCAGATCTCAGACAGAAGCATCAAAACCTTCTTTATTGTATTAATATACTAACACAAGGAATGTAATATATGCCATTACAATTTCTTCCCAATATAATTTACAAAAGTATGTTTACGTATGGACTCTAAATGCCTTTATAACTTCAAGACTGTGATCCCAATTTCATAATTTAATCCCAACTGTAATGTATTGTTTCATTTTGGGAAAACTTACTAGTAAAAGATGAAATGGTTCTAAATCTGTCTCATCTTACACCTAATATCTCATGACTATGTTTTCCAGTGCCTTTGAGTGCACATAAAGAACTATTACCTTCTCTTATTAAGTGTGGTATCACCCATCCCCCAATATGCATAATGTGCTCTCTGTTTTCTATTCAGATTTGGCTAATACTGACTTAGCTCTTCAAGTTCTTCTATTATATTTCACAATTCTTGCAACCACAGATTCAGCAAAGCATGTATTGTGCATGTAACTCTGCAGCAGGTAAACAAGTTATGGTTGGAACTAAATTTCTTAAGACAATATTTTACTTGATGTGTGTGTGCAGCCAGTCCCAGTAGACAAAATCTTCCTGATACTGCAATAACTGATAATATGGACTCAGCTGGAATCAATGCTATCTAGCTTTTGGAGAATACCTACAGAGTGTTTTATGAAACTTTATAGTAGAAATGTTTTTTTAGTCTTTGAGTACTGTTGCCATAGTTTCCATGCTGAATGAAATATACCTTTAACAGGAATCAACAGGAGAGAAATGTATAAGTAAAAACTTTTATAGGCTAAATATTTATAAAACTAAAATGAAAAATGTACAGTATTTTGAATCATTGGCCCAATTGCTTTCTCAAATATTGGCCTGTTTGCCAAGAATATTTGAGATATCAGCAAAATTACTGTTTGGGTGCCTGCTAATGTTACCATTTTTGTATACTATTCCTAACTAGGTATCAGTCAGCATAACTCTTGTTCTTTATTTTCAGGACTCTTTAGTAGGACCTATGTGATAGGGTGTATTTTAGTTTTCTTTTCTCTGCCCTGCCGTGCACCATCACACACCCCCCCCCGCCCACTGCTCACTGCATTTGGATTTGAGGGTTCTGAGTAACTGAACTCCAGTTTTCAGCGATGTGTATCAGTGTTGTAAGAAAATTAAGTATTGCCTTTTATTTGTTATCTCAACAAATTGATGAGCCACGCTCACTTCTACTCATTGACAAAAATACCAATATACAACATTTATGATAAAAATGTTAACATATGCATCTCCACTTTTAAAACTAGTGTTTTATTTAATTGTCATTTTGACTTAATTTTGTTCTACCTCTATCTTTGCTGCTAAGAAGATGCTTATGCTAGATATAGCTTAGGGTGCAAAGGTTGTCATGTTATTGAGTAAATGTTTAACGTTATAAGGAAACTGAAGAAAAATAAGGATCACCTTTACTGTTCAGCATACGTGTTAAGTCTGATATTTCAGATTTCATAACCAGCGATAGTGTCAAGTTCACTCACTCAGGGCAGTGCCTACATATTAGTCCAAGACTCTTTCACACTCATGCAGCAAATCAGAACAGACATTCAGACAGTTGTAAGTTATTCTCTGCCACTGAATTTTTTAATACCAGATACACTTGAATCCCAAAGCACTTTCATCCCACAAATCCTGACCTGTCTTCGTGATTCTAAAAGGCAAAGAAAAATGTGTTAATCTTCTAAAGAGATTTTCTTCACACTGCTGTTGTGACCTCATTCAACACAGCCTACAAAGGACAGCTGTGGTCAGCATTTTGAAAGTATTCTGTAGATCTTAACCGTAAGGTTTAAAACATTTGCTTTCCAAAGGAAAAGGCCATTGAAAAATTAATATAATTTCTTTTGGGAATTTCATACTGGTTTTAGGTGAATGGGTATTCATATCTACAGAAAAGAAGAAAAAGAGCAGTGCCACTGTTTGTGTAGGTCACTACTGGGCTGTCCTCCAGGTTTCCACTCTCGTTTCAATTATCCGTATCTATTTTGTGCCTTTTGCTAACAATTTTTTAAGATGTGAGGTTTATTCTGCAAAACTATGATCACCATATTTATTCATGTAGGCCACTGAACAGCCTTTCAAATATTTTGACTTTTGTTCAGTCTTGTTCCAAATTATATTTTGATTATTTGTCTATATCACTGGCAAAAAGTGGAGTCAAAAAACTGGAGGCATTCAGTTTTCCTTTTTTTTTTTTTTTTTTCCATAAAAAACCCCAAACTTTTGTAAGATTACAGGCTAAATGAGTTCTTTACCTCTCTACTAAGAGGACTTAAATTCACCCTTTTTACCAGTGGGGAATGGAATACACTGAGTTGTACAATACAGTCTTTCTATTTAGGTTTTAACTTTCTTCTCCCTAAGAGACTGTAGACACATAGATTTCTGTTTAATTAAATATCTTCCCCTCAGTTGGAAAGTGCACTAAGGAGTTAATTTTAGAAAAAGCACAGCAGTTGTCTGATCTTTAACTTTGTTAAAGAACTGTCAGTTTAAATTTCCAGATTTCAGTATTTAGTTATGCAGTATTTCATAAATTATTCATTTTTTGTCTGTCTGCAAGTCCACCACTATTGCTTGAGATTACTTGTAAAGATTTCTTCTGAATTTAACATGTAAACTACTAACGGAGTATAAAAACAAGACAGAAAAATAATTACAAGTTCAAAAAGCAAGCGAAAAAAGGTCAATAATTGCAGACCAGATACTGCAGATACTGTCTGACCTTTGAGAGACTGCACAGTTTTTATTGCTTTTTTTTTATATGTTTTACTGTCAGCAGTGAGTATCAATAGAGTAAATCATTACCGCTTTTGGTCCTGCTATTATCATTACCATTAGTATAGTCTTAATTTAAACATGGATTGCAGAACAATATTGGTTTGGGACTAGGTGCTAGCTGAGGGAAAAGTTTTTATACATTCAGGAAAGACATAATATATTCTTTGCCTGATAATCTTCCATGTTTCTCGGTGTTCAAGTAAGAACAAATTAAATTTAGTCTTATGTTTTCATAATCAGGAAATTAAGAATCTGCCAGTGACAGCAAATCTAAGAGGCCTCATGATTCTGTTATAGATTAATGTCTGCAAATAGACTTGTTAGTGATCAGAAATATCAACTTGAAGTACAAATTACCAAGTTTACATTTCCCACCCCCTTTTTTTCCCTGTTTTTTTTTTTTTGTGTGTGTTTTGTTTTTTTTTTTTTTTTCATTTTGGGGGTATTGTTTTGAAGATCTCTACCTGCCTGTGGGAGACCAACTCTACTGCTTTTACCTGGGATTTAAATCTTCCTTGTTTTTCTTGCTATTTAACACCAAAGAGTTATGGTTTTACTAGTACAGTCTCATACACTTTCACACAGTTTCAACTGCACATCTAGGTTCATCCAAATCAAAACGTGATCAGAATGCATGACAGGTTTTATGGAAGCTCATTGAAAGTGTTTTGGTGAGCCTTGTCAAATGGATTATCCTAGGCATTTGAACGTGTTTTGAAAAGTTCAACCTTGTTCTTGAGTCTAAAAGGTAAAATAAATAAAATTAACTTATAAGTTTGCTTCATACATTTTTGAATATTTCTACTTTGCCCTCATCTTAGATATTGCAGGTTGGTGCCACAGTGGGAGCTGCCATACAAACACTGAAATCCCTCTTGTAATGAGTTTACATTGTAGAAACTCATCTTTTACATATCAGTTAGATTCTGTCTTATCTCAACAATCTGAGACCTGCAGTTAGCTTATCTGCCATGTATCTTTTAAGTCCTTTCTAAACAGATGCTTTTGGGGACAGCAGTAGCATTGTTGTGTAATGGTGTGTTAGTATCATTAATAAGCCTTAAAATGAAGAAAAAAACCCCAAAAAACAAACAAAACAACAGCCTCCATTTATCAGGGAAAAAAAGGTGTGTAATCTCTGAAAATTAAAATCTATTTTGACAACCTCCTTCAGTGTTATGGAAGGGAGGACAATGGGGTTTTTTTAGTACGTTTTTTAAAGTCTCATGTAGGACAGCAGCAAGTAACGTTAAAATATTAGGATTTTTTTATTTTTACTGTTATTATGGAAGCCAACAGTATTAGGTGATGTATAGGATTTAAAAGTTAGTTTTCTGTGTTTTCTATTTTGTGATTATCTGAAAATCCTACGTATTTCTTATGAGAACAAAGGATTTCCTGTGTTTTTAGGGCTCAAGTCTTGTCTTGTTATTCAGTATTGTAGAAGGTGAAGTATGTTTCAGAATTTGTCTCACAATGTAAAGAAACCACATCAACAGTTTATTTACGGTAATATATTTTTTTTTTCTGACAATGTAGCAGGCATTTAAGCTTTCTTCTTTAAAAGTTATTTTTCTACTGTTTTGATACAAAGAGTAAGTGGAATCAGCACAAAAAGTGTCAGAACTGTTATTTGGTCAAAGCTCTGAGAAAGCAAAATAAATAGTAGTGGCTATATTATAAGTAGACATATATTTGAAAATTTGAAGCAACATTTGCATGAATGCTTGTAATTTGTACTCTATGTGTGGCTGTGCATACATAATGTAGCACTATGTAACAAAATGCTCTATTTTGTTCTTGTTGGTAGACCTGTACAGTACTTTTTAATATAGAGCTTACTTAGGTGTTTTATAGCATCCTCACTTGCACTCATCTCTTAAAAATGCTTCTTTCCACTAGAACTGTGCATGTTGGCAGGGAATTGCTCATTGACAGAACATACAGATGCAACAAGAAACCACTTGTGAACTTCAAGGCTTAAAAGTTAGATGTTGGTTCAGTTTTTGAAGAGTTTGAGGGTTTTTTGGTTGGTTGGTTTTGGACTTTGTTTGTTTGTGTTGTGTTTTAATTTGTTTGCTCCTTTGGTACTACATCCTACAGAAAAGATTTGGTTTTGGAACATTTCAGGTTTTTTGTAGTCACTCATCCTCAACAAACCGTCAAACTTGTAGTTATGTTCATCAGAAAATTAAGAATATTTGATAATAAAAATCAAGTTGTATTGAACTTTGATAAGGCAAATTGCTTCCCAAATTAAACCTGAAATAAGTCTTTAAAGACAGCAGCACTTAAATAGGGGTTGATAGGTGTTTATTTCATGGTTTTAAAGTTCTGTGGTGAAAGCAGAATCTTACTGCTCTTTTGGGACTTGCTACCAAGTAGCTGTGATTCTAAATGAACAGGATGTTATCACACAGTTCTAGCTCTTACAGTGTCTCCTTAGTATCAGACAGGTTTTTCAGCCTGTGTATTAGAAGTATTTTATTTCTCTGTACGTTCTCAATTTGACTGGTGAGACTAATCTCTCAAAATGATCAGTGTGTGAGTATTTTTTTCAGGGTGAGAATGTAAAGTCAGAGTCTTGTTCTGTAACCTGCAAACAAGTTTTGTTTCTTTCTCTATGGAAGATGCTTAAAGAAACCACATCTTAATAAGTAAGCACCTGGATCACAAGATGTGTCAAAAACTAGTTCTGTGAACAGTATGTCTTATGTGACTTATTTCAGTTTCAGTGCCAGGAAGTCACTGTTTTATTTTGAAAAGTATTAATCTCCCATCATAAACTTTTCTACAGTAGAAGATTCCTCTCAATAGCTGGAAAATTCATGCGGGAAACTTTTCCATTACTTTTGTATAACTGTATCTTTTTAAAGAGTTGGAATAGTTTCCACAGCTCAAAGATACGGATATTCTTGTAAACATCAGTTACTAGTGGACACAGTATAACAGATTGGTGTTTAAATATTAATGATAAGATGATGGTGAAAGAAAAATACTTCCTGGGCTGAATTGTATCACAGAAGTGAAGCCTGTGGAGACCAAGGGCTGTGTGATTTGATTTGGAGAAGTCATGTTTGTTTGTTTTTAAATGAGCATATTCTGTATACTGTAGACACCGAGACAGTAAATCTTATGGGGGTAGGGAAGTTGGAGGGAATGTGCCATTTTTCCAGACAATTCTAAGTAGAATGAAACCTTCAGCTCTCTTTTGTAAAGTATCAAGTGGAAGTATGGAGATAGGTCAGAAAGTCAAACAAAAAATATTGATGGGACAATCTTTTCTTGATTTCCAAATATATCTGAAACTTTTAACTTAAGGTGCCTTCCATCATGTGTTCTGCATTCTAGAGAGAGAGAATGAGGTGCCACCCTGTAGCATTATTGAGTCTCTCAGAATATATTAATAGAATTTATTTTTTTTTTTTAATACTTTGAACTGAAATTTTATCTAAGCCACAATTGATCTAGGACAGTGAAAACTCACAGCTGTTGGCTTTCTGCCCGCGCCAATGCTAAGACACTTATGGAATTAATGATTAATTTATTGTACAACACTTTTTACATCTTAATTCACTATACTGAGTGTAGGAAGTAAACGCCAGTGACAAATAACAAAGTAACTACTTCATAGAGTTGCCACATGCCTTATATTTCTACAAATTGTTATTGACTTGAAATGTTGAGTCAGATAAACCACTTCTCCTGCTGATGTGTATCATGGCTAAGGGTAAAACCTGAAATCATCTTTGTGTTCATGCAAAATTTCTTGTACTTGCAAAAGTACACAGATATTTTACTGTACTCTTTTTTTAAAGAGTTGTTCTATGATGTATTTTAATGTCTGTGAATAACATGTTCCTTAGACTTTCCACAGACTTCATGAAGAATATAAGACTAAGTAGAATATAAAAGCTATGTAGCTATATTAGAGGTTGGCTTCAGTAGTTGTTTTGTATGAACCCATTCACTAGAAAAGCCTGTAAATATTTTCTATTTATTATCTTTCCCCCCCCCGCATCATTGTAGCTTCCAATGATTAAATGATGTGAAAAGAATGTACAAGACATGACTTGGAAAATGAGCTTGCTCTTATTTTTTTTAAACTGCAGCATTTATACAGCACAAGAATATACACCTTTCCCTATGCCTGGTCCTGCTTAATGAGGATCACAGTGTCAAATGGTATACTATGTGCATTTTAAATAAAGAAATATAGACAGAAAGTTCATGTTGAATGAGATAAGTTACCTTTGTAAACTGATTCCTCGTTGGTATGCAAGTTTAGTCTGTAATTTTGGAACGGACTGTAAGGTTCTAATTAGTCTCTAGAGAACTCATGTGGACAATGGATTGCTCATTAGTCTATCAACTTTCCATGAGGTTGGTTGTCTATTTCTCATGTCTGATGTAGAAACCAAAATGATGCATGTTAATTTGCCTTCCAGACATTGCAACTGCCTATCCAGATAAGAAGTCCATCTTAATGTACGTGACCTCTCTCTTCCAAGTTCTGCCCCAGCAAGTCACCATGGAAGCCATCAGGGAAGTGGAGATGTTGCCACGACATTCAAGAGTCACTAGAGAAGAGCACATACAAGTACATCATCAACAACGTTTTTCACAAGAGGTGAGTTATTTCACTTTTCTGTTTTCATCTTGCTGCTATAAAGTGACTGTTTCCCTTACCTACTCCATAAGTTTGATGTTAGATGGCCAATGAAAGTCAAAAAAATCATGAGCATAATGGACAGTCTCTTCACCACAGGCAGGTTAAATGTACTTGTCTGCCTGAACTGCACTTTTGTACTGCTTTTCACCTTACACCAGGTTGTTTTAAAAGTAACTATTCATCAATAAAGTGCTTTGCACTTGTCTTTTATAGCAGTGGGTGTTTTGATTGTGGAAGGGCACCACAGGGAAAAACACCGAAACTGAGGGAGCTTTTACATTTAAACACAGATGTGTAGAAAATTTTTTACCTTTCTTAGAGAATAGCAGTTGACATTTCTCCATATTCATGAAACATTTTTATTTTTTTACCATTTTATTCTGACTTATATTTCAAGATCCTCTGTTCTCAGCTCACAGTTGGCCTCTCAAAAAGCTCATGTAATACTTGGAATTAATTTATGCTTGCTATGTCAGTTACGTTTTTGACTGAAATCATTAGACAGTTTCTGCTGAAGTGTTTAGTGGATTTTAAGCTTAGTGTACTTGTCTGAATTTAATCTGTGTCTTGCTTTTTGGGACACTCAGTCTCTCTTGGAGTATAAGTGGATGACTATTAGCTCTGCTTATTCAGGATGTACTACAAGATCACTTGGTTTTTGAGCCTTTTTTTGTAAATTATAAAGTACCTTCAATTTACATTGGTATTCTGCTGGTATTGGGTCCTGACAGTTCGTTGCTTTCGGAAAGGATGTCAGATTGAATGAGAGCTTTCCTTAATACCATCTCAATTTTGACTCCTGAATGCCAACACTGTCCTTGAAAAAATATAACTGTTAATGACCTTTCTACTTCTATTTTTTTCATTTCTCTTAAGATCATTACTTTTCTTTTATAATCCATGCTCCTATCCATATGTCTGTTCTTTCCACCTCTAATTTCTTCTTTGTAGATCACAGTCAGTGTACCCCAGGGAACTTCACCTTCTCCTAAACCACGGTTCAAAAGTTACGCATACACACAAGCTGTGTACGTCACATCCCCTGACCAAAAAAGGAGGCAGGTTCCTCCACAGGTCTGTTGATATTGTCATTTGTTTTAAAAACTGTTTTACTAAACTTGTGCTTGGAGTGAAAGAGTTTGTGGCTTTTGCTTATACCTCATCATGATGACCTACTTTTTCCAGGTTTTTTTTAGCATCTGTCAACTGGTTACTTTTTAATGTATATTTCAGCATGGCTGACAATAGGTGTTATGCTGATTGTTAGGGATGAACAGACACTGCTGTTTCAGAATTATAGTGTTTCCTTTGCCAAGTCTTTTTTGAAAATAGTACATATATTGCCTTAAAAGGGTATTAGAAGAACAAACCAAACATAAGCTGTATTTGGCATCTAGTTATTATATTTCTGTCTCAGGTTTGATTATAGAAAAACAAGAACCATTGGTTTTCTCTTGCTTGTCCTAACCACCATATCTGTTAATGAAAATAGTCAGTGATGAGATTTCTCAGAAGGTTACTGTAGTTGGAAAGAAGAAAAAGGAAACATTAAATTTACTATTCTTTGTATGACCTGGATTATAACAACTGGTCATTTTATTGCAAGCAGCACCATTCCAATATTCAGGTTAGCATTTTGTGTTTGTTTTTTCTGTTTTTTAAATACCTGTGGTCATTTAATAACACCTGTATCAAGCAGTCCTTACAATGAGCATTTCAGTAGTCAGATTTTTATAACTTTTGACAAGTGTGAGAGCCAAAAGTCATATTGTGTAATGCAACATGCTTTCCTTTGATTACACTGAGGAAAAAGAGATCTGCATGTATTTATCACTACAGTATGAGTTCTCTTGTGGAGACATAATTCTGTCTAACCTCTAAAAATTTATTGCAAAATTACACTTCAATTCAACACCGTGTTTCTGAATCAGCTCGTCAAGTGACAGGTGTTTTCCTGAATAATGCTTTCCTTTAAATACTCCATGGTAAAAAACCTATGCACATAAGCTTGAACCCTGCTGCATTATACTAACATCAAATGTGTTGCAGTGATGATAAATACAGCTTTTAAACAAGGTGTTTAAAACTGGTATGATTGATTTGTTATACTTAGACACTATACTGATGATTGAGAAGAATGAAGAGTCATGATACAGCTTTATTTTTCTTGAGCTACTTTTACTATGATTGGCTGTAGGTTTTGTCAACACCACCACCAAGTGTAATGTACAAGCTGATATACTTGAAGCCATTTCTACAAAACATAGTTATTAAAATGTACTAAGAATAGACCATTCTATTGTTAAGTCCTCATTCTGCATTCCAGTTTTCAGATCTCATCTTCCTGAATTTGGAATCTTTGTCTGTCACACTTATGCAATAACTACTACTATAATATTAGAATTCTGACGATTTGGTAGAATCTGAAGACATAACCGGATTTAAGCCCTATTGTGCTAGAGTCACAGTAAATATTAATAAATGAAAAGCATTCATGTAAAAAACCCAAGTGAAAATCACCAGATGCAGTCTCATTATAATCAAGATAAACTTGAATTGTAAATAGTACGAATTAATATGCCAAGTCAATATATGCAATTCTTAATCAGCGTTAATGATTTTTTTTGCCTCTAGCCATATATTTCTTGAAGAACGGCTGTCATCTAACTATTAAAACAAATTTATAAACCTGATAAAATAGTGGTTAATAATTCTTTCTCTAATTCTATCTGAGGCTGATATACCTTAAAAATCCCATCTATTTTAATGAAATCAAATAAATACTATTTCCTTTTCAGTTCTTAGTAGCCTGTCAATTTTCTGTCTGCTATATTACGATTTTTGGATACCATTATTGGTATTGCAACTGCCTGTAGGATTTTCAATAAAATCTACTTCTCTAGGGGGACTGTATTAAAGAAATCAGGATGAAGTAATTTTTTTTTTTTTCTTGGATTTTGTGAAGTTTAGGAAACTATCTCTCCTCTCCATCTAGTTATCAAAGAAAATTTTCAGTATATTTAGTTTACTGCAAACTGCCAATTTCAACAGTATCTTACGTGCTGTCACTGAGAAGCAAGATTTTCACAATGTTGGTTTTCTGTTGAAATGTATGAGTCATTTTTTCTTTTCAGATTTCTGCAAACATTCATCTTACAGGACTTCAATATTATAATTTCCCCATGATAATCAAAGAAGATACATAGCAACTACCAACAAAAATTCTTTCACCTGCTTCTCTCTAAAGGTTCTAGCTGCTAAGATTGATCTTAAATATCATAGTGTTTAATCGGTTGATATTTTTTAAATTCTGCATTTGGAAGAGTGATACAGTAGATCGTGTAGTCCAAGCATGAGCCAGCTGGAACTCAGAAGAATAATAAATTAAAGAAGACGTATTTCTAAAGTTTTTGAATGTTATCTTGCAAATTTGATTATATATGCCATACATTTACTGTATGTGTCAGTTATTGGAAAATGTACAAATGAAATGAGCTAAGTTTCTCTGAGCTCTGTACCAGCAAGAAGCAACAACATTTGCTCTTACACCATCATCTGACAAAGTCCTTTTCTTTCTGTCTTCTACCTTTGTCTATCCTTCTATATCACATTTCACTTCACTTTCCCCATCTTCATACTTCTTAATACCTTTACAAACTCTGTGTCTTTAAATTCACCCTTCCTTACTGAATTCTTACTCTGTCACTCAGAATTATATTTGCAAGACCTAGTATATTAGTTGCACAAATTTTGGCCAGACAAGTTTTGCTTAGCTTAACTGTGACACATCTCAGATTCAAAGAAAATCATTGTTCTGCCAAACTGTTCACTTGATGCCTTGTTTGGTTTGTGCATGACCACTTCTAGTTGAAGTAGTTAAGCCTTTTTAAATGTGTTGCTAACATGAATAGCAGGTCTCTGCTAATGCTCATAAAAAGTTTTCCTCCTTTACCTTGTTTATTTAGAAACTCATGCACATCTTAGGACAGGAATCCACTTCTCAAACCTGGACCCTTGAATTCCCTGTATTAAAATTGGGAAACGCCCAAGAGAAAATATTTATATTGACAGGTTTCAGATAGCAGTTACTGCTCAGCAATTGCAGAAGGCTTTCCTGACTTTGCAGCTCCATATTTTGTTTTGTATTCAGTCTCTGTAATGAGACAGTCTGTCCAGCTTCACTTCAGAAATAAAGGATCTTCAAGTTAATTTTCTGAGATACTTCAAAATCCCAGTTTAAAATTACCCTATTGCTTTTGTGTTATATTTATGAAAGCCTTGGGTTTTGTCACATTGCTTCATCTCATTGAATACCTGACCAAGAAGAATTTAGATTTACTTTCTCTTTTTTTCCAAAAATGTTTTATCAGAGCAGTATCAAATGTTGCCTTCATTTTTACTTGTTACCTACTACCTGAACTCCACAGGACACAAAATATAAAGGAAAAAAAAAAAAAAAAGTTTTGTAAAACACTGAAGTACCTAGAAAATAAATTTTTTATAATAGGGAATCATAGAATCATTTAGTTTGGAAAAGACCTTTAAGATCATCAAGTGCAACCATTATCCTATAACAATGCCAAGGCCACCACTAAACCATGTCCCTAAACACCACATCTGCTTGCCTTTTAAATATCTCCAGGGATGTTGACTCAACCACTTCCCTGGGCAGCCTGTTCGAATGCTTGACAACCCTTTTGATGAAAACATTTTTTCTAATATCCAATCTAAACCTCCCCTGGTGCAACTTGAGGCCGTTTCCTCTTGTCCTATCACTTGTTACCTGGGAGAATAGACCGACACCCACCTCACTACAACTTCCTTTCAGGTAGCTGCAGAGAGTAATAAGGTCTCCCCTCAGCTTCGTTCTCTTCAGTCTAAGCAACCCCAGTTCCCTCACTTGCTCCTCACAAAACTCATGCTCTAGACCCAGTTCATGATTATAGTAACTAATGTAGAAGGTCACTAGAAAGTCATTATAAAATTAAGTTGAATTTAGTCACACACAGTACCCAATCCTTCTGTCAGCCTTGCCCTTGAGATTTCTGCTTTTCTAGACTCTCAATTTGCCACACTCTTGGTCTTCTGACAGAAAGTTAACTTCTTTAAAAGTGATATGAGACCTCCATTCTGGGATCCTTCAGTGTTCATCTGTGCCACAGGCTTTAGTGGCACAGCATCAGAGAATTGCTGTATTGCTTTCCTTTGAACAGACCTTTCTTTTACTTAGAAGCTGTGATATAATACTGTCCTGTTTACCTTATGGTAAAGTGCCCTTTGGAGAAGCATCAGAGAGAACTCTTGTAGGTTAAAGTACAACCAGATAGAATTTTAGTTTCAACTTCTTGGTAATATTTCTAATGTAAGTCACTCAGCACATAAAATATCCCGTTGCCCAGCACTGAGTGTGCATATTGGATTTATGGAATAATTTAATGTAAAAGTCATGAAACTTCAAAAAATATGTGCTAAATTATCTTCCCATTTAATCAGAAGATCGTGTTGGATATAATTTGGGCAACAAGTATAACCATGGTCCCAGCTGTTAACCTAGGGATGTTCTCTTTAAATAGAACTGTTTTCCATTCAGAAATCTAGAAACTGTGTCTGGAGAGCTAAGTAAGATTCCTAAGTTTCAGCCTAACCATAATAAAATAGCAAAATCCATCACCAGAAGTCAGAACACGCAGATGCAGAGATGGAAAGATGAAGCTAAGAGCAAGACTTTTGGTTTTGTTAGGGAGTTCTCCTGAATGCCGTGTCTTCAGGAAAAGTTAGCAAAATTATGAAGCAAACAGTTTCAAGCATGTTTATATATTTTATTTTTTTCAATAAGTCTGGCAAATTGATGGCTGCTTCTCTAAGCCTGAAGGTTTGTTAAGGTGACCATTCACTTTCTTCTCACTGCATTGTGTATAGACTCCAACAGCAGTTCTAACTCTTTTTTTTTGATTTCTTTAGCTTGAATGTTTATTGTAGACTCTTTTCAAGTGTTTTTGCTGTCAAAAATGTTACTACTCTCATGAGGGAGACAGAGTAAGTGATAACCCATAGTGCATCTGGATTCCTGGTATTTAAGAACTCTGTGAAATTTGAGATTTTACTCTACCTGCTTATCTCACACTCACTTGGTTCCCCCCAGAACAAAGCTCACAATGTCTCAACTTCCCTCTCTAGTGGAGATGTTGCTGCTGGTCTAGGAAGATCAGGTAGAAAGTTGTGTCAGTTTGTGCTCTGTCACTGGTTGCATCTACAGATGTTGGGCATTACCATCATCCTTTGCTACTTGTCTCCATGTATATCTCTGGTGGCCAGCAATAGGACATAAGGAAATGGAATGGAGTTGCATCATGGGAAGTTCAGATTGAATATTAGGAAAAGTTTTTTCACTGAGAGGGTGATCAGTCACTGGGACAGGCTCCTCAGGGAAGTGGTCACTGCACCAAGCCTGTCAAAGTTCAGGGAGTGGCTAGATGACTTTCGTAGTCATATGGTTTAGTTTTAGGTAGTCCTGTGAGGAGCAGGGAGTTGGAATTGATGATGGTAGTGGCTACGTTCCAACTTGAGACATTCTGTGATTCTCTGATCCGTGGGATCTTCTTCTACTGCCAGGATCTGTCTTCCAGTCAGCATGTTCTCCACCTTATTTCCAAATCTCATTTTCTTTCCTGACATCAGTTCTTCTTTTCAGGATGGTTCTTTTTATCAGCAGCTCTTCTTTCCATAACCCTAAGACCTCAGTTTTCCCAGTCTAAACAGTCTATGTCTAGAAGCACAACTCATGATCAGCTTCCTAACTGGTGCTTCTGTCTCAGGCCTTTTCATTAATGGGAGGATTCAGAACATGCTGCTTTTGTCTAGACCACTCGTTATCAGAATTCACAACTAGCCCCTACTGGTTGCAGCTAGCAAGTATCAGGAATCTGCCTCAGAGCCCAGAAGTGCAATTTCAGATACTCCAACTGCCTCTGCTTCAGACACCCATGAACAGTTACCTGCTGCCTGTACATGTGCCTGTTCACATACCTGTTTGTATTCACTAATTAAGCTGATTTTTCACCTCCAATGGGTAATGACACTTCTGTAGTTTAACATAAAACACAATTACTTACTGACTTTTCCATCTCTTTTTAACTTTCCCTTTTAATCAAAATTAAATTTCATATTAGAGTATCTTTTATTTTTATGTAAGACATTTTCAACTATTATTTCTTACTTAAAATATCTATAAAGCTTTTTTAAACATAGGAACACTAGAAAAAGCAATGTTTTTGTTTTATGTCCCATGTGAATTATTAGACCGTTCCTTGCTGACTAAGAAAAAAAGTGATATAGGATTTTTTTCCTTCTGAATAACGTATAAAATATATGTTTATTTGCTGTATATTCAGATGTAATCAAATAAATCTGAATAAATTGATAATCTAATAATCACATAAATTTCCCTGTAGGTGTTTGGCAATATCAAAGAACAAAAGTATTTTGTAATAGGTGAACTTCTTTGGAATTACTTATAAAGTTTTTTCTTTTTAACTCTTAGAAACATGGAAAAGATATATAGGCCATTCCCCCATTACATTATCAGTGAATGTGTTTCTGAAACAGAGAACTGTGCATCTTGAATGTAGGATTATTAATAAGAGTATGTAGTTAATAAGTGGATGTAGTTACAGCAAATAAGGACACTTATAGTCATTTACTGTAAACATCTGATTGTTTTTTATATCCACAATATGTTAACTAATAGGCTTGAGTCCCCGTCCTGGCCTATAGAGTTTAGGCAACAGTGCAGAATTGCTTATATCAGCAATGGATTTGATGCAAGGGAAGGGATAGAAGAAATGTAGGAGACAATGTTAATGAAAATTGTTACTGCTAGATCGGTGTTCATTTTTCCTTATCTCAGGACTGAAATTGAAGGAACTTGAGGATTTGTACAACTCCAGAAGTTATTATGCATCCCCATTTCAAAACCTTAAGAAAGGTCTTTCACTTTATGCACACAGAAACAGAGAATTTAGTTTGAGACTGAGAAAGCAAGCAACTGACTGTTTATCTACTTAAGTATTCATGTAATAAGTTTATAGTGTACTATTGTCTATCTCTTCTGATGTAGGAAACTCACAGGAGGATCTATATGAAGTCTATCTCCATCTGCGCATGAACATTCTTCATTGTGATTTGCTTGTTTCTTTTCATTATACACAGTCACAGGAGCTCTTGAGTGGACTGAGATGAAAGATGCCTGTTCATTTCCTCACTTTGGCTCATGGACATTGGAATTTCAAAATTTTAAGGCTGATTAAGAAAAAGTAAAATAAAAGAAGTAGCAATAGTTCTTACTTTCTTACTTTCTCTGATTTCTAAATATAATTTTGTCAAAGATGAGACTACCATTTCCTCATAGATTGATACTGTATCAGTCTTTTGTGGGAATGCTGGGTTGTATTTAAATACAAATAGTCAAATAACAGGGAGACTATCAAACATTTTAACACTTAGCTTTTGCATTCAGTGATTCTGAAAGATGCTCTGAGCATGGATTTCAACTCCATATATAGAACTACTGTATTTACTTGAATATTCACCTTTGTTATTTCATCTGATTTAAAAGATGGGTTCACACTTTGCACTCTTTCATTGCACCTACTTAATCCTTTTGAAATGCAAAAAAAAAATGAAGGCAGAACTCTTATCTCCTAGAAAACTTCTCAAATCAACATGAGAGTTTAACACACAAAAGAAATTTAAAGTGTTTGTCCAGGGACATCATTCTTAGCAGCATTATTAATAGATTTTTACTAGTTTCTGTACATCAGGTGAATTTCTCAATAGTATTATAAAATTTTGTTTCATAATTTCAGATGACATTATTTTAAAACTTAGTTTATTAACATTTTTTCTTGATGATTATTTTATCTAGATTTGACATTAATAAAATAAGACCTCAAAGATGAGATTGTCTAGTTCATATGTTAGTCTAATCATATTTTTGTGCCTCTAGCTGAGAATTATCAATAACACCTGAAAAAAAACTCCAAACAAACAAACAAACAAAAAAAAAAAAAAAACAAAAACAAAAAAACAAAACAAACCCAAAGAAATACTGTAACACTGATGTAGCAACAGCAACACATTTTGTTCGTATGCTCAGGAATAGGAGAGAGAGTTTGTTCCAGAGCCTCTTCTTTCTCAATGGTTTTGCTGGCCCTCATCACTGAGAGAAGCTTCCTTGACCCCAGTAGCTTTCTCAGCTTTTTCTGACTGATTTTCTGCAGAATGTCAGAGAAGACATTTATTTTAACATATAATAGCTTTCAGAGGTTTACCTGAAGTGTTGGTTAAATGTGTATGGTTAGAAATACTGGTAAGTGTTAATTGTACTATTTTTGTATGATTTAACTAAATTTCCTATCGTATGTTACACCATCACATGGTTGAATTTTATTTAGCTGACGTAAAACTGAAAAGTGTTTTTAAGTAAATAGCTTCAAAAAATGAGAACAAGATATGCATTGTGCCCTTGAAATGCCTGTGCCCAAGCGTAGCTGTAACTTTGAGGAATTAGCTTAATGTCTGACTCTATCAGAAAATGCTGATTTCTGTGAATAAAACCTTTGTGCTGTCAGGTGCATATGACACCCTTCATGATAAAATCTAAAATATTTTTGGTGCACAACAAATGGTTCTGTATTTAAAATGCAAAAATTGGATTTTGAGTAGTGAATGAACTAAGTGCCCACTCCCGTAGGGAATCAGTGGGAGGTTCTGTTTCCTGATTGTCCTTCTGCACAAATCATTACACTGTGAGAAAGGAGATAATAATTTTTTCCCCCTGTATTTATAACAACTGAGTTTATAACATTAAAGTTGTATATTTTCAGGGTCTGTAGAAAATGCTGTGGATTGTTTGTTAGCTCACATTCATACCTCAGGCAGGTCTGCATGTTTACCTGAACAGTGACCTTTGAAAAGGCCAGATTGCTTATCTCTACTGATCATTAAAGTGCTGGTCTCTTTCCCCCGGTGATTTTGATGCAATAGAAAAGGTGTACTGTAATGCTTGTATAGAAGACTCTGCCTCTAAGATACTGCAATATGTACTTTGTAGTTTTGGTGTGCATATACAGACATCAAGGACAAGTGTACCAAGGAAGATATTAATAGATTTTTCCATGTTTTTTTCAAATAGCAAAAGCATTTGTGTCTGTATGTACAATACTATTAACGAATTTTACTTTATAGTTTTGTGAGATTTAAAAATGTTCTAAGCTATATCATTAATATGGGTGTGTTAGCCTGAGGTGATCAATGAGCTAAGGGGAGAAGCAGGAAGAGATATAATGCCTTTGAAAAGAACAATATATTTGGGGTGGGGATGGAACAAACACTTTTTTAGATATTCAATCTTTCTTATCTTTAGATATTCAATATTCCAGTCTTGAAAGCATAATTAAATATAGCAAAAATAAGAACCCCCCAAATATAAACATTTTATGAAACAACATAGTGTTTGAAATTTGTCTACATGCTTTCTACAGAGAGCATTTGTTTTATTTGAACTTAGTTTAACTGTAGCAAAGAAAAAATACATATATTTTGATGGAATAAAACATTCTTAAAAATGCAAAAGAATATTTTAGTTGCCTGATAGTTATATCATTAGAGTGGAAATGGTGGTTTAAAAAACTGTGAATAATGTAGTGAGGCATCAAAGTTTAAAAAATAAAATAAAGGAGTAGAAAATGCAATTTTGCTTACGATGTTAAAAGATCTAAGTTATAAACAGAAAAGAGTATCACTCTTTTACAGAATGAGTTCTGCGAAGTGTTTTGCAAGTCACTGGAAAATATATTAAAATAAAGTATGCTTACCTCCCAGGCATGAATAAGACATACAAATAAAGATCCTATTTTATGTGTCATTGTTCAAGAGACTGTTTTAACTTTAAATCATAGCTCTCATTAACTGAAATTGGCACGTGTGTTTAGAGGAAGTCTGAAACACAAAAAGTATAAACAAGTGAAAATACAATGTGTAAGTTTCTTGTTTGATATTTTATAGAGGCAGTCTTCCAGGCTTATTTTTTTCTACCTTCTTTATTTCTGCTATGATCTTTCACATTTGGTTCTCTCTTTGGTATTTAGCATCCGAGCTAATGTAACAATATATGCAGCTTCTGCATTTTCATTTCCTTTTTGAACAAAATGACAATTGACTTATGTACTGTTGGTCCAGTACATTGTGTCAGCTTCTGAGTTGCCATTTCTTACATTATTAGGGTTGATATTTCTTCATTCTACAAGTATATAAAATAAGTTTTCCGATCTTTCTTTTTGAGAAAAGGTCTTCTATCTGTTAGTTTGAAATATTTTTCTTGTGCTTTATTCAGTGAAGGACACATCTCAACTTCAGTTTTATCTTATTGCACAAATAAAGCAAATCTAGTATTGATTTGTCCTCATTTGATATTCTGAACCTTTGCATCTGGAGTCTTAGCAAAGGAATTCCAAAAATAATTCTATTGCATGTCAGAAAGAAACCAAAACCCTAAAACAGAAAAGGAAGTAGGGAGGGGAGAGAAAGAAGAAATTAGCTATAAAGGTGCTCCTTCCTTTCAAAAGTAAAAAATCCCATCATGCATACACTGCTTATGTCAGGGGCATCACATACAGAGGGCAACAACTTGAGATACAAGTTAAAGACTATCAGTGAGACAAGGGGAGGATAAGATGGACCGTGAAATTGACTGTCTGTTACAAGATTAATAGTGGAGGTGGCATATTTCCTGTACGCTTACTATGTTTCTAGGTATTTTGTGCTGAGATGTTATTCTATTCAGTACAGCCTGTTGGCTATTTGTTTCATACACTTAACATTCCGTACACTTAACAAGTGAACTTCATTGTTAAGGTGTTATATATGTAAAGAGAGAGTAACATTTTCATTCTTAGTTTTAACTTTTTACATCATCTAAGGAAAAGATCTTGATTTTTTTCCCCTCTTGTATAATAGTATCGTCATTACAGAGTGAGTGTGTTAAGCATGAAACATGGATAATTTAAAACATGTTTGATTTCTGGGTTTTTTTGGTTGGTTGGTTTTAGTCTTCATTGTAACTTTTGCCTAGGATGATCATTTAATAAAATTAGTAGCATTCTGCTAATTTAGATAATCCTTTCTCAAGGCTAGGAAGGAGGCCAGGAGATAGGTCTAGATTGATAGTACATTTCCAGGACTCAGAAAGGAACTTCCCATTGCTTTCTTGGATGTCTTTTCACTCTGGTGATCGGAATTGCTGCCTTTCCCTTTGATTCAGTAGTAATTGATCAGCCTGCTCCAGAAGCAATTGTTATCATTTGATAGCCATCCAGTAGTCATTACTTATTCCTGGGATGATTTTACTTTTTCTCTTGAAAAAGCTACATGTATCACAAGTGCATAAACTTGTCTGCTTCTTGAACAGTTCCTTTAAGTTTTCATTGCTACTGTTTTCATTATACAACAACTGTTCTGTTGATTCATTAAGACTTGTACTGAGAAGGCTATCAATGCCTAACTTCTTTTCACCCTTAAAGTGGATTCTTTGCTATTCTGAATACAAACAGTTCCACGGTATATGCTTTCTTAAGAAAAAAAATGCTTTGATTATTTAAAGTGTACTAGAGTGTATATCTCAAGTAGTCCCAGTGAACCGAATGACAGAATGCTTTTAAAATTTCAGAGCAGAAATGCACTAGAGTTAGAGACTCTAAAGTATAAGGGCTATGCTTTGAAGTGTTTGCAGGCTTTTCATTTTTGTTGCATTTAATTTATCCTCTTAATTTCTGTCCTTTGACTCCAATGATATGGTGTTGGTGGCTGTCGTGGTTTAGGCCTGGTTGGCAGCCAACCACAATACAGCAGCTCTCTATCCCTTCCCCTCCGGCAATGAGAAGGGACAGAGAGCCAGGCTTGGGGTTCGAGATAGGACTGGGATGGGGAAAAATTCCTCTTTATGATCACGAGCAAAAGGCAGACTCATTAGGGGAAGAAAAAAACAACATTTATTACAGACACTAACAACACATAACAAAGTAAGACAGTGAGAAGCATTGCCACATCTTGAGAACACCTTCCCCCCACCCCTCCCTTCTTCCCGGGCTCAGCTCTGCTCCCGATATCTCTACCTCCTCTCCCAGTGGCGCAGGGGCAGGGAATGAGGGTGCAGTCAGCGCTGCTACTTCCTTCATCTTCGGTGAGGGGAGTGTCCAAAACTTGTTACCCCCTGCTCCATCGTGGTCCCCCTCTCACAGGAGACAGTCCTCCACAAACTTTCTCTGACTTGAAATCCTCCCATGGGCCGCAGCGTTCCCCACACTGCTCCGTCATGGGTCACTAACTTCCTCCAACTGGATTCTCTCCCACGGCTGCAGCCCTTCCCGAGCTGCTCCGGCGTGGGACTCCCCCGCATGCTGCAATCCTCCCAGCACTGAATTACAGCAGCGGGGCTACTTTTTCCCATGAGACCCCGGCCTTCTTTGGGCACAGAACCTTGATTATGCCGAGCAGGAACAACAGGCCACAAATCAATGTCTGCTCCACCGTAGATCTTCATGGGTGGCAGGGTGGGGCTGCCTTGCCGTCTCATGACAGGATACAGGGGGGGTCTCTGCTCCGGCACACCTCCCCCCTCCTTTCTTCCTCCGTTCCTCCACTGACCTTGGTGTTCACACAGCTGCAGCAACTCCTCCTCACAAGTCCGACTGCCCATCACCACGTCCCTTCTTAAATACGTTATCGCAGAGGCGCAGCTGATTGGCTCAATTTTCCAAACAGAAGTGGAGCTGACTTGGAGCTGAGGGAGCTTCGAGAAGCTTCTCACAGGGGGCCGCCCCGATAGCCCCCTCCCCTGCCACCAAAAAACTCCACCACTCACTCAACCCAGGACAGTGGCCTAATGCAATTAACTTGTGATTGAACTAGTGTAATGTGTGAGCTTTGGGCTCTTTCATATGGGACTAGTGGTACATTTACCTTGATTATTTGGGCAGAACAGTGCTGCTGACTGAAATATTTGAAGAATTTTTTAGGTGGTACTGTATGCAACTCATTTTCATGGGAAATTGTGCAAAGATGTTTTAGTAGTGGTACATCGTACCGACAAGAAATATTTGGTTGTAATTATCTGAAGTAAGAGGCACACATTTTTTAACTCAACTCAAAATATTTTCTCATTTCACTGCTATGAAAGTTTGAAAGCATATATAAAACATAACTTTTTAATAGAACCTTGTCTCTTAAAACAGAAGTGATTTAAGAG
Organism: Tyto alba; assembly: GCF_018691265.1. NCBI lineage: Eukaryota > Metazoa > Chordata > Aves > Strigiformes > Tytonidae > Tyto > Tyto alba. The sequence continues at coordinate 19,478,186 of NW_024881276.1, read as the reverse complement.
ACATGCCAGACTATGTATCAGTAAGCAAATATATGACAATTGCATAAAACAGAGTTTTTTTCAGTTGATGCTTCAATTTGAAAGTGTTGAACTGGTTATATATCTTAGTTTTAGGATTTAGACTTTAGGCTAAGAAAATCTAATGCAATATAAAACAGTAATTATAAACTGGTTTGTATTTTAAACAAAAAATAAGAATTCTTCAAGTTTATGTATTTTTCACTACCACCATTTCATAAAAAATGAGGCTGATATTATATGCACAGAAAATAAGCTAGTGGAAATTTGTGCTATTTGTAGAAACCATCAGGGGAAATGCAGTGTTCCTCTACTCAGTATTATTTTAGTAGGAGTCACTTGTTGAGTTTGAATTTGACAGTAGGATCAAGAAGTAGACATTCTACAACATTGCGTCCGTTCTGAAAGCTATGTGAGGTGTGACAACAAGAAATGACTATATGGTTGCACAGGTTTTCCCACCTGCAAATATTGTGAGGAATAAGAAATTAATTCCACTGCACAGTATATGTTGTATGTTACTCCAGCCCCTCTATGTCATTATGCAATTTTCAGTATGATTACCTTTTAAAAAACATTCTTTACTTATAATTATCCATTCCTTTTGAGAACACATTCAGTTTCCTTGTAGTATCTGTGATCTTAAAAATTAGCTTCATTTTTACTCTGACCTCATTTATTCCTACTCACGTTCTTAATCACAATGTTCTTGTGCCTTCTCCGTGTCACCAAGTAAATGTTTTCTCTGTTATGCTGTGCCATGTTTTGCTACTTCTAGTCTTTTCCTGGCTGTCTTGTCTCTTTTAAATTCAGTCTCAAAATCATTCTTTTCTGCATTAATGGTTTTTAAACTAAGTTTTAACAACTCATTCATGTTCAGCCTCCTAATTTTCCCAAGTTCAGTTTCTCTTTTCACTGGTCAGTCTTGTTTCTGGCTTTGTTCCCATTCTGTGAACATTTACGTTGGCTACTGCAATGAATATGTGATTTAATACTTACAATTGATAATAATGTGTTATGACATTTTATCAAATGTGAGTATATTTCTATATGATATGGGGAAGTATATTACTTGGAAAAATATCACCTGTAAAGCACCTGTGATTCTTTTCTGCCACATGAGGGAGGTCAGGCAAAAGTATCTGATAAAGTATGTATGGATGCTGTTTCAACATTCTGATGCTCATTTGAAGAACTAAAATCGTTAGTTTAGTTCTAGGAGAAGGTAATTAAAAAAAAAAAAAAATTATCAACAGATCTGCAATTCCAGAACTAAAAAGTTTTATTTTTTGCTAGATCTCAGCTGGAAAGGGCTAAATTTGAAGATTTAAAGAAGTGTTGAGGAAGAACAAGCAGATGTAGAAAAGAATATGTCTACAAACCAGTACATTTATAATGTATTTTTTTAAACTGACAATTTTTGAATTATTAGTGTCTGTTGAAGAATTTAGAAGCCACACAAGCTATGCATCAATTATATATTTTCTCTATAATGACAATTTAGAACCCTATAACTCGCTGTTCTTGAAGTATGCTTTCATGCCCATCTCATTAGTAACTATATCTGAGTAGTGATTTTAATTAAGTGAATTTCCTCTTAACAAAACCTGAAGGTAAATTCAGGTCACATCACCACAAATGACCTCACCGCAGTTACATTTCTCCTTAATAAACATGGTTTATATTCTAGCCAGTTAACTGCGGTATAATTGAATATGAACTGCAAACATAAATTTATGAGAGAACAATGGTCTTTAGAATACATTTGTATGGAGCTATTTTAGGTTGCCTTTGTTTCATCATCTCAAAATAACAAAGGGGTATAATTTGTATTTTCAAGAGAAAAAATAATAGGATTCTATTCATTCATTATATATGCTTCATATATGTATATAAAAACTAGAAACATATTCTCCTTGAAATAGCAATCATGGGTTAATATTTCTCTTGTAAGTCAGAAGCATTTTTCATGTCAAAAATTTCAAAATAGCATGTGTTAATATATATAGCTGCAAAAAAAAATTACCTACAGAACAGATTATTGGAAGGCTTCCTAAGGTGCTTCTGCTTCCCTAAAATGTTAGGATTTACATGTGAATTCACAATGCAGCATTTTACTCCTCAGTTCCTAAGTGAATTGACAGTAAAAATATTCTGTTTCACTTTCAAAAGGATGCAATTATTTTTGTTGAAGATAATTTTTCTTATTTATTTTTTATTTTCCTACTTCATATTTTCCTTTATTCTGAGGAAAAAAAAAAAAAAAAGTCAGATGACAGTATAATTGTGAAATGTGAGAGGTAAAGGCACTCAATAAATAAGTTAATCGAGAATATCTGATAGTAATGTACACATCTTTAGTCCTTGTGTTTCCCATATATTGGAATTTTGCAGGATCTCCTACAAATATGCAAATTAATGTTAAGGTGCGAAGCATGAAAATGCACTAATTTTTGCTTTCGTACACCTCCAGATAAATTTTGGATCCTCTGTAGTAGGTCTGTATGACAACAGAATAGTTTAAATTAGAGCAAAGGGATTTTCTTCCAGCATTGTATTCTGTTCCCAGTATTGATCAATAATGGATACATAGGAACAGGAAAAGAGGTATGACTGATTAAAAGTATTTAAACATCTGTATATTTTCATTTACCCTCCACTAATTTGTGACTCAGAAATTTCCTGAGCTGGAGTTGGTGTCTTTATAAGTCCTCAGTGTATTTTTATCCTGTTCATTCATCCAGTTGTTTGTCTTTGTAAACATTTAACAAAGCTTTCTATATAGTTTTCAATATGTCCAGAAATACTTCTTGGTAGTTATTATTATTATCTGTTGAAAATATTTGTAATATTTTCTGTATTATTACCCAATTTATAAACCTGAGGCTCTGTGTTCAGAAGAGGAGGAAAACCTTATTGTGAGATGACTGGTTATCATTTTTTCTCATTTCCAGATTTTTATTTATTATTCAGAGCATGTAGCTACAAGAAAGGTATTCATGCTACATAATTTAAAAACAAACAAACAAACAGAAAACCCCAAACAAAACAAAAAACAAACAACAACAAAACACCAACCAACCAAGCAAACAAACAAACAAAATATTAAATCACTTAAACCTCTTCTCCAACAGCTTTTTTGTTAGTTTTTAATTTTAAATTGAAATTCTTTGCAGTAGCTTCTGTTGAAGGAGGAGAGCCTCTTTAATAGAAGCTAATATATATTTAGGAAAAGTTGAAATGTAACAAAGATAAACCACATAAGAGCCATGAATGGGATATTCACCCTATTCAAGCAAATTTGAGTATTTAAGATTTTAGATGACTTTACAAAACCACATTTTTAAATAATACCTTCCAACTATAATAGCACATTATGTTGACTACTCTGAAATCTCCAGGACCTCAACCTCAACTTCACAGAAACTATGTATGTCCACTAATTGGCTCTTGTCCCAGAGTCTTTATTTCTCAAAATTAAAAGTCATAATAGATGTATCTCTTTATAGTTAATTGTTGTTCTTATTGATGTTTTTGAAGGCATTTTGATATTGTACTGTATGAATATATAAAAAGAGTTTTGGAGTTAAATATTCTTATTGTGAAGACTGGATGTTCTTTAACAAAGATCCTGAAGAGAGCAATCATGACTTAGTAGTTCAAAATAATAGCAGGTTTGGTAGCTGGCCATTGTGATTAAAATAAACTGAAAAATTATCTTCATTTTCTTACATTAGAAAACAGCTTTTATGGCTGTGATACGTTTGAGGTTATGGCTTAGATTAAATTTTACAACATATGCTTCTTAATTAGTTGCCTTTGTTGGTTAAAACTCAGAAAATAAAGCTAAATGCAATGCAGAATGCAAGTCAATTAAGAAGATTTATGTGGTTGCAATTCTGCAAAGAAAGAGTGTTAAAATTTTGTTGTTGCAGGCTATTTCCTCTTCTGGTCTACATATTGTAGAACTTTTTGCTCCTCTTGTTACCTCTGTAACGGTGTGTTTGGTAATTTGGATTTTGATCTGAGGGAGCAGACTTTAATGGAAAGTAGTACTCTGGCATGAAAACCTATGCATTTTTAAAGGTCTGTAGGTTCATTGCGTACATATAATCTAAACCAGTTAGTTCATTTAGTTTAGTGTGACCTCTGTGCTGACATTCATCAATAACTTTCATGTCATTCATCTTTTGAGGATGGAAAAAACAGTACTGTCACTTTTTGAATGGATTTTAGCTTTGGATTGTGAGCTGTTATAAATGATTAGATTTGACTTCTAGCTATTTTCTTTTAGGCATTCATTAGTGATACTTTCTTTTTTTACTAGCAGCTCTCTTACAGCACAGGTGTCTTGTAAAATATACTGAGAGATGATCTATTATGTGAATAACTTCAACAAGAGAAGTCCAGTTGATCAAATTCATTAATTAAAATTGTCCAAAGTACCCTCACCTTATGAAGAACTAATTGCATGATTTATAAATTAGTCACCTACAAATTTTATGCAAATTCATGGTAATTTGAGAAACAAACTCTAAGGCTTAGCAGGCTTACCTTCATATCTGATTTTGATGGCCCATAATCAGCAATGCCTGGATCCATTGCATTTTTGGCTCACGGGTTGTAGACTACTCTTCTAAGTAAATCCAACTGGAAATATATTAGGGTGCTTATAAATGAAGGATTAAAAGAATATGCAACCTGGAAAGTTCAATGCTATTTAAATGTTCTTTGTGTACTTAATTTCATTTTTTTACTTCAGTTTTTTAAGCTCAAGCAGTTGGATGCAGTTTCCATTTTCATTTATCAATATTACTGGTTCTGTAACTGTAAAATAAACAAAATGTGTTAAAGTAATAACCTGGTAGATACTTTTAGAATGTGTTTCCATAATTTGTATTACATTTCCCTGACAGAATTAGTTAAAATCAGTACAGTACTGACTGGTAGAGCCTTTGGGGTAACCAGAGTGTTTGCTCCTTCTCATCAGTAAGTTCTTTTGAAATAGAGAGTCCCTCACAGTGATGAATTCAAATTTAAAAAATAAAAAAAGTCAACCTTAATGTATACATTTCTACCTCTTCCATCCACTTCTTCAAATCTTATCACTGTCTTGTACACAGATTAACCCAACAAGGAGTGCAAAATGTTTGTAGCAAATATAAAATTTATACTTTTTACATCGTTATTGGTGGGTTTATATACTTTACCAATTTCTGGTTCTCATTTGTTCTTTATTTGTGTAGCTATCAATTATCTCTTTTTTTCTTTCTCACTTTATTAGTTATGGTCACTTTTAGTTATATCTTAGATCTTTTTTAATTCTCTTCTTATTAAACAAATGCTTGATACAACCATGTAGCCATGTGACAAGATGATTCAGAAAAGCATGTGCTCTAACTTTTTCCTGGGAAAAGCTTGTTGCTCCACACAGACTTGTAATACTGCCAGTTCATGAGATTGCGTAACTCTTCTGCTTAAAGTTCATTGAGTGTTTATAATGATAGAACTTTCTGTAACTTCACCAAAAGGTAATACTTTTGAGAAAACATTGTAGATTGGGTGTGTTTACCTCATGGTGAATTAAAAACTTCTCAAAAAAACAGTTAAGCTGTTTCTGAAGACCAGATTAGGAAGTGATGAACTCTTTTTTCTGTATTATGAAATAACTGTCCATTTCTTGAAAAGCACTCACCATCTCTGTGTTCTTCAAGGGATTTTAAATTAGACTGGAAATAATTGCTATTTCAGGAAAGGGTTCAAATTTAACCAAGTTATAAATCTTTGCAGAACCATAAATTTCCCAATTTCAGGGTATACTTAAATTTTAATAGCTAACACTACAGAGACATATGAGACCTAAGAAGTAGAAACTAGAACCCACTGCCAAGAAAAATGTGTCTAACCTGAAAGGTTAGTGATGGTAAATAGATAAAGCTGGAACAAAGGTTCAAAAATGCCACTTCAGAGACAGTGGTGGAGGTCGGAATTTGTACATTTTTGTTTTGGGCTGACAGTGACTGTCTCCCAAACCAAATTGCTCATTTTATGCAGCATTGCCAAAGGATGGAATTCCTTTTATGAAAGTTTACTTTAAAAAAATTAAAATAAATCAATGGAAATCACACACACAAAACAGGTTTGCCCTCTGTTAAGGGAATTTTATTAAGTTTAACTGTCTAGAAGTAGAGAAACAGTAGAATTGAGGTTGCATGGAATATTGTAAATTCAGCGTCTTAAGTAGATATATTATGATAGAGCTTTTAATTATAGAGTTGGTATCCTTATACCCTTCAGTCAACTGGATGAGCCTTGGTGATAGAGACTGTTGGTTTCGTGAACACTAATTTGTTTACTGCAGAAGTTAGAAGGTAGACAGAGGGTATCTCAAGGTCCTCCTGGATTGCCCACAACTGTATGGGTAAGGAGAGAGAGAGATGCAATTCAGCTACTGCTACGCATCTTTTCTTTTCTCTCTTCCCTGCCTGTTGCATAGCTCTATTAACCTATTGCGTATCTCTCTTCTTCCATAGGTCAGCACTGCAGCTGAATGCTTTTGTGAAAGGTGTTAAGTAAAGGAGCAGGGAATTGCGGAAAGAGAGTTCCATGGCTAAAAAAATTGAGTGCTGCTCAGGAATATTTGTCTCAATTACAGAGTTCCCCTCCAAGCAAAGTAATCTTTCAAAGATGTTCTTGAAGTCTGGGTGTGTTACGTGAGATGTTGAGGTCCAAACCAATGAAGCACTGATCACTCAGATACAATTGGCTTCACTGGGAAATATACTTATAACTAAATTATTATACAGGACCATGAGAAATCAGGCCCTATACACTATGAATCAGTCACCTTGAACTATTGTATATTTTTCATTCCAACACATGTATAGTACAGGGAATATGTGGATACTGCTGAAGTTTTGGGACTACTGAAGGATGAGGGGCATCACCAAAACCCCCTATTGAGTACTGGAAAAAAAAAAAAAAAAACTCTATAAAAATAAGGCTTAGAGATCAATGAGGCAAGGATTTAGGTTTGCACACTGAACAATAACAGTAAAATACAATATTAAATAGACCCGTATTGAATGCTGCCCATTTTGTGCACTGAATGAGATTAAGTCAATTTTAGTACTTTTTGGCCACTGATACTGTTGTATTTGTGCTCCTTGATAGTCTTTTATGTAACTTTTTCCTCACAGTCCCTTCTGAGACATTGAGCCAAATGCTCAAGGCAATTTTCTACCGGCAGAGAATATTATTCCTGTACATCATTGTATTTGTTAACTGATATCACTTTATTCCAATGAGTAATTAAGATTGAATTTATCAAGTTGTCCTCTTTTTTGATTTCTGATGCTTTTTTATAGAAGCTTATCACTAAGCTTTAGTGAATATTTCTCTCCAAGGACACATGGCGTGAAAAAAAAAACACTATTTCAGAGCAGTGGCAATATTTGTTTTTTTCAAATCATGATTTCTTTTTTCTGCATTCAGATTCTGCATATGCAGATGTGGATGGCTGCTGATGTCAGCATTATCATTTCACAAACCTTCAGTTATCTCCCTGCACAGGTTAATGTTAATACTGCTGAATTCCATTTATTTGCAGAACTTTGTAACAAATAACAGTAGTGGTAGCTCTCAGGAGTACTGTACAGTGGACCATATTTCTCCCCTAATTAAGCAAAACTCTACATTAAGTTGCTGATGTGTTAAGTTGCTGATGTTTTTGCAATGGCAGTTATGGTAAAGCGTCTTATAGAGACTGCTGGGAGGCTGCAGCATGTGTTCTCTTTTTACTCTTTTTTATTTAAGACTGTAATTCTCCTAGCCAAGGCAGGACTTAGAAAAGTTCAGGCAGTAGTTATTGACAGAAATATAAGCAAAACCAGGATGTTTTTCTGTCATGTTTCTGTATTGTGTAATAAAGACAACTGTATCAGTTACCAAGGACAATATTATAAAACTGCTTTACTTGTAGAAATTCTAAAAAATAAGTAATTATTTTCAGACTTTTCACTAGCAAAATGTAGTCAATGTTACTGCAACTGGTTGATTGCTGTTTGTTGTGCTCTACACTGCAACAGAGGGTTATTACTTCTGGCCAAAGACGGTAGCTTAGATGTTACTCTGCCTTTTTTCCCTTACCTATAAAATACATAATGGAAGTGTAATGTTATATATAATGGAATTATAACTTGGAATTACAACAACGTTTTTAACAGATTACTTCAGGGGAAGAGAACAAAGTCTCTTATGAAACAGGTAACATTTCTTGTTTTATGCTCATCTACTTCAGACAGGTGGAAAAACATAAAGTGGTCTCTTTATGTCATTCTGTTTGGTTTTGCATTTTCTAGTGTATTGGCTGAGATTAAGTTTGAAAGGTTGGAATAGTTACAAAGGATGCTCAGATTCTTAAGGCTGACAATGTCTGATTCCAGACAGAGGTACGTGTGTAAGGGAAATTTCAACCCACACACCTGTGCTCTTAATAAATCGCAAGATTACCTCCCTTGCTAAGTAGAAAAAAAGTGATTGTACAAGATGAAATAGAAATAAAAAAAGATCTGAGCAACTGTTCTTCCTTCTACTGTGTCTATCCAGGCTGATTCTTGCTTCTGCCCTATATTTCAGTCAGTTCTGCAGCTTTCTGTGTTTCAGCAAGTGGAATGAGGCATTCTCTTGTTCCTGGGAAGTTTCTCTTTTTCTGAACTCTGAGTCTTGTCTGGCTCCAAGGTCTGTACTGTTACTCTAGCACATGCTGCACTGAGCTGTCTAGAGTACTTTCTGCCAGTGAGCAGGCTTGGTGGCTCATCAGGCTTTCCACATAGCCCAGCCAGTCTTCATAATGCAATATAATAAAATAGTCAAAAAAGCAAGCATGCAGCTAATGCCTGGCACATGTCATCAGGGCAGTGTTTGGTGTGCAGCTTATGTGTGAGCAGAGCAAACCTATAGCTGCCTAGTCCTGATTGCACAGGTACACTCTTAATTTTTTGTGTAGCAAGATGTTCTTCCACACAAGTGGGAGTTGCCTATGCAGAGAGCTTGCAAAATCTCTTCCTTTATACTGTGGAGTGTGGGGATGAGTTTGATAGCTATTAAACTGGTTGAGAGGATTCTTAAAGCAGTCATTGCAACTTACTTTGAAGGAGATGTTGAAACAGTATGGGAACAGGGCTAAGAAATAATTTTCAGACATACAAGAAAAGCACATTTCTCCTTAGAAAAGAAGAAAAAAAGGCATGTTGCTCTGGCAGATATTAGCCCTCAGATAAAGTGACGGTAGGAAAAGGAACACTATCTTGGTAGTGTGAATAAAAAAAAGTCTTAAAGAGTGAATGAAAGATTTGAATACCTGAAATACTGAAGAAAATATGAAGCTTGGTGAAGGTAATAAGGAAGGATGAAACAAGTATATGCATGCACAACTGGTAGGAACTGTCAAAGTTACTCTTCTATTAAATGCAGGTAGGAGAAACAGCTTCTCATAAAGTCGGTACAGATAGAGACTGTGGTAAGTCAGATGACTGACATAAAGTAAAAGATGCTATGGGATAACACTAATTTTGCTGACAACGATATCAGAAGAGAGAGAAAATATAAAACAAAAGAAAGGAAGAGATAGCAACAGCTAAACAGTATGCTGAAAAGGCTACTTTTCCTTCCAGAATGATGGACACATAAATATATGTTTTCATATTTTTTTGAACTATAAGGCTGTAGAATTCATAGTGTAGTGCATATGAAAATGAAAAGAAGCTTGATTTCTGGTTTTGTTTGTTCAGCTTTTTACTCTTGGCCTGCATTTCTGTAGCTGTAATCTTGAAATCTCCAATTGTATTTTAGCAAAATAGCTTTTGATGTCTGTTTCTCCATTTGTCTGTCTGTTGCCAGAGAGAAAGGGAATAAAGTTTGTCTTTGTTTCTCAATCCCCTATATGACATGCTAAAGAAATAATTCAGTACTTTTTTGGATAATCCATTTGTATTTCTTTTGGCTAAGATATAATTCACCTTCTCTTCGTCCAATTTTTCTGTTTATAAATTTATTGGCTTTTCTGCTCATGGAGATTTTTAGAATACAATTTAATTAAGAATATAGAACATTTAAAAGATCTTTGTCAGAACAGTCTACTTTAAATTGACTGTTACTTAAGTCTTTTACATTCAGAATTTACATTAAAAAAAAAAATAAATAAATGTGACTATTATCTATTCCATCTTGAATATTTCACATGCTAATGCATGATACCATGATCATAATTCAAATTAAGGTGGACTGATAGTCATCAGTGGATAAAATTACCTTTTCCTTTTTTTACATATGTGACAGTATAAAACATAATAGACATTTGTAAAGGGAGCTAAATCTGCTGATCTAGAGTTACCTTTTTGGTAGCACTACTGGGAATAGACCCCAGGCTTCTTGACCTGTGATACACTTTCAGGACCCTGTTACCATATAGTACTGGAGAGTTCTGTGAGGAGTCATTAGTTAATACTGACAATTTATCCTAGCGTGAAAATTTCACCATCATTTATGGGAAGAGTACTCTTATTTATGTGTTATATAGAGACCAAATAACCTCACAGTCTCTACTGAGTGACATGAAAGCTTTTGAAATATACATCCCCTTAGAAGGTACCTTGTTCTTGGATCAGAAAAGGGAAGGGTTAAGTGATGGTGAGTAGACTAGGCATTTCAACAGAAAGAAATCATAATTTTTTTTGGAGGTGTATGGTGAAAGTAATTGCATTCAGTCACAGTCAGTTGATTTACACATCCACATCTAGTCATATTACTGTTTGGAGCCATGATTCTTAATTGCTTAATTAGGAAGTGCCTTGCTGAGAGAGGCAAGTACTGTGTGTCTTGTCATCAGTAATACTTCAAACAGCAATGTATTTTATAGTCAGAACAAAAAAGTCAATATAATTAAAACCCTTAAATAAACAAGCTGCAAAATTTCCCTAGAGAGTATGTTTTGATACGCTTTGTGGAAAAAAGGTTAAGCAGCTACTAACCAAAACCTGCTTTGATATTTTTTCCAAGTACAGGTGTGTTGAAGAAAGAAAACTAAGTAGAAAATCTTTTTGTGAACCACTGACTTACTTGACAATGTATGTAAAATTAAACAGTTTTTAAATTGTTAGAAAATTCAATCATTCCACGTAGCTGGCAGCCTTGGTTCCTGTCTCTTAGTACTAACTTACCTGTCCTCACAGTTTCCAGTCTTAGTCTTACTCAACACAGTTTGTTCCAGTTTTTTCACTTGCTTTCAGTTGACTTAAGTCAACTTCTACACTCCAGATCCCAAGGTGCAAAACTTTCCTTTAATGCCAGTAAATTATTTATTTGTCTTTTTCAGTCTTTATTTGTATCAGCTGTACCTAAAAGTAGTTGAAGAGATTAGTTTTCCTTTACCCCTTTCCTGTCAGTAGTTCCAGCATATTCTTTCCTTTGTAATATACTTTCATCCATATCGTCTGGCTCTGAAGCTTCTTCCTGTCAATGTGCACATTGCCTAAGCTCTATTGATTTTTTAATGAACTAATAGTCTGCTGCATCTCAAAACTGCAGTTGCAGGGACAGGCCAATTCATCCATGTGGAAACATCAACAGTACAAACTCAACCAATGAGAAAATCGGGTACTAAAATTCTAGGTTGTCTCAACTGAGCAAGTAAAACCTGCAATTTTTCAGATTTATGATAAGGCCAAACCTGAGTGGATTATCATGTGAATAGCAAAAAAAAAAAAAAAAAAAAAAATATTCTTCCTGACCCAAGTTGTTTTCATTCACAAAGAAAGTTTTGAAACCCTTAATACAATGAAGATGCCAGCCTCATTTAGAACAATACAACAGTTAACAAACTGTCTGACCAATGTATCTTCTTAGTTTTAGTACCAGAATTTACTGAACTATTCAGTCTGATGTTATCTGTTAAGAAAACAGTCTTGATTATTGCAAAAAACATTTTAACATTTAACATTTTAACAGTTATAATTTGGTAATTTTGAAGACACATAAAATACAATTTTATAATGAGAAACTTGGAGGAACTGAAAGAATAAGCAGTGGTACCAGTCTTACCTGGTAGGAGGCATAGTTAAAGGGTGAATAATGTGTGCTACTTTCTGAGGCTATGAACCTGTAAAGGGAGTTTTCAAACTGAGAAAACTACTCTGGACTTAAATTTGCTTTTACTAAAAAAAAAAAATAATCTTTAAGATTTTATGTCTCTGAGTTTTTAAAGCTCTACATGTCTAGAGCCAGATTCTGCATCTTTTACAGTGAGTCAGGCTGTTTCTGAAGGGAGAAAATACATAATGTAAATAAGTGTTGGAACGAACCCTAAATCTTTAATGCAAAACTGCTTTCTAAAACTGCCAAACCAGTTTCTAAAACTCAGAAGCTGTTTTTATGAACTAATTCATGAAATATTCTTAGAGAATTTACTAACACATGTCCCATCCTTCTCCTCCTTTTAGGAGTATAATGCAATAGTAGGTGAGGAACACTTCCTCTCCCTGCTTGCTTACCCTGAAGCAACTGCAAGCTTGTAGTTTAAACTATGTGAATTTTTTCATACAGCTGCCAGTCATACCTCCTTTTTCTAGGCTTCTGAAGGTCAAAGGTTTTTTTATTTTCTTATACTTTAATTTAAAGCTAAGATTTCTTGGGTTCTTCCAACCCCCACACCCCAGCAGAAGATGAAGTGTGTAAAAAATCAAATTCCTGTCTTTTCATCTAGTTATAGTTCTTCTATGTGCAGCAGCAAAGAAAAAAAAAGATATTCTAGAGGACAATGTATGGGTCCAGAACATTTTTTTTCCTTGTTCATCTGTCCACAATAACAACCAGGACTATTTTCCATGCAAAAATGGCTGGCCATTTTTCAAAATAGTCTGTGAGCTGACTGGCTAAATGATTTCTAGCTAGATGTGATGCAGCCTTCATCAAACATCTGAATTTTTCGTGTCATTTTTCCCCTTAAAATTTGGGTCATCATCCATGCATTCTTATTCAGTAGATTGTTCTCTGTGTGTTGCTGTGACTGCAGCCCATCAACTTTGTTTTGCAGAATCATTAAATACTTTATTAAGAATAGGTTTTGCTTCAAGAATGAAACCACATGCTTATTTAAGCAGCTTTTTTGCCTAAGTGTATCCTTCCTAGCCATATATGGCTATAACAATTTAACTTCAGCATGTCCTAATTGTTTTTCATTCTCTTAAAAAGTATGGTTAGAAACTACCAAATTATTAGATGTCTCGTTAATAACTGTATGTCTGTATGACTTTGTCTTATATGTCTTTATTAGATATCTCTATTAATAACTATGTAATATATGCAATACCTTGAAATTGTACATTTTCTCAGTATTTTAGGAATTATGAAAAGATTTCATATAAATTAAAAAATTAAGACACTCGCAGGAAGTGTTGTTTTTTGTTGTTTGGTTGTTTTGTTGTTTTTTTTGTTTTTTTTTTTTTTTAAACAGATTTGGCTACCATCATGATTTATAAAATTCAGGGGTTTCATTGTTGTTTGTGTTATGTGGATGCTGTGGTTTAACCTCATCCAGTAACTAAGCAGTATGCAGCCACTTGCTCACTAGTGGGATGGGGGAGAGAATCAGAAAAAAAAAAAAAAAAAAGGTAAAAATCATGGTTTGGATAAAGAAAGTTTAATAAGCAAAGCAAAAGCCAGTTGTCAAAGGTCAGTTGTCTGAGCTGTGCCTCCTCCCAACTTCTTGTGCAGTCCCAGCCTCCTTGCTGGTGAAGTGGGGAGAGAGGCAGAAAAGGACTTGGTTATGTGTAAGCAGTGCTCAGCCATAGCTGAAACATCCCTGCGTTATCAACACTGTTTCTAGCACAAATGAAAAACATAGCCCCATACTACCTACTATGAAGAAAATTAACTCTACCCCAGCCAAAAACAGCACAGTGGATTATTTTAGTATGACTTATTCTTGGTGCTGTAGGATCTGCATACTTGAATGTGGTTTGTATTATGGGATGAATAATCTTTGTGTTGATCAATACTACTTTGAGACTTTTTTTGTTCGTTTTTGCTTTTTAATATAAAGTGTATAGCATAGGCATTAGGCCAGTAATTGTCAGGTGTGAATATTTCATTTAGTGTTTGATGTTCTATTTACAGCTGAGCCAACAGTCTGAATTTCTGCTGATTTGAGTAGTTGCTGTTCATTCCATATGCAGGCTGAGCAAGAATGTACAGTTATCTTTCAGAGAGCAGACAGCATTGACAGAAGCAGTAAAGATATAATATAACAGTGGATTTTAAAATATATGTGTTTTGTCAAGTCAAAACCAGCTGTTGACTCTCAGGCACATTTTTTATGCCTGTAGACTTTTTATAGTGTGACTATTCTCTGTTTACATACATTCAGAACAAGACATCCATTGCTCTACTCTGGCTCGTTAACAGAGAATGTGCTTAAAGATGCAGAAGGAAATTTAGCACAATTGTGAAAGTGAATAACTATGGCTTTATTTTATCAGTGAAATCAGTGAGGATGATTTAATTAATTTGAATGCAAATATTCTGCATGCTCAATGCACTCTAGAGTAACAAGATACTACTACTATTTCAGTTTCTGATGATTATTCTCTTTGTTTTATTTATTCTTTTCCCAAAATGTATGGGGAAAAAAGAAGGCATAATGATCTAACGACTTTATTAGGCCTCAGCAGTTGAGAATTATTCAGTTGTGCTATATGTAAAGTAATATTTTCTTCTTTTTTTAACCATTTGTAGTTCAAGCACAGCTGATATCCATTCCTCTGCTTTGTCACCTCATGACTGATCCCAGTTCTCTGCTGGCAGTGATGATGTAAGATTTGAAGGTGGAAGAGTTGCTGTTTCCTCTCTCTGCCAAATATAAGGTTTACTGACACCATTCCTCAAGTCCTTTGATTATAGTTCCTCCAACCCTTTTCTGATTTCCTTATGTCAGAAAATGGCCACTTTTTACATGAGAACATACTTTGGAATGCCTGCCAAGAAACTCTTTTGATTTTCATTTATGTTAGGATTGTTTGTTTTTCTTTACACTTCTTCAATAGTTATTCAAATGGATCAGAATTTAGTTTGAACCATTTTGCCTTTGAAGGTCATGAGTCCATGATTTTTCAGTACAATTCGATATAATATTTGTGATATCACGAGAGAAAGCAGTGAAAATGCTGGAAAATTATACTGATTGGTCATTCCTTCAGAAAAAGAGTTGTTAAGGGATGCTTAGTTAAACACTTGTCATACCCAAGACAATATTCTGTATTGGATCTAGAGAAAAAAGGATTTTCAGATGGAGAATCTTCAAACAAATAGATGACAGAGATCATGACAATTCTCGGAAAATATGATATCCCTAGTCTCACTCAGCTGTTACAGCACCTTTTTTTTCTCCAGTGTATCAGATATGGATATATTCCATGCAGTATTGTTATAGAAAGAAAAAAAATAATTACATATGCAAAAGCAATGATAACGTTATCCCTTTCCACAGTAGTTTGGGTACTGCAAAAAACTATCTTGCTGCAGTAATGTGATGTGATTGGGTGTAGTTTCTTACTACATTGTATATTACTTTGCACACAACTCAGTTATTAATTTGTGCATCAGGAATAGATGTTGAACATTTTCTGTGCTTCATTGTTTATATTTCTGTAAGATAGTACTTTCTTTAAACCAAAACCCCAAACTATTGAGTTCATCAGACTTTCAAGCCTGCTTTTCTGATGTAGATTTAGTCACTGAACATTGGTTTTCATGCATAAGTGGAGATGAAGTTACAACTGCTGTTTTAGCTTAACACACCTATGACAGAGGGATTCATGTAAATTGCATGTATTTATTATATCTATGCAATTCAGGATGAATTTGTTGTAAAGATTGAAAATTTCATTTTAAGTCATCACACTACGTCCATTACACTACCTGCTTTTGATTCTAGTGATAAATTTTGACTTTCTGTCCTAAACTACAGTAGAAGGCTTTAGAAGCTGCTTTGAGTGTTGTATTGGCACAAGTATGCCAGTAGAGACCACTTCTGCCAACTATAAGAACATTAAGTGCCTTGGTATATTTTTTTTTTATAAAAGCATAAGCATGTTTTTATATAAAGAGATTTTTTTTATACTAATGCGCTAGCAAAATAGCTAAACTTCTTCAGAATGTTTTGAAAAATGTATGGGATTATGTATTCTGTAGCAAACACATATTTCTTCATTCTGTTTTTGTCCTGCTATTATACTAATCAGTAAATACTTGTTGATTTGTCTTGACTTTAATCAGTAGAAGTATGAATTCTGTTCTTGTAAGAGTCACCTGGCTTCTAAAGAATGAATATGAGGGTAGCCTTAGGGGGAAAGAGATATCAACAGTAATGCACTTCTGTTTTTAAAAAGTTATGTTTTCACATGAGATTTCTGAGCTTTTTCTGAGATTTCTAGAATGATTTTCACAAAATGGGTGTCTATGGATTGCTCAAGCCTAGGATTGCATGTAGTGTAAAAGTCTGTTTTTCTTTTTTGTATCGTATTTTCCATAGATTCTCTGCAATGTCAGCATGTTACTTGCTGCTTTGTTGATGATCTATTTTTACTAGCTGTTGTGGGAAAAATATTTCTCATTTCAGAGAGAAAATACTTAAATAGGAAATGGTAAACCAGAAATGAAAAATCAAAGTATTTATTGAAAAACACATATATAACAAGACTCCACAGGTATAATTTAAATACTGTCACTATTCAGTATACTTGGTAGGAAATTTAGTTCCAGTGTAAAATATCTAATTTATTTTTAGATATTTAATAAGATTTTCTTATTTCCCTCAATCTTAACTGTTCTTGGTTAATTAACTGATTTTATACTAATAAGTACTTTCACACATTAGCCATCTGATTTTTTTTGTTTTATAAATATCTGGGGGTTTTATACATGATAATGACATTCTATTTATTCCTTTGTAGAACTGTCTGAGAAGATGCTATTTGCATTACTCTTAAAATTTTGGTTTTGATCAGTTTTTAGAAACTGTTGAAGAAAAGACATTTAGTACCATGCGGATGGGGACTGAAATGGATCTTGAAAACTACCAAACTGCTTTAGAAGAAGTACTCACATGGCTTCTCTCTGCTGAGGATGCATTACAAGCACAAGGAGATATATCCAATGATGTAGAAGTTGTTAAAGAACAATTTCACACCCATGAGGTATGTTTATACTAATTCTTCAGTAGTCATTTATCTGTTTGTATCCCATAATAAGGTCAAAAATAAAAACAAAGATATTTCTAGTTTATATTATTCCTTTTTCTTGTTTTTTAATTTTGAATTGCAGAATTTAAAGGTAGCACGGGAGACTGTGCACTAGAATCATCGAATCGTTTATCTTGGAAAAGACACTTAAGATCATTGAGTTCAACTGTTAACCTAATGCTGCCAAGTCCATCATTAGACAATGTCCCTAAGCACCACATCGATACATTTTTAAAATTCCTCCAGAGATGGTGACTCCACCACTTCCCTGGGCAGCCTGTTCCAATGCTTGATAACTCTTTCGGTGAAGAAATTCTTCCTAATATCCTGCCCTGGTGCAACTTGAGGGGAGTTGCACCTCTCACCTCTATCACCCTATCACTTGTTACTACGTGACACCCATCTCACTACAGCCTCCTTTCAGTTATAGAGAGCAATAAACTCACCCCTCAGCCTTCTCTTCTCCAGATTAAACAAACTTTTGCCATATGCAAAAAATGAAAGTGTTTACTTCAGATTTGTGTTCCACGGTTTAAGGAGGGGTTGAAAAAATAAAAAACAAAGTTGGAAATCATATTTGGACAGTGCTGGAGATATTTCTCCAAGGTCTGTTCTTTCCTTCCAGAGAATCAAACTTAAAACTGGATTTTATTTTTATTGTCAGGGTTTTATGATGGAGTTAACAGCTCACCAAGGGCGTGTTGGAAATGTTTTGCAAGTTGGAAGTCAACTTCTAACGGCTGGAAAACTTTCAGATGATGAAGAGAAGGAAATCCAAGAACAAATGAATCTACTTAATTCTCGATGGGAAAGTCTCAGGGTAGCAAGTATGGAAAAACAAAGCAAGTAAGTAATATGTTAGGTAAAATAATATATATGGAGTTTGACTGAAACAATCCTGAACTAACAGTTGGGATTTTCTTTCATTTCACTGTGAACAAAGCTCTATCTCAGATATTTTTTAACCTGAAATTTGATGTGTGGTGATTTTGAAGCTTGCATGTTGTTTTGAGACTGGAAGCCACACAAATCAACAGCTATCAACTACTTGGAAACTAATAACCAAAATTTATATAACTTACCTCACTTTTTTTCTGATTGTTTCAAAAAGTATCACACAATATTTAGCTACAAAGGAGAGAATCATCACTGAGATACAAAAGGAAAAGGGAAACAAATCTTTAGACCTGTGAACTTGATCCCATTATTATAGTGAGTGGGAGCTTAGCTTTCCATGAAATATTGTAATGGTTTTATCTGAGGACAAATTACACTATTTTTTGTGTGAGTTTCCTTCCTTGTCTTAAGAAAATGTCCGTTACCTGATCTTTCACATTTCTGTTTCTCAGTCTCTCTTTTCATTCTGTGTGTATACCTTAAATTTCTGTCTGATATAACTCTATTTCAAACTCATGTGACTGGGTCTTACTTTGTCATGAGCAATTTTGTATATCTACTGGCCTTTCTGTGAAGGGGACCAATGGTGAGGTTTATCAGTTATCATACTAAGTCAAATCCAGTGGAAATTTTGAAATAATTGAATGTCATTAGGAGCTTCTTCATAGCCAAACAGTATTAATTACTGAAGAATATAGCTGTTCTCTACAGTAAAACCAAATAAATGCAGTGGCAAACAACCTGATTCTCAGATCCCTGGTGGCCTTTTAGGGACTTTGAAAAAGATAGTTGTCATTAAAATCTTTCTGCTGAAGCCTTAATTTTTCTCTCAGAAAATCCCAATGAACATGTACAAAGTGAGAAACTCTTCAGTCTGTTCTTTCAGTACAGCTGGAGAGTGACTCTTTTTGTGAATGTGATTTTAATAAAAAACTAGTCTCTCTAATAGTCAGACCAATGGTCTAGCTCAGCATCCTGACAGTAACAGAATAAGAAAAGATAAACTTTAGGGGAAATACATGATGTCCTTAACCAGCATCTTCTCATCTCCGTTTGCCGTTGGTGGAGATCAAATACTGGTCTGCATGGTCCAATTGCTCTGGAGACAAAATATTGGGCTGTATAGGTCATTGCTCTGACATAATACTACATGTTTTATATTATGAAGTTCTCCACAGAACTCTCCTGACCTTGAGTTGTTTTCAGCTGAGGTAACTTTCTGACCATCTAAGGAACCTGAAGGTGCATAGGTCCATGGGACCTGATGAGATGCATCCGCAGATCCTGAGGGAACTGGCAGATGAAGTGGCTAAGTTACTATCCATCACATTTGAGAAGTCATGGCAGTCCTGTGAAGTCCTGCTGACAGGAAGAGGGGAAACATAACCCTTGTTTTTGAAAAGGGGAAGAAAAAAGACCCTAGGAACTACAGGCCAGTCAGTCTCACCTCTGTGCTTGGCAAGATCATGGAGCAGATCTTACTGGAAACTGTGCTAGGGCACATGGAAAATAAGGAGGTGATTGGTGACAGCCATCAATAAAGGAAAACTGTGCCTGATAAATTTAGCGACCTTCTACGACAGGGCTACAGCATTGATGGATAAGGGAAGAGCAACTGATGTCATCTACCTGGGCTTGTGGAAAGCATTTGACACCAAGCTGTGTAGTGTGGTCGACACACTGGAGGGAAGGGATGCCATCCAGAGAGATCTTGACAGCCTTGAGAGATGGGCCCATGAAAACCTCATGAAGTTCAACAAGGCCAAGTTCAAGGTCCTGCACATGGGTCAAGGCAATCCCAAGCACAAATACAGGCTGAGTGAAGAGTGGATTGAGAGCAGCCCTGGGGAGAAGGACTTGTGGGTATCAGTGGATGGAAAACTGACTATGATCCAGCAATGTGCGCTTGCAGCCCAGAAAGCTGACCATAGACTGGGCTGCATCAGGAGAACTGTGGCCAGCAGGTTGAGGGAGGTGATTCTCCACCTCTACTCCACTCTTGGTGAGACGCCAGCTGCAGTGCTGTGTCCAGCTCTGGGTCCCTCAGCATAAGACATGGACCTTTTCTAGCAGGTCCAGAGAATGCCACGAACATGGTCAGGGGCCTGGAGCACTTCCCTCATGAGGACAGGCTGAGAGAGCTGGCGTTGTTCAGCCTGGAGAAGAGGCAGCTCTGAGGAGACCATATAACAGCCTTCCAGTCTTTAAAGGGGGCCTACAGGAAAGATGGGGAAGGGCTTTTTACAAGGGCATGTACGACAGGACAAGGGGTAATGGTTTTAAACTAAAAGAGGATAGATTCAGATGAGATATAAGGAATAAGTTTTTTACTGTGAGGGTTGTGAGGCACTGGGGCAGGTTGTCCAAAGAACCTGTGGCTGCCACCTCCCTGGAAGTGTTCAAGGCCAGGTTGGATTGGACCTGGTGTAGTGGATGGTGTCCCTTACCCATCAATGATCTTTATAGGTCCCTTCCAACCCAAACCATTCTATGATTCTATGTAATTTCTTATACAAAATATTCTGTAATAAATTACATGAAATTTGGGTTAGGGCAAGAGAAAATTTCTCAGGAGTGATGTATTTAGATATGTCTAATTTTAACCTATTAGGTCAAACCCCTGTGTTTCAAGCACCAGCTGGAGGGTTATGAATAGCATTCATATCACAGTGTAATATATTTGTGCATTATTATACACAATCTAAACTCTCAGGATCTATCTTCTATTTCAGATTAAAGAATAATCTTCTGAGCATATTACTGTAATCTAGCCTTAAGGAGTCAGTGATACGTTTATTGAAACAGATGTTTTTTCGTGAAGAGAACAGCAATTCTGCTACCCTCTTTTGTAATGGTAATAGGGATTGTAACAAAAGGTAGTACATGTTGCAGCACAAGAAAACAAAAATTAGCAATCAGGAAAGGAGAAAGGTATACAGATAAAGGACACTATGAAAGTGAAAGGGTCATATAAAAACTGATTTAGGAGGTCAGAATATCAGAGGAAGCCTGGAGCACAGCAATGCCTTGGAGTAAAAGCAGCCCAAATTGGATTCACTGTATATCAAAAGTATTTGACTCTTCTAGCAAGCAGTACATTAGCATGCTGAAGGAAAACAGCCTGTTTTTTCATTTCTTCCTCCTGTCCTTCCCCAAATAGGATTCCCTATATTAAGGCATCTCAGAGTTATAAATATACCACTGGAAGGAAAAACTTAATGCAATTTACCACTTCATGGAGACTTCCACAGCTATTAAAACACATTCAATTCAATAAAAAAGTATTTTTTATTTGAAATTTATGAGGGCCATACCATAAACAAAGATTATGATAATCTCCTGAGGTATATTAATAAGTATTAAAACTTCTATCAGATGTTTATAGAAGTAATTTGAAAATCAGGTACTACCTGGAGAATAGGAAGAAACAAGAAACATTTTTTTGCATAAGAATCAACTGTGATTAAATTATTTGCTGTGATTTTTTCAAGTTTATGCTGCTTGCTTCAGAATAATATAAATATTCTATACAATAAGTATTTATTTCATCATATATTGCTTTTCTTAAATCAAATTCTCTTCACCTTAGCAGGTTTTCTATACCATTTATTTCATTTATTGCTAAGAAGACATCTTTAGAATGAAACATTGTATTTAATATTTATAAAAACTTGGTGTAGAACATTAAGTAAGACAATAAAATAACACTTTAAATTGAAGAACTGAGTTAGATCTGAGATAGTTAATCCCTTGTGAACCATAGGTTATAATAAAGCAGGATATCAACTTCCTCTATGCAATCTGTAAAGAGAGAGGATAGAGTGGAAGAGGCACTACATGTATCTTCTGGTCATTTTGATCAATAATTAACACATGATTTCCAGTAAAACAACTTGAAGTCATAGTACGCAATGAAGATACATGACACTGTTCTTAAAGAAAAAAAACATCTTGAGATAGATAATATGGAAAAACATTACTGTTTGATATCCACAATGTAGAGATTTGGGTTAATGGAGCCCTTCCTATTTCAAGTTCTGTTGAAGTTTCATTTCCTGCTTATAGTTATTCCTGTGTTTTGTTTCCCTTGGTCCTTTACTTCTAAGAGTTGAGAACCAGAGTCTTTAAAACTTACTACTGTTTCTGGAAAGTTAACATAGCTTCACGGAGCTCCAAGTGTAACACCTGATACTATCCAATGCCATGGGGAACAAGTGAGTTAACATTCAAGAAGCAGGTGTAACTAAAAGTTTATTTCGAAAGAAGCTTTTAATTTTAAAAATTTGTTTGCAAGTCTGTTTCCATAAAATTAGTTCATCTTGGTGTTAGCCAGCAGTTACTCCTTTTTTTCTGTATCCACTGCTCTGCATTAGAATGTATGCTTCATGTCCACATACTCCTCAGGATTCCTTTGACCACCACTTGCACTCTGTTTCACAGACTGCTTTTCACACTTTCTTGCCATTACCACTGCTGCCTCAAGAGACTAGTTTGCCTCATCTTCCTATAGTTACTACTAAAACTTGATTAGTCCTCAGCCATTTTTTTTTTCATCTATCCAGATGCAAATGGTAATCCTGAGATAAATGATTAGTGTTGTTGGCTTCCCTAAGGAGAAAAAAAAGTACAAACGTCTTTTTTTGGTAACAGTTAAGTTTTTACCATTAAAATACCCAACTCATAGGGTAAAGCTGAATGTTTGAATTTGTACAAGCATTTCTTACGTTGCCCAGTTTGTCATGGACAAGACCTCTTGCACTTCTCTGGAGCAATGTGCTCACATCACACTTCTGCCAGTTTACAGTTCTGCAAATGCTGTCTTTCTTACATGGTAGTTTTCTCCAGTCTGAAAGTCCAACTCAGATTTCAAATCTCTGAGTTCTGAAAGTAGCTAACTAACTTTTTACTGCAAGAGTTGTGCTTGAGATGCAAGTAACACACTGTTACATACAATGGTTTCACCAAGCTCAGTGTGACTGAGGACAGTGACTTTAGTCTGTCAAATCTGTTAAAAATTGTATGTTTTATAAAAGATGGGTAATGCACATAACTACTTGCAATTTCATCACTCAGCAATAGTTTACACATTATTTTTAAAATACTTTAGATAAAATGAAGATTTTGTTTAGGAAAGTTTGGAGAGTTTATAAAGATGGCAAGTATAAGGATCTGTAATGGATTTCTGGACAAATAATTTTGGAGCTATCAAAATACTTCATTTAGGCAAAACTAAAGTATTTAATGTTTAATTCTCCACTGAATAACTGAAAATTTAATAATCCCTTCTCTTCTGTTTAATATCCTAAATTTGAGGGAGCCTGGTAAATACAGCTGTCTGAGCACTTTTCAAAGTACTTGTAGTAGACATTACAAGCTTTAAGAAATCAGATAATAGAAATTTTGAACTTCCAAACAGCTCTAATAGAAATGTAACTGGAGGCCAAAAATTTACCAGACAGTATATTATATGCAGTATTCAGGTTGTAAAAAAAAAAAGTTTCAAGACATTTTGACTAATTCAAAACTGTTTCAACAAATTTTCAGTTACCTGTTTGCAAATATGTTTTTTTTTATTCTGGCTTGAGATGTAGCCTCATGAAGATCAGTGATGAATATACAGGGCAGATATTTCTGCCTCTTGTTTTCTTTCATCTACAAATTGAAATTATTATTTCTTTGTTTTACAGTTTACATAAAATCCTAATGGATCTGCAGAATCAGCAACTAGTCCAGTTAGCAGAGTGGCTGACAAAAACAGAGGAAAGGACAAAGAAAATTGATCTGGAGCCCTTGGGTCCAGATCTAGAGGACCTAAAGCATCAAGTAGAAGAGCATAAGGTATGCTGTGGTATGCTTCTGAAGGCATAAAAAACAAATTGAGATTTTGACATTTTAAAAGCTCTACTCCTCCCATTATAATATCGGAAAGTTATATGGAAACTTGCTTCAATATTGATTGTTCTGTACAGTTAACAAGCTTTTGTACTTACTTTATCACAACTCTGACTTTTATCCTGATATTAAAAAATTAATATATATATATGCTTCCTTCTTAAATAGAAACAATATACTAGAATATACAAGGCAATTGTCACATCCTTTCATTACACAGTACAATAAGAATATGTCAGATTTTTTAATACCCATGTTTTCTTCTTTTTGTGTGTTGTATTTTTTTTCCTTGCATGCTGTAGTAGCAATGATGCAGTAGTCAAAATTAGACTTTGTAATCTTGTTAGGACTCCTGGGACTATGAATATGTAACTGTACAGCATTATAAAATAGACTCTAGTTTCTAACTGTAATAATTACTTTTTTAGTAATGTATTTAATTAATGAAAAATAGCATACTAATAAATGCAGCGTAAGAGAGAATTTGGCCAATTTTTTTCCACATTCCAGGAGGTTAATTCTTTAATTGAAAGAATTGAGAACTAAAAAGAGAGAGACTATAATTTCTGTAATAACTTTATTTCATTTACTGAAATAAATTGTCTGGCTTAATATTAATTTTAATTTAAAAATATATTTATATATGTATCCATGACACGTGGTGATGATAGACAGACACAGAAAATTATAGATAACAGAGATGGTTTGTGAGGTTATGATGATTTGCAGTGATAAACTGTTAATATTTCTACATCAGTGGTTCAAAGCAGTTCAATTAAATAGTATCTTGAGAGATTTTAACATTTGATGCTTGATGGCTTGTGTCAGTGCTAGTCCAGGTTCTAGAGGTTAGATCATGCCAAAAACCAATTTAAACAGAAACCAGCTTTTAAAGTTTTTATAAAAACAGGTCAAAAGCTGCAAGAGACTGCACGGTCTACTTCTGCATTAAGAATTTTTTTTCTGCATTCTGATTAAGGAGTGCTAATGAAGAAGAATACAAATTCTGTACCTACTGCTGCTATTATCTGTACTTGGCCTGTGAGGAGGCAATGCATTTCAGTATGTGGGTTTGCTATCTAAGCATATATTCTGACATTAAATTTTCCTTTAAAAAAAACCAGCAGGTAATTATGAAATGGTAATTAGAGAAAGAAACTTGAAAGATTTTGAATACATGAGTACTGAGACTTGAATAACTTTGTTCCTATTTCTATGCATTTACGTAAAATGTAATCCTTTTATTTATGCATCTCTTTATGCTGTTTCATTCTAATATTGAGAAAAATGAGTATTTAGCTTGTATTTGAATATTCTGAGTGAAGACATGCAGAAATTTCTCTCCCCCACATACTAGTTCTATATTATTGGTGTGATGAGTTAGTCAACATTATTTATTTATGTGTATTACTTTTCAAATCTATTTTCTGTACAAGAGACATTTTAGCTAATGGGGTGGAAAGAAAATGGTTTGGTTTTAACTTCAATTAAAATTCTAATAATGTATAGTTTGTCTTATTCATAATTCAAAGAACAGTATGTTTTCCATTCTTACAAGTATTGTGCAGAAATTTCAGATAATTTTATTATATGTTGTATGCAGCACAGATACCTTTATAGCAAGCGTTAAAAAAATGAAATTTTAATAGCATAGTTATTGCTTCATAATTAAATTAACAAACAAAAAGGAAAAAAAGAAACACCCTACCATAATTTTTCTTAGTTTCACATGACTCTGAACATCTTAGAAACAATGTTGTATAAATTGATTGGAGGAACAAAATATAGGTTTTATGGGATTTATAGGATTTTATAGGATACAAAAGGCAATTATCATTTCAAATTAAACAGAATTCAGCAAAGATGATGGGTTTGGTTTGTTATCATCCTGTCTCCTTCTCTTTACCTTTATAATTTTGAGTTTCCCTCTTTATCTGTCCATCAGTAACTTTTCAGTCTATTTATTTCATGTTACTTATCCCCCTTTGCCTTATAACTTTCATACATCTGATTTCCTTTATGCTACTTTATTCTCAGTTATGTCCCAAAATATTGGTCTTGAGTTCCTGTGACTAACACTTCAGTTTCTCTGCTGGTTCCTATAACAAAACAAAACAAAAAACATTCAGTAATGTGTATTGGGAATGGCACCCATCACTGAGACCAGAGAAAGCACACATTCTTTCCAGCATGCTACTTAGTTCAATAGTGTAAGAGGTTAGTATCTTGATAGTACAGAAAATTTTCTGAGTAGACTGAAATAGAGGTGGACTCTAGATTATGTTATGTCATTAGGAAGATACACAGTTCTGGTAAGAAACCTGGCATAGTCAATATATTTTGGAGTAATAGTCAAGCATTTCAGTAAAGGACTATTGGCCTTTGCAGCAGTATTTTATGTAATTTGTCTGCTGTTACATGTATCCCTTCTTTTTAATCTTATTCATGGAGAAAACTGCTTTTCAATAAAGAACTGAGTACTATTGAGCTGTCTAAGCAGAATACTATATTAGAAATTTTATAATAAATCAAAAATGTGGTTTTAATTGAACTGATTTTTTTTGTTCTATGTTGTTATTGTACAATTTATAGTTAGTAGATTTTATAGTTTCATTACCTTTCTGAAAAAGTCTAAACTGCTTAGGTATTTTTACATTTTCTGGAAAGCTGAGCATTTTATTTTTTATGAAAATGTCTAAAAGTATAGAAGATTTTTAGTGCTAGGATTTTTCAGTGATTCAAATTAATTGCAAAGGTAAAATGAGACACTTCCTAACTGTTCAAATATCAGAGGCGGATTTGTCTTTGGGCACTTGGATGCCCTAGGTAGGTATTTTTACTCACTACGAAGTAGAATATGTTGGTATCACATAAATTGTTATCTGATAGATAGGAATTAAAGGAACTGTGGAGTTTTATGAGTTTCTGTTGTTGCTATCCCAATGCATCAACATATATATCCATCTTACATTTAAGTCCCTGAAAATTTGCTAACTCTACAGGCTCGGGAGAACTTGTTAGAAACTTCAATTTAAATTACTTGAACAGAGCATGCTCTAGTCTTGAGATTGCCCTCAGTAAATTCCTGTTTCAACAAGCTCCTGTATAGAAATGATTGCTGACAGTGAATTTCATGGTAAAAAATATACATTTGTATTTTATAGAACAGCCCATTAGCTCAAGGCAAATTTAATCTTTTTGGGCATTAGAAAATGACTCAACTTTATGATTTCATCAGTTCCCTGACTTATCAAGTCTTTCACACTGTGTGAGACTCCCACTTCCAAAGTGCCCTCCACTCCTGCACTTGCAGAGCATTGCTAACTCTGGTCATGTTCTGGGATGCCATCTCTCAGATACCCACTAATCAAAAAATAAAAGTCACCTTCTCCCTGGTTGTAGGCTTACAGAGATTTATTGTCACATGGCTGAAAGAGGGTATTGAACCTGAGGGAAGCAAGCTGTGTTATACAGTTGATCCATGAGTGCTCTGCCTCCTCTTCCTTGATTAAGTGTTGGGTCATAAAATGTTGAGAAGTCTGAATTCCAGGGATCGCTCTAGTAATTTGGTGTACTTCACAGTCCTTGAGAATTGCTTTATAATCTAGCTCTCTGAAGCTAATGTTAATCACAGGCATGAATGTCAGAAAAAGGAGGATTCTTATAAATATAGTGGCTCAAAGGCTATGTCCATGAAGGAGTTAATACGCTGAAATATGTTATGGTAAGGAATTTATACCTTAAAAAACAAAGTAGTCTGTGAATTCCATTCCTATTGCCTATAGCCACATTATATTTTATTTTATAAATTTTAAATAAAAGAAAGATGTTTTACTAAAGAGGTTTAAAATGTGTGACCTAATCTTCAGAAGGGGCCTGTTCTTCATACTTAAGTGAATCACTTTACTTGAAAAATCAGCAGAAAAAATTATATGGTAAATTCAACATAGTTTGTAATACAGTCAAATTTTCCATTGTAACAAGGCATATGTGGTTAGCCACATTATTTTTCAGACTGTGACTATCATGCTATATATGTACTAATCACTAGAACATACTTTGCTGAAGTATTGAGGACACAATCCAGGACTTTGGTTTCCCATTTTGTTATATTGGTTTGAAGCTAGTTACAGACACCTAAAAAATGTGTCAGGTGGGATGTGGTCCTGGATACCTTGTTTTTCTTCAGAGGAGTGGCATAAGGGGATCTTTTTTTTTTTTTTTTTTTATCTGAGAAACACAACACAGACCCTGTAATATAAAACAGTGGTTAACTATTGGGAGTTAAAAATGTATATTTGGTTACTAATACACTAATATAAAGCTGGAGATAAGTAACAAAAATTATTAAAAGAAATTGAATATTGCCTTCTCTGTGGCTTGAAGTTTCAGTACCAACACTTCTCTAGCTCCTTTTCTTTCCATCTTTGTCACCTGTTGCCTTGCTGCATCTCAACAAAGGAAGGAGCAAATAGGTCTGGCTGCTCAGTTCCCTAGTGCCTGATAGGAGCTGGGCTGTTTTTGATTTTGTTAATAACCTATAGCACAGTAGAGATTCTATCTTTCACAGCAAGTGAGGGGCTAGGGGGAAGGTAAGAGGAGACACTGAAACCCACCAAGAGGGTGTTACACTACCTTACAGTACCTCAGATTTTTTTTTTGTTTGTTTTTTTGTTTTTTTTTTTTGTTTTGTAGGTTAAGGGTACAGTGAATATGCTGTAAACCATCATCTGAAGAGTGACTATGGAAAGACTTCCCATTGCACTTCTCTGTCAAGTGAGGAGGGAGGGAACAAGTGATTAGATATATTACATGAAGTCTGAAAAATTATGGGATGGTCAGAGATATGTGAAGAGTTGTAGAAATTTGGTAATGCTAGGAATTAATCAAGTATCATTTTGTGCAGATTTGAGAGAAGGTTGCAAGTTAATCAATCACTGAGACTCCAAGCACACAGCATTTTCTTCATTTAGAACACATTTTCTAACATGTATGCTTTAATTATAG
The DNA here is from genome assembly GCF_018691265.1 of Tyto alba. Taxonomy (NCBI): domain Eukaryota; kingdom Metazoa; phylum Chordata; class Aves; order Strigiformes; family Tytonidae; genus Tyto; species Tyto alba. Next base: position 19,449,078 of record NW_024881276.1, on the reverse strand, counting down.
GCATTTCAAGAAGATTTGGAACAGGAACAAGTCAAGGTGAATTCTCTAACCCATATGGTAGTGGTGGTGGATGAAAACAGTGGAGACAGAGCTACTGCTGCACTTGAGGAACAGCTTCAGGTAAGAACTAAACTTCTGTGCCTCAGAGAAAAAGGTTATCAGTGGCATTAGGTGTTAATAAGGTTGAAGAACTCCTAGTAGCGTTGGATGTATCTCAGGAGATATTTCTGAGGATGACTGCAAATATTTCAGTAGGTTATGACTTTTGCGTAGATGCATAAATACATGTATTTTGGAGAAAAAAACAAATATCCGAGAGCAACTTCCTTTTTGTTTTGTGATTCCTTCAGTATCAACCTGTTTTATCTATCCAAGGACAAGTGTTTGTCTTTTAGTTCTTACCTATATTTCATTAGTCCTGACAGAAGTAGCATAATTCTCTGTTGTATTTAAAGACAAGTATATTGTATGTCAGAAATGACACAATTCAGTGGACTGAGTTATTAAGAATGAGAGATTTTTCTTCTGATGGGAAACTTTTTGTATATATGGTATATTTTGATGTTATAGTAACATAAAGTATCATTATCCTCTGACAAGTTCTTAAAGACACATTGATTTTAAGTAATGCCCAATATGTGTGTCTTTTAATGGCAATGCTGGTCCTGAAAAACTGAAATAGATCTTTTTAAAAATAAGCAAAACCTAATAAAATGTGTACAGGATCATATTTTTGTAAGCAAATAGCAGTTATCAAGAAATATTAAGAACCTACTGTTTTTTTCTAAAACACTTTTTTGGGGAAAGTCATCCTTTCTTTCCTGTTAGTTTCTCATTGACATGTGTCCTAGCAAATGAAGGGAAACACCTCAGTCTATCCTTAGTTTCATTTCCATGTTCCAGTGTATATCCTCTTCAGTATATGTGTTTTTTACAATGGTTTATCACTTAGGATGCATATAACAAGACTTTCGAGAGTAATAGAATTGGGAGAAGTTAACAGCAACATCCTTACAATCCAAACCTGTTATAAACTGCATTTTGACTTAAAGCCTAAACAATCAACAGACAAAAACTTCCATATATTTTATTTTCTAAATACAGTTATTTGACTATCCTTAAAAGAATAACATATTGGAGATACAACTGTGATGAAGCTAGCAGCCAAGATGTTCTAAAAATTTGTTAAATATTAGCTCTTATAATAAGAATTTTTAGTATTTCACTTGCATCTTGAAAAAGTTGCACTTACTGTAATATGTTGCAATGTTCTTACTATAACTACTGAACGATCTTAAATGGATAGTTAGTGTTGAGATACATTGAAGAACTGAACTATTAAGAGCACATCAGGTGATACAGATACAGTACCCTATTATTACACTGGTTGCAAAGGTACCATTTGTATCCCTTGCAACTTCCGTGTCTGATACATTGTCGTAGTTTAAGCTGAGAGGGCAACCGAGCACCACAGGGCCACTCACTCCTTTTCCTAAAGATGGGATGGGGAAGAGAAAATCTAATAAAAGGCTCAGGGATCTAGAGAAGGACAGGGAGGGATGACTCACCAGTTATGGTCGTGGGCAAAAGACAGACTTGATTGGGGAAGAAAAAAGAACATAAATTTAACTCAAACACCACCACCAGCACCAACACTAATTTACCAGTCAAAATGGAGTAGGATAGTGAGAAATAGAACCACATCTTAAAAACACCTTCCCCTCACCCTTCCCCTCTTCCTGGGCTCAGCTCTGCTCCCGATTTCACTGTTGCCTCCCTGCCAGTGGTTCAGGGGTGCAGGGAATGGGGGTTGCAGTCAATTTATTACCCATTGTTTCTGCCACTCCTGCCTCCTTGCACTCTTCCCCTGCTCCAGCCTGGGGTCCATTCCATGGGAGACAGTCTTTCATGAACTTTCATAGAACACAATGGAAATACACTATTTGTAACTGTACTGTTGGAGAAGACACCTGTTATTGGGTGCATACCCGATTATTACTGTCACTGAGAAAGTATATTCCTTGAAAGATGCCAGTAAGGCAGTTCCTGAAGCACAGGCATGTTCTGAGCAGAATGCAGGATGGCATGGAACAGTCCAGCTGCTGTTCAGTTCCCTCCTTGAATCACAGTCTTAGAGAAGAGTCTGAAAGAGAAGTTCAATAATCCCATTGCTCTGAAAGTCACAGAATATGTAGCAGTATTAAAGATATTAATAAATCCAAAATATAGATATAGAGCTATTGGGTTTAGGTGTTAGGGAGGTGTGCAAACTTTTATACTTTTATGCCCAGGAGAACTGAGTTACCATAGTCCACCTACTATTCTAGCAAAATGCTACCTCTACTTTTTTGAGTGTACAGAAAGATTGTTGGGATTTTTTTTTTTTTTTTTTTTTTTTTATTTTTTTTTTTTCATGTAACCTGCAAACTGAATTTAAGCACAGGAGGTACAGTGTGTTGGCAGGTACAACCATTAGAGCATTTGACAGAAAGCACAATGAAGCAAAGTTCAAAGCTTGATTATGTATCTGCCAGTCTGAGTTTTAAAGGTATAACAAAACAAGAGCATGCACTGTCAGACAAAAGAGCTTAATAAGACTGCCTGAGTGAGATACTTGTCAGGATCAGATTTGGAAGAAAGTGAACAGTTATTGCAATGTAATAGTCAAGGCTGCATTTTCCAAGCAGGTTCAATTCAGTTATGCCTTTGTTTTTGTAAATCTTTGAGATGGTGATTCCTGAAATTTATTCATATATACAAATACATATACATGAATCTGTGTAAAAAAATGTTAAAAGCCATAAAATGGTAATATACAGATTTACATTAATTCTCAACAGGATGACAAGAGTCTATCTTGGCTTCAAATCAACATTATAGAAGCTTGTAATATTTATTGTATATGCCAAAAAAAAAATACATATAAGAGTTATTGGCATATAAGCTAACAGTGTCCCCTGAAAGAGATCATCCATACAAAATTTAACCTTGCTTTGTGAAAAAAAAGTAAACACAGTTACAGTACTTCTCTTACAAACAGCTGTTGCCCTAAAATAGTCTGAGAGATTACAGCTAGGCTAGGTGAGTGTGAGTATTAAAATTAATTTTATATAATATTGGTTACTAAACATAACAGTTTGTGATGTGTTGTGAGAATGTATCTGTTTATGCTGCTGCTGAGAGCTGACTATTTAGACTTTTATAACTCCTAGACCCCCATTATGCTCAATTCAGAGACTTACCAAAATGCAGCTGCTGAGTAAGGCTTTGTGTTGGGTTTATGACTGTGGTGGTGTTTTGGTAGTGGGGGAGGGGGCTGCAGAGGTGGCTCCTGTGAGAAGCTGCTTAAAGTTCCCCCAGCTCCAAGTCGGACCCACCTCTGGCCAAGGCCAAGCCAATTATCAATGGTGGCTGTGCCTCTGCAATAACATGTTTAAGAAAGGGGACCTGAGAGGAGGAGGAGTTATGAGGGAAATACCTCTCTGAAAACACCAAGGTCAGTGAAAGAAAGGAGGAGGAGGGGAGGAGATGCGCTGGAGCAGAGACTCCCCTATAGCCCTTGGTGAGAAGTCAGGCCGTGCCTCTGCAGCCCATGGAGGTCCATGGTGGAGCAGATGCCCACCTGCATCCCATGGAGGACCCCATGCTGGCGCAGGTGGCTGTGCCTGAAGGAGGCTGGGACTCTTGAGGGATGCCTACACTGGAGCAGTTTGTCACTGAGAGTTTCAACCTGTGGCAGGGATTGGCTTGGGATGAGCTGAATCCCTGTAGGAAGAACCCACATTAGAGCAGTTCATGGAGGATTGTCTCCTGCACAGGAGCAGGTGAAGAGTCTGGGGAGTCCTCCCCCTGATGAGGAAGGAGTGGCAGAAACAACAGGTGATGAACTGACTGCAGCTCCCATCCCCTGCACTGCTGGTGGGGGAGGAGGTAGAAAAATCAGGATCAAAGCTGAGCCTGAGAAGAAAGGTAGGGTGGGGGAAAGTAGTTTTTAAGATGTGGTTCTTTTTCTTACTGTCCTACTCCATTTTGATTGGTAAATTAGTGTTGGTGGTGGTACTGTTTGAATTAAATTGATGCTCTTTTTTCTTCTGCAATCAAAAATCATGTCTTTTGCCCATGACCATAATTGGTGAGTCATCCCTCCTTGTCCTTGTCTTCATCCTCAAATGTTTTATTGTACTGTTCTCTCCTCCTCATCTCCTGGGAGGGAAGGAGTGAGCGAGCAGCTGCATGGTGCTCAGCTGCCCTCTGAGCTTAAATCATGACAATGGTTCAAATCTATATTTAGTGCTGCTAAATCAGAGGACTAGCAAATCTGTTGCTGTAGTGTGACTCATTTCTCAGGGAAAATGTGGGAAATTATCTTCAGCCCAGAAAATGGCTGGATAAATACAGAAGCCATGAGTGTAGGAATTTTACCTGGCAGACAATAGGTCCCTTAAGGACTCTTGTGGGCTAGCTCAAATTAGAGACCTCCCTAGGCTTCAGGGGTCGAGGTGTGTGATAGAAAGAGATCTGCAGTAAATGTATCAAATGCTTCTTGATGGCTTCTTCCCTTTCTGAAGGAAAGGAGCTGTCTATTATATATTTGTATTATTCAGGGTACTATCCTTTGATTGAAGATGATGTATGGGTAGTTCTTGTAAAAATACATCAAAATAAGTGAGGAATGAGAAAGAATATATTAGAATAGACTATTTCAGTTGGAAGGGACTTACAATGACCATCTGGTCCAGCTGCTTGACCAGTTCAGGGCTGACCAAGTTCAAGCATGTTAAAAGCATTCTCCAGATACCTAACAGTGACAGGCTTAGGGCATCAACCACCTCTCTAGGAAGCGTGTTCCAGTGTTTGACCATCTTCTTGATAAATAAATGCTTCCTAATGTCCAGTCTAAACCTCCCCTGAATGATGCAGCTTTTAATCATTCTCACACGTCCTATCACTGGATCCCAGGGAGAAGAGATCAGCATCTCCCTCTCCACATCCCCTCCCCAGGAAGCTGTGGAAAGTAATGAGTTCCCCCTTCAGCCTCCTTTTCTCCAAACTAGACAAACCCAAAGTCCTTAGCTGCTCTTCATAGGACATTCCTTCCAGCCCTTTCACCACCTTTGTTGCCCTCTTCTGGATGCATTCAAGGATCTTCACATCCTTCTGAAATCATGGGGCCCAGAACTGCACACAGGACTCCAGATGAGGCTGCACCAACACTGAGTACAGTGAGATGATCACCTCTTTTTGGCCAGTTGGTTATGCTGTCTTTGATGCACCCCAGGATGTGGTTTGCACTTTTGCCTGCCAGGGCACATGCTGCTGGCTCATAGTGACCCTGCTGGCACCCAGCACCCCCAGACCCTTTTCTGGTGGGCTGCTCCCAAGCCACTCCTCTCCCAGTTTATACTTGTGCCCAGCATTACTCCATCCTAGGTGCAGAATCCAGCATTTCATCCCATTAGTGATTGTGGAATGCTCCAATCTATCTAGATCCCTCTGCAAGGGATCTTGTCCCTTGAGAGAGTCAACAGCACCTCCCAGTTTGGTATCATCAGCAAACTTGCTAATGGTGCGTTCCACTCCTGCATCCAGATCATTAATAGATATATTGAACAGAACTGGCCCTAGAATTGAACCCTGAGGAACACCACTACTGACCAGTCACCAGCCAGATGTAGCCCCATACACTAAAACCCTTTGAGCTCAGCCCATCAGCCAGTTCTTCACTCAGTGCACCATAAACCCACTCATCCCACAGCTGGACAACTTGTCCAGAAGGATGTTGTGAGGCGCAGTACCAAAAGCCTTACTAGAATCCACAAAAACTACATCCACTGCCTTCTCTACATCCACTGCCTTCTCTTCATCCACTGGGTGGGTGACCTTACCATAGAAGGATATCAGATTAGTTAAACAAGACTTCCCTTTTGTGAACCCATGTTGACTCTGCCTGATGATTGCATTATTCTTTAAATGCCTTTCATTAGTACCCAGAATAATCTTCTCTGAAATTTTTCCAGGAACTGAGATTAGACTACGAGGTCTCTAGTTCCCTGTGTCTTCCCTCATGCCCTTGTTGTAGATTGGAATAACATTGTCTATCTTCCAGTCAGCAGGGACCTCCCCAGACTCCCCAAACCTTTGGTAAAAGGTCAAGAGGGATTCTGCCGTAACATCTGCTAGCTCCTCCAGTACTCTGGGATGAACTCCATCAGGCCCCGTGGGTTTATGAGCATTCAGCTGATACAGCTGGTCTCTTACAATTTCAGTGTCCACAAATGGGAAGTCATTGTTTCCACACTTATGGTCCTCTGACTCAGGGGACTGGGCAGCCCAAGGTCTGTCAGTATTATTAAAGACGGAAGCAAAAACCCCATCGAATTCCTCTGCTTCTTCTTCATCCCTATTAGTCAGATGAGCATCTTCAACCAGTATCAGTCCAATGTTTTCCTTAGACCTCCTCTTATTACTAAGGTACTTTAAAAAGCCCTTTTTGTTATCTGACACAACACTGGCCTGTTTCAACTCTATTTGAGCTTTGGCCTTTTCCGTCTTCTCCCTGCATAAATGAGCCACAACTCTGTACTATTCCTGAAACCTGACCCCATTTCCAGAGATCATACGGTTCTTCCCCCTGAGCTCCATGATCAGTTCCCTGTTCATCCAAGTTGGTCTTCTATCCCACTTGCTTGACTTAAGACACTGGAATTGCCTGTTCATGTGCTTCTAAAAGATGATTCTTAAAGACTGACCTGATTTCATGGACTCTTAAGCCCTCAAAAGCAGATTCCCAGGGTACTTTGCTAAATAGCTTCCCGAATAGCTTATAGTTTGTTCTCCTGAAGTCCAGGGAAGCCACTCTGCTGTCCTTTTTCCTCATTGTCCAGCAAATTTCAAACTCAACCATTTTGTGATCACTGTGGCCAAGACAGCCACCTACCATCACATCCCCCCTCCCCAAATCCTTCTCTATTCACAAATAACAAGTCTAGGAGGACATCTTTACAAGTTGGTTCACTGAGTACCTGTGACAAGAAGTTACCTCCTACAAACTTAAAGAATTTCCAAGACGAGTCTGTCACAACAGTATGATATTCCAAGCTGATGTCTGGGAGGTTGAAATCTCCCATATGGACAAGGGCTACCGATCCAGGAATTTCTCCTAATTGCCTATAGAATAACCTACCAGTGCTTACATCCTGGCTGGGCTATCGGTAGTAGACACCCATTACACCACCTCCTTTGTTTTCCACTCCCATAATCCTTACCCAGAGGCTTTCAACCACATCATCACTAATGGTACGGGCTGTGCAATCAAACCTCTCCCTTACGTGTAGTGAGACACCCCCACCTCTCCTTCCCTGTTTGTCCCTCCTGAACAGCCTGTGGCCCTCCATCCCAGCACTCCAATCATGCAACTCATTCCACCGAGTCTCACTAACGCCAATGATATTGTAGCTCTTGGAGCTAACCAGTGCTTCCAGTTAATCCTGTTTGTTTCTCATACTGCGTGCAAGTATACAAGCATTTCTGAACTACTCATACTTCTTGTTACATGAGAGAAATTCTATAAATGTGCTGAATATTTTTTAATTGATTTTGCATATAGACAAAAGTGTATTTCCACTATTTCTCATTGCTTTAAAGAGTAGATAGTCTTACCTTATTAGAAAAGCATACTTCAGAAAAACTCCTCTATTACTTGCAGACTTGAGGCATATTGTTTCACTTTTTTTACATTCACTCCATTGTTCCCAAGAGTTGTGTTGCTTTTACTCATTTCTCCTGTTCTCATCTTTTTTTACTTTGACCTTTTTTCAGAATAGGAATACTTTATCTTCTGCTTTTGTAGTCATAAAGAATATTCTTTCAGATTATTCTCAATAGAAAAAAAAGCTTCTTTTACATGCAGATTTCTTTGAAAATTCTAGTTTGGGCTGTAAAGAGAGGCATTTCAAGGGAGCATGAGGGAATTTTACTTTTTAGTCTGGATTCAGTCAGTTTCTCTGGAGATTTGTTTTCCCAAACAGATGGAACAAAACCCTTGGTGCAGTCTGAATTTCTGGGAGTCACACAGGGTACTTTACAGCATCAATTATTACTTGATGTGAACAAGGTGGTAAAGTTGAGCACCATATTGGAAGTCAATATCTACTTTATAAATAGACAGGTCTGACATGGTATTTCTGACTTGAAACTTTGTGTCTTAAACCCATTCAAGCAAACAGTGTATCTTGGTGTCATGGTTACTATACTCTCTCATGAGAAATAACAGGTTTAAGGCAGGTCACAGTATCAACCCCTTTATCAGTGCAGTTACTTTGTCATTTTACTTATTTTATTAAAATGTCTTGTCAGCCTATTGAGGGGAAAAAAAAAAAAAAAAGGTAGGCTTTGTGGCTCTTTGAAATCATATACTGAAAATAGTATTTGTATTGACCCAGCAAAACATTTTTAGCATGACAGTCAATGTATTTCTTAGAGTAAAGGGAGAGGCAGATATTTGATCTTGTACTCTTGAGGTTATGGTGTTTTCTATAAGAGCAAATAAATTTTTTTCAAGGTATGTACTACTAAGGCAAGAAGTTGATGAAGGTGTTACTGCAGGTGTTGAGAGCAAACTTTATGAGGACTGTTAAGAAAAGTCAGCTGCTTGAATGTGAGACATTTAAAAATTACTCAATTATGAGGGTTTTTATGAAATACTTTTTATCAATAAAAGTTTTACTGCTTTATTTATAAAATATCAAGAGAATGTAATATAATAGAAATCTGGTATGAAGAGTAGCATAGACATAAAGAGAGGGAACTGAGTTTTGAGGTTTAGTCTGTGATCAGCATAATTTAAACTTACACAATAAAATACAATGTGCTGACACATATGGATCAATTAAGTAACTGAGGACATACATGACAATACACTTATGTGAGTGCATGTTACTATTGCTGTCATAGACATCAAGGAAAATCATGGTTGTATACCAATGACTAGGACATTCGTTATGTGTGATTACCTGGTTTATGGGCAGTTATCGATGGTATGTATTCATATGGAACTCTGCTGAATTACAGTTAGTGGTATAAAAGGAGCTGTATAAGTGATCCTAGGACTGAGTCTATAGCTCAAGCCACGCTGAACTTTCTCTGTAGACATTCCTGCTTCAAGTATTTAATATAGTGCTGTATTGTATGGGGTGGTATACCTCAAATTAATTTTGGTTTGCTTTGTATTCTCTAATAGAGGATATTTAGGGTGTTCTCCTTTAAAAGAGTTTAGAAAAATAAATATTTATATTCTTTAACTACTATTTTGGAAGTGATTAAAAAGAGAAAAGAAAATCTAACCTGTTTAAATACGATTTTGCTGCTTATCTCATAATATTATCCATCCCCTGTAATTAATGATTATTTAATAATAGTTAAATCATTATTATTAAATTAGTAATAAGTAGTTTGTTATTTGTTTGTGTACATTAGTGTACATTTCCATCAACTTCAACTTTTCCTTGGCATCCATGTATGTATATGTAAGTATATATCCATTATATAAGTCCCTATGCAAGGTGGAGATGTAAGAGCTTGCATAACTCATGCTGTTGCACACTTTAAGAATTAAATTTTCTTCAGAGAAATGTAGTCTGTGAAAATCTATTCATTCATTTTAGAGGTACTTTTTGAATAATTTTTTTTCTTGTCAAAGACCTTCTATTTGGCTTGCATGAGAATTCAAAATTTCAGACAGGTGCAAACTATTGGTTAGATTTGTGCAGTGTAATTTATTCTCATCTACACCTGTGTTACCGGTGGAGAGACATCTGGTCATTAAAAGATTTTTCTAAAAACACTAATTTAAATCAGAGGTGCCAAAACCTTAGCTGTTTAACTTTGGGGTGATTATGAATGCTTCAGTAGAAACTGTAAGTGTATTTCTAAAATGCAGGATGTAATTAGTGTCCATAAACTTCAGTGTAAATCAGACACCAGAATAACCAAATGTGATCCACCTCACCATTTGTATATATATCATTCCAGAAATTAAGATATTTTTCTCTTGTGATAGCGCGAAGAAAGGACATGTAGAGAAAATGAGATATTTAGGCTTGGATCTTGTTAAAGAATAACAAGAAACTACTTCTTATGACTTCATTGAATCATGTACAGTATTTTTCAGTAGTTAGCTAATAATAATTATCCTGAATTGTGGGAATTATTAAGACAGAGTCTCTCAGATCAGGATTTTGATTAGAAGCATCTGAGCTATGACGAAGGATGTGCATATGATTTTTAAACTAGTAATTAGCAAGAAAAGCTGTCAAGGTAAAACAAAAATTCTTCAATCTAACATAAAAAAATGAATGAGTACTAGATATTGCAGGTCTGCTAGGTTGTCTTCTAGGCTTGGAGAAAAAGAAAGATGGAGATGTTGAGACTGTTACAAATTTAACTGGAAATGTAATCAGAATCAGGACAAATGAAACTAAATATAATTCATCAATTTGTTATATAAAGATTTTTAGTTTTCCAAATTAATTAAATTGGTCAAAATATAATTTTTGCAGAAAAGGTGTTACTGAGTACATATTATGGTATACATAGTATTTAGCCTGTGAGAATAGCAAATACTATTTACTAAATCATGGATTTTTTATAAAATAAAAAAAAAAAAAAAAAGAAATTTTACATTAACTGGCTGTGAATAATTTTCTGCACAGTTCTGTGTCATACAATTTCGCACTTTTATTTAATGATGAGTAGATAGAGTGGGTAAAATGAATGGATAATATATGTTGTTCTCTATTTCCTGATAATTTAAGGGCATAAATGTTTCACCAGCAAGTATTTCTTTCTGTTAATACTGAAATTAGCTTCTGAAATATTCACATTCAAAACCTGAACTTTTTTGTGTTTGCTTAAATTAGTGATCTCTGATCACATTACGTTTTATGGCAAGCAAACACTAACACCAAGCATAATTTTAATATGAAATCACATTCTTGGGTTTGCACAAATACCCATTACATAATTCAAAACATAAACCAAAATCATGATCTCAGTATTAAGCCAAAAAAAGAGAAACAAAACAAATTCTTCAAAACCTACTTTGTAGTTATGCAATAAGTGACTGAAAAGGAGTACTTCTCTCTATTACCATGTAACATATTTGAGCTGTTTAAAAATTGACATGATTTTAAATTAGCATTATTATGGTAGCTGATTAGAGATAGCTTTTATTTTCCTAAACTGAGCCGATATCTAATATGATGTAACTCAATGGCATGACAGCTGCCTCTTTAGTCTGCAATATTTGTTGCGGTTTCAGCATTTACTAAATGAAAAACATGGTATCTGCTGACTTTTTACTTTGACACTAAATTGGTAAAGCCATAAATTCAAATGGCTTTCTGAAATTTTACCTGTCATTTCCTAGGCAGTGCAAAATAAAATTCTTTCATTTCTGATAGGAAATACAATTCAATTTTAATCCCTTGATTTTAAAAATCCACCATTTGAATGCTACATTTTTGCTAGCATTAAATTATAATCTCTATGAAAAATATGAAAATATGAAAAATATTGAATCATGGAATGTCTCAGGTAATAAGGGACCCATAAGAATCATCAAGTGAATAGATAAATATGAAAAAAAGGATGAGACTATTTTTATTTTGTCAAGGCATGCTTTTGAAGTGGATGAAAAAGTAGAAATTCAGTAGTATACAATATCTTTATAAGTTGTTTCTTTTTTTTTTTTTTTTTTTTCTTTTAGAGCAGCTGAATAGTTTGCACATGATGTTCAGGAGTAATTAAATCATTGTAAATTGTTGCAGTAAAAGTTTTATAGCATGTTATACCTTCACAGCAGTGTTAAGTCTCATCCTCTGTCTTAAGCATTTTCTAATAAAGGCTAGTAGGAAACTGAAAGTAATAATGCTTGATTTCAACTAAAAGAAAGGAGAGAGAACAAGGTGGTGTTTTGTGTAATTTTAAAATGTACATATTAGCATATGCTACAAATATCTGGGAAACCCCGGTGGGATTCGTGCTGCTGTGTTAGTTTATAAGGTGTTTTTTTTTTTGTTTGTTTGTTTTTTTTTTTTTTTCCGCTATAGTATTTTAAAAGAGGTAAGAACTTAAATCAACTGCACTGGCAGTGCAACTTAAGAGCCAGATTATTTTTTTGCTTTGATCACATCTTTAGACCACCATAGTTATGTTTCAAGTAGTTATGTTTTGGGCATTGAAAGGTTTGAAACAGGGTTTTTTTGACAGCATGGTACCAGAGACTTAGTAGAAAACAGTGTCTGTAGATTAGTATTAAAATTCTCTGGTTTTGGCTTTATTGCTTTTCCTATTCTCTCCATTGTGGTTTCATTTCAAATGGTGATAAGATCCATTTCAGTGTGACGTGAAACATTTTCTAAAGGGCTTGAAACCATAAAAAGTGAATTAGGAAAGTGTTTTCACAAGAGTTTGTAATACTCTAGGAAAATCAGATTGCCTTGGATTTTGTCCTGGGTTGAGTGAGTGGTGGGGTTTTTTTTGGTGGCAGGGGAGGGGGTTATAGGGGTGGTCCCCTGTGGGAAGCTTCTTGAAGCTCCCCCAGCTCCAAGTCAGCTCCTTCTCTGGAAACTGAGCCAATCAGCTGCGCCTCTGCAATAACGTATTTAAGAAGGGACATGGTGATGAGCAGTTGGACTTGTGAGCAGGAGTTGCGGCAGCTGTGCGAACACCAAGGTCAGTGGAGGAATGACGGAAGAAAGGAGGGGGGAAGTGTGCCAGAGCAGAGAACCCCTGTATCCTGTCATGAGACGGCAGGGCGGCCCCCCCCGCCACCCATGAAGATCTACGGTGGAGCAGACATTGATTTATGGCCTGTGGTTTCCACCTGATTTATCAAGGTGCTGTGCCCAAAGAAGGCCAGGGTCTTGTGGGAAAAGGTAGCCCCGCTGCTGTAATTCAGTGCTGGGAGGATTGCAGCATGCGGGGGTGTCCCACGCCAGAGCAGCTCAGGAAGGGCTGCAGCCTGTGGGAGGGACTCCAGTTGGAGAAAGTTGGTGACCCACAGTGGGGCAGTGTGGGGAACGCTGTGGCCCATGGGAGGAACTCACATCGGAGAAAGTTTGTGGAGGACTGTCTCCTGTGAGAGGGGGACCACGATAGAGCAGAGGGAAGAAGTTCCAGATGCTCCCCCCACCAAAGATGGAAGGAGCAGCAGCACTGACTGCACCCCCCATTCCCTGCCCCTGCGCCACTGGGGGAAGGAGGTAGAGATATCGGGAGCAGAACTGAGCCGGGGAAGAAGGGAGGGGTGGGGAGAAGGTGTTTTCAAGATGTGGCAATGCTTCTCACTGTCCTACTCTGTTACGTGTTGTTAGTGTCTGTAATAAATGTATGTTGTTTTTTTCTTCCCCTAACGAGTCTGACTTTTGCTTGTGACCATAAAGGGTGATTTTTTCCCCATCCCAGTCCTATCTCACACCCCAAGCCTGGCTCTCTGTCCCTTCTTATTGCTGGAAGAGAAGGGAGAGAGAGTGGCTGTGTGGTGGTTGGCTGCCAACCAGGCTCAAACCACGACAGCCTTAAAAAAAAAAAAAAAAAAAAAAAAAAAAAAAAAAGACAAACAAATGCAAATCTCTATTGCGTGTTTCTTGCAAATCTCTATTATGTGTTTATTTCTTTCTAGCACTTTGGAAAGCGGTGGGCAGCCATCTGCAGGTGGACAGAAGACCGATGGGTCCTTTTGCAAGATATTCTTCGTAAATGGCAGCACTTTGCAGAAGAGCAGGTAAGTAGCTTTAGCAGTTAGAAATTGGAACGTTCTTCAAAAAATTGCAGTGAAACCTTTCCATTCTCTCCAATTTTCTTTCAGTGCCTTTTTGATGCATGGCTTACTGAGAAAGAGGATGCTGTGAGCAAAATTCATACAACTGGCTTTAAAGATCAAAATGAAATGCTGACCAATCTACACAAATTAGCTGTATGTATTTTTCATTCTCTTATTTTATGTTCAACTTCCTTATTCATGTGTCTGAGTCCATGTGACTATCCCACTCTCAGAAAATATGGTTTAACAGAACAACCGCTTCATACTTTGGTAATGGATGTTGTCTCACGTGGATGGAATAGATTGGTCCATGGCCTTTCTGAAAAAGGAACCAATACGTACAGATATTTTCCTTGGTTGTCTCTTCAGTCAAAAGTTTATGAATTGAAATAGCATTTGAGTGTCTTAAAAATATGTATACTTCTATACTGAAAGTTTGTTTGTTGATGCTATTGATAATATTGTGTGCGACACTGAGTGTAGACAAGCCTGTTATACATTCCTTGAACTTGAAAAAGCTAAAGACTCAAAAGTTGTGAAATGCTGACTTTAGTCTTACTTTACAACTATACCTCAACTGTATTTTGGGAATCTAGTTACATATGTAAAATGCACCCTTTTCAACATGTCCTCTACCTCAATCTTCAGGAAGTACTCTGCTATCCATCACCTTTGTGGAGCAAATGTAGGTCTGACTGGCCTGTCAGGGCACTCTGCCTGGAGAGGTGAAAATCCCGTCACAGCCTACACTTGCAAATAGTTTTATAGCATTAGGACCTTTGTAAAGAAAATGGTATGGTATGTGATATTTTTGGACATAACAGTGACGGCTTATGCATTTAGAGGAAAAGAAGCGTTCATGTCCATGCTTTTGATGAAATAGGGAAATTGTTATTGCTGCAAATAGGAACTTCATTAGTAATCTTATATTTAAACAGAACTATTACAATTTGTTTTGTCGAATAGGTGGGAGGGAGGGGCAGGAAGTGACCTAGGTATTATTCCAAGACTTGTTTTTACAGTTTATGTACTAGGATTTTCGGTCATCAGTAATTCTCAATTTATTATTAATTATTAGGTTATACAGTAGGCTCAACCTTAGATTCTTTTAAATTATTTTAGAATTGATGTCCTCATCCTTCTGTATTAAAAGTGGAAACATTTGGGCTTTTGGTCAATAAAAATACCATGATGTTTCTGAAGTTTAAGTAACTGTGCCAATTTTGAAATTTACTATATTTTATCCTCACATATGCAAATGTATAAAGTTTGTAGAGCTTGATTGTTTAATTTATAACTACCTTGTAGATGGTGCAGAATTAGTGGTAAATGTCTCTGTTGATTCATAGAATGACTAAGAAGTTAATATATGTTGCTTTTTTTTTTTCCAAAATTCAAGAACCTGCAGTATTATTGTTAGCATAATCTTTAAACACTGTAATTTTTATACTACCACACTCTTCCTTATTGTTTGTTTTTGTTTTTTGTTTTTTGTTTTTTTTTTTTTTTTTTTCCCCACCCTTTAATTTTTTCTCCTCTGTATCTCTTTAGGGACAACATAAACATATTTAGAAGTATAGACTTGGATTTTGATTACAGGTTATTTAGGATTGAGTCAATTCTTTGTAAAGGAAAGGAGCTCTTCATGTAGTCAGTTGTCTGAGTATATATACTTCTTGAAAATTCTAATAATCTAATGTATATGCAGTCTTGAAGTTGGCTTCAAACCAGGCTTTTATTAATATGTGATAAATTAGAGGCAATTCAGGATGCTTTAGAGTACCTCCATGAAGAAAAGTTTATGGCAAGAAATTCAGATTTATTCAGTAAATTAGTACTTGTGGATTTCAGCAAGTTGCTAGAGGAAATAGGAAATAGGTTGAAATGTTTATCACAAATTGTGAAGTAGCAGGCTATTAATGGTTTGAAAGTGTTAAGGGTAAGACCAGTTTGGGTACCTTTCAGAATTGCTTGGAAATATGATGTTAAGAAGGAAATATTTCCTTTAATAGTATTTTCATAACTTTGGTTAATGAAATACAGACACACTCTTATGAAGTTAATTATGCCTCCAGCTTAAATTGTTAATCATTACTTTCATGAAAGCATTGTTGTCTTTCATGAAACTGAATGTTTAAACACCAGAATAAAGGAAGTGATTACTCTATCCTGAACCTCAACAAGAATCTTGTCATACTTGGCAGAACAGGTGGGATTTATTAATAGCAACTTAATCTCTTTTGCACATTAGTAACTTCGATGTTTTTAGAAACAGCTGATTCATAATACAATAGTTTAGATATTTAAATGTTGATGGTATGCTTGAGAAATGCTAGTTCTTTACTCTCTTTGATTTGGAGCAGAAATATACTTTATACTTTTGGAATTTCTCTATTGGGTTTTAGACCTAGTAGCAGTCATCTCCAAATTCCAGTGAGTATGTATTTTTACCTTCACACAATGCCAAATTATCAGGAGTTTTGTGGATGAAGATTTACTATTTTAGTCGTCTTTGAATCACAGGGAATTTCTATTAATGCAATACCCACATGAAAATTCTTGTCAGGGAGTGTATTCTTCCACTCTTGGACAGATTCTTAGAAATAGGGAAAAATGGGATCATGGTATCCTGACCCTGACATGCAAATCATGCCTGTCTTTTGGCATATGTTATTTTGGACACAGAGATGTGTTTGGACATAGTAAAGGAAAAGCTGTCACAAAAAATTGCCTCTTCAATTAGGCCAGCTTGTTCCACAATTGTAAAGGTGAGTCTGTAAGACAATAAACACACCTTCTTTTACTAATATAAAAATGTTTATATTCTTCACAATATGGTAGCTATGTACCTCAATCCTCTAATCATTTCCAGTAGGAAATTATAGTGTTAGTTTGTCCTTTTAGATCTTAAGTATTTTAAGTTTTATATGATGTGGCATAAGAGCATCCAGTTTATTTTTCCTGACTCTCTTATATGCAAAACTTGGCAAGATTAAGGTCATGTTCTTTAACCAGATTTCAGTCTCTTAAGCCTGAAGGAAATTTCTGAAGGTATTTTATTAAACTATTTAGCATTATGACTATTCATTTGATATTCAGGAATCCTCTTACAAGGTCGTAAACCTTCTAAAGTGACTGAAATGAAATAGGTCTGTTGAGATGCTGTTCACAGTATGAAAAAGTATTGCTTCTTACATTTCATTAATCATTTCATCACATAGTAACAAATAGAAGGTAAAATAAAGAAGATCAGTTGGTGGTTTTCATTCATATTTGCAGTTCAGGGTACCTCTGAAGAAATCAGGATTTAATTACTGCTTGCTGATGCAGAAATATATCAGTGCCTTCTCCACAGTAATTTTATCTTAAGTGGGAGGAAATACACTGTTACTTTTAGTTTAGGAAGGACTTTTGATAGTAAGCACTGTAACTGCTTAAAAGTAAGCTTTCATTTACTAACATTTGTTAAACTGGTAGTCGGTACGCATATATTTGCAGACAATAATAAAGATTTTGAGTAAGTGGAAAGACAGAGATTGTTCCTGAACCAAAATCTCCATATTCAATTCCTGTTTTAGGATTACTGGAACATTTTTGCAGCCCAAATTCTGATTTTTTGACTTAGTATAAGCAAGCATGTATTTCCCCTGAATTTGATCCTTTCTAATGATTTGACTGCAGGCTCACCTTTATTAACAAATATTAGTTCTCTGTACATTCTTTTTCAGGTGTGATTTTCCCAAGCATTAAAAGTTCAAACTTTTAAAATAAAACTATGTAAATTAAACTTTGATACTTGATTTGGTGTCAGAATACTCTATTGTATGGATGTTGGGATGCAGTCTAGGCAGTGCAAAAAAAAAATGTATTGAAATCTGTCTTAACAGAAGAGAGATTTAAGATGTCCCAAAGATTATTATGCTGTGGTGGGTTAGCCTTGGATGGCCATGATGTGCCACTCTCTCACCCCCCTTCTTCAACAAGGCAGGGGCAGAAAATAAGACTAAAAACTCAGTGGGCAAGATGAGGCCAGAGAGATTAGTCACCAATTACTGTCACAAGCAAACAGATTTGACTTAGGGAAGATTAATTTAGTTTATTGCCAACCAAATCAGAGTAAGATAATGAGAAATAACAACAATATTAAAACACCTTCCTCCCCCACCCCTCCCTTCTTCCCAGGCTCAACTTCACTCCCATCTTCTTTATCTCCTCCCCCTGAGTGGTGCAGGGGGGATGGGAATGGGGGGTTGCAGTCAGTTCGTCACACATGATCTCTTCTACAACTTCCTCTTCACACTGTTTCTCTGCTCCAGTGTAGAGTCCCAGCCACAGGAGACAGTCCTTCATGTACTTTTCCAGTATAGTCCTTCCAAAGGGCTACAGTTCTTCACAAACTGTTCCAGCGTGGGTCCCTTCCATGGGGTGCACTCCTTCAGAAACAGACTGCTCCGATCTGGATCCCCCATGGCACCACAAATCCTGCCAACAAACCTGCCCCAGTGTGGGCTCCTCTCCATGGGGCCACAGGTCCTGCCAGGAACCTGCTCCAGCGTGGGCTCTCCACAGGGTCACAGCTTCCTTCAGGCATATCCACCTGCTCTGCTGTGGGGTCCTCCATGGACTGCAGGTGGATATCTGCTCCACTGTGGACCTCCACAGGCTGCAGGGAGACAGCCTGCCTCACCATGATCTTCACCACAGGTTCCAGGGGGATCTACTCTAGTGCCTGGAGCACCTTCTCCCTCTCCTTCTTCACTGACGCTGGTGTCTGCATGGCTGTTTCTCACATTTTTCTCACTCCTCTCTCTTACAGCTGCTGTACATAATTTTTTACCCTTTCTTAATTATATTATCACAGAGGTAGCACTGGAGCCACTGATGGACTTAACTTTGGTCAGGGGTGGATCTGTTTTTTATCTGTCTGGAACTGATTCTGGCCGATGTGGGGGCAACCTCTGATGTCTTCTCACAGAAGCCACCCTTGCAGACCCCTGCTACCAGAATCTTGCCATGGAAACCCAGTGCAGAGGTTGTCCCTATTTTTTACTCAGCTTTAGCGGTCACATTTTCATTGTTATTGAAATTAATGGATAAAATATATTTTTAGTTAGTGTAGCAATTCACCGAGTTCTGACGTGCTAAAATTGACAAGTCAGCTAGATTTCTTATTAATTTATATACTGTACCCCTGTTTTATATTTGTAAGAATTTTTATTCAGATAAAACTGTTTTTTGCAAGAAATTTTTGTGTTTCAATAATCTCAGATGGCTTGTTTCGGAGGAATTATTTGGTATTTGTATGTGAAAATTTATCTCCTTTGTCATTAACTCTCTTCTGGGATTTGCTTAGTCTAAAGGTCGGAAAAACTGTTTAGGCTTTACTACTTTGTGCATGTATTAATACTGACTTTTCTTCATTTTTTTTTTTTTTTTATGATGTTGATGGGTGGTAGTTCTAGTTCTAAAAATATTTCCTTAAAACAACTGGGATTTTTAAAATTTTCCACCTATCATTTATTCACTGTCACTATAATTGTCTTTGAATTCTTACACAAGGCAAAAGGTGACACAGAGCATGGACTAATCTGGAGTGCATATGATGCACTGAGAACGTAGAACTTTAGTGGACAGACTGTGGTGAAATTGTACTGTTCTTTATGGCACAGACTTCATAGTTTGTTTTCACGTCCTGTGCCTAAGTTTTGCAGCCTGTAAAATAGAGGTAATGGTGTTCCTCTTTTTGTAAAACATTTTGAGATCTACTGCAAAGGTATACAAGATCTAGGTTTGTAGATTTATAGTAACTACACCATTAATATAGTTAAATCATGTCTTGCTTCCCTTAATGCAAATTTATTTACTTATTAGAAGAGATAAATCAGATATTACATTCTATTTTACTGGAATAAATCTCAGCAGCTGAACAGTTACAGTAGATGTTGATGATTAGAATATTGCAATGAGCAAAGAAAGTTTTTGGTGATGTTTAAGGAAAAGAAAACCAGTAATAATTAAAAACTTGAAAACAAAAAACAACTAGTAAAAGCGCACTACCAACAAATAAGGAAGCTACTTTATGATGTTCAAACACTGGAGTTTACAGCATGCACTTGACAGAAGTTATGACTGAGTTATCTGATAATGAATTTCATAAAGCGAACAGTACTATTTGTTCTCTTGCAGATTGGTAAAAGACATATTTTGTTGCTAGCTCATTAGTATTTTAGGTCTATTCTTGTAACAGAAACAAAAAAACAAAAAAACCTAGAGCATATTCCTGCTTATTTTAGCACGTTGCCAGGTTTTCATTAAGGAGATGTGAAAGCAGAATCCCCCAGTATATTTTTATAAGTTAACTGTAGCCATCACAAAAGCGTATTAGGTAGTAGTGAGCGGTACCTTTGACACAGAAGGTTTTAGTATCCTCCTCTTTCTAGTGTTTCAATTACTGATTATGCTTCATGTATCTGGGTTTGATGCTGAACTCATTTGTGTATTATACAGCTGTTGTCAGCTGTGGAGGTTGGAAATGGAACACTGCTGTTCAGAATTCACTAATCATGTTTCATAGGGAACCATTTTTTTTTAGTCTGTCAGTGTATGTGGTAGTTTTCACATGAGATTTTCCTGACACTGTAGGAAAAAAAAAAAAAAAAAAGTAAAATCTAGCAGTCCTTGAAGTTTTAAGATGGAAAATTGTTTTACATCTACTCTGTTCCCTCTGTTAGATCTGTTATAATGCAAACAGATTCTTAAAGTGTTAGCTGCTATTTCTTAGGGATGTGTCAATTTAAATGTTGATATTAACTGAATATAACATTAGTAACTACAATGTTTCAAATCACCTCTGAATGTAAAAAGTACTGAATACAAAGACTATGAATATTTCTTTTACTGAGCTGTATTTTAGTTTATAATTCTGGATTATGTGACTACTGGAAAGTAAATTCTGTTGTCTAAATGTTTGCTCAATTATCCCTTTCATACTTTGGGGATTAGATTTCAATCATCAGCTGCATAGCGAGTTAAAAACTTGGCCAGTATTTGATAATGAACGCTTAAGGTATGAAAATCAATGGAGTAAACCAGTAGAGACATTAAAGAAACAAACCCAGGTGAGAACTGGAGCTGTGGATGACTCTTGGATCTTTGAAGAGGCTGCTTCATAGAGAGGTTTGCATGTATAGATCTCAGAAGTCTCAAGCTCCCTTCAAAGTTTGCTGCAGTAAAGGCCTGAAGACTGACGATTTCTCCTTTTCCATTATCATCCATGGATTCAGGCTGCCCAGCAGCTGGCAGAGCACAAAGGTTATATGTGGGAGCTCCCTGGCTCCCAGCTGCAGGCCCCTTTCCTTGGCACACTCAGCAGAGATCCTGGGGTTCCCAAGGCATCCACATTCTGTGGGGGGCTACTGCCGTGTAGCCAGAGCCTGACGAGATCCAAGGGAGATGAGAAATACAAGATTTTTCAAGACTATCAAAACAAAACTTACTTTCTTTGAGCTTTTTTTTTTTTTTTTTTTTAATCCTGGTTTGGGGTCAAATATTATTTTTCTAGAAAACAGGTTTTTTTCCTAGTGACTTTTAATACGCAATATATGACAAAGATAAAAAAAAAAGTTTAAGAAAACATTATTTGAAATGTTGATATAGTTGTTAATATTAGTGCAGTATTAAGGTTATTAATGTCACACAGCTGTTAGCTTTTTGATTTATGTCAACACCTGAGGCATGCTGTGGTGCCTGGAGTTGCTCCACCTGTCATGTTATATTGCCTTGTGAAGTGCAATGTGTCGATTCCACTATGTCAGCTCTGCCAGCAGTTTTTACAGTAACAGCAATATGGTAGTGTAGAAATTCATATGAAATACCCTTACATATTTTCAGTTCTTTATAATGATCTCTCTAGGATTTTTCTTCTAAGTTCATTGGGTTTGTTGGTTTTGGGGTATTTTGTGTATGAGTTACTGTTCTTCCTGATGTTATTTTGTTTAACAGATTCTTAAAGGAGATCTAGAAATGAAAAGGCAAATGATGGGTAAACTGAAGTCGCTCAGCCAAGACCTCCTTATGACTGTGAAAAATAAATCAGTGGCTCAAAAGCTAGACAGTCGTCTTGAAAGTTTTGCCCAGCGCTGGGATAGCCTTGTTCAGAAGGTGGAGAGCAATTCTAAACAGGTTTGTTAAAACCATCATTTTGTCACTTGGTGACTGTCAAATCCTTTGCCAGTCAAATGCCTGATACAGTTTTGGTGCTGTTTGTCATATTATTTTAATTTTTTTCCCTTCATGATTGCTTAAGATATTTTATTTTTAGGACAGCTGTACTATATACAACTGTAATATAACTTTCCAGAATTTTATTTATCTCTTTAGTTTTTGATCTGTCTCTATAGCATTGATTACTTTCTTGGGTACTTAACTATGTTTTTAGGGATGATACAATACGTAATGAAAGTACTCTTTCCAGTTAATTTATTTTTAACCTATGATAGCTGGTCACTTCAAATGAATGCTCTGTTTTTGTGGCTGTCTCTGTGGAATAGCACTTAGTCTGAAATTAGTGTAAGAACTGTTTGCTGGTTAAAGAGAAATTATTTTTATTTATTTTCAACAGTGAAAGTTTATAATAAATTACTTTTTTACTTCCACTTAAGTTATGCTGATTTGCAGGTTAAAAAGAGGCCATAAAAAGAGAAGCTTCTTGGAAAAATAAAAAAATCAATCCTCACCTGTAGCCAAAATTCCAATTAAAAAAGAATAGACTGCTATTATTTTGTTCAGCTCCTTTATGTTGACTGTAATATATTAAAAAAGAAATTGAGGTTTTAAAGTTTCACATTAGTTAAACCAGATAACAAAACCCAATTGTGCATTTATTTTTTGTAGCCACATGTCAATATCTCTTTCTTATTGTGTTTAAACCCAAATCAGCTCACTTTTTTCCATTCCATTATCTCATTGAGTTTTTTTGTGCTATCGTTGCATGACTGGTGAAATGAAAATGGACATTAAGAATTTTTAATGATAACACAGAGCAGAACGTTACTGCATGCACCTCTGTCCTGTCCCTAGAGGCCCTCTCATAGTTCTGGTCAGTTTGATTCAAGTCCCTTCACCATGCTGCACTTTTTTGTTACTATATACTAATGCTTCTACCAACTTATGTTTGGGTAATTAAATGAAAGCTGCTATACTTCTTGTAGTGATGTGAATACTTCTTAGTAACCTTGCTTCCAACTTATACCTTCATCTTTTAGTTTGCTCTGTGATACAGTTCCTTGTGTAGCTGAAGTGGGGAAAACTAGTTTGGGAGAACAGAAGAAAATGAGGAAGGGGTACAATTTCATTTAGTAACAGAAGGCAAAACCAGTTTGTGCTACACAGCATTTATAACAATGGAAAATTTGATTTAACTCTTTTATATTTGGTGTAGAAAACCTGTTGTTTGGATGCAAAGGAAAATCCAGTCATGCATTTTGAATTTGGAATGGCTAGGGTAATATGATTTGAAGAAGTTAGTAAGTCACTCCAAACTATTCAAGAGTTATTTAGACTGTTGATTGGTCCTAAGAGCAGATACCAGTTTTGAAAATGGAACTTAGATTACAGAAAAGATAGCCTCCCCATGAAGTGAGAAATCCTGAGGCTGTGCATCCATACATCGTGGAACAGCACAGGTGGGAGATGCTTAGGTTTCACAAAACTGTAACTGTCTTACCATAGCAGCACACTTCAGTTGATAAGCTTTTCCTCCAAGGAGAAGCTACTTTGCTTGGTACGGAGTTGGTATGCTGTTGTGGGTGTATTGATTAACATTCTGGAGACATCGCACGTTCGGCACTAACTGAAGGCCCACTTCCTAAGGCACCATTTCACTGCTCTGATAAGTCCTTTATGAAATACTGATGGTGTACTTTTTGCCACGTGTTTCTGCATAGGCAGGGCAGATAATGTTAGTGGGGTTTATGCAATTATTTGTTATAGAGCTCATTTATACATTTAAACTGCGAGAAAAAAATGCCTCTAAAAGATATAATTATTCTCTCTAGTCATGAGCCTGAGAGGAAGGGAATTGGAAGAGGGTAGCAAATACAAAATTTTTCACTATAATTTATTAGAAAATGCACATTTTATTTATCCAACTTTGATATTGACTTCAAAATGAACTTTATTCCATCATTAATAATTCTCATAGTACCTTCATAATTACATTTTTGTTTCTGAGAGAGAGATACTGCTAAAATTGCAGTTTGTCCTCATCATGAAAATGTCAACTTTCCTTCACTGACCACATAGTAGAAACAAGGACAAGGACAACTTGCTTAGATTAGATGCATAGCTTATAGAAACTCTAAACCCACCTTTGTTGTGTTCATTATGCTTCACTAAATTGTACTGAAAACCTTCCCAAACTAAAGAAAACACCATTCCTCATCTGAACTTCCCTCCTCACATGCATACATTTCATCAAAGAATGGATGACAGCTCCAAAAGTGAGTGTTAAGGAAAATTATGAGTTTATCAGGATGGAGGGCACTTCCAAAGGCAGTAATAAATGGTGGCATTAAAGGTAGGCTGCCGTATAAAAGAGAAATAAAATGCCATAAAACTACTGAAGTGCTATACACACATTGTACATAGGTTTGCCTGTAGAGGATGAAAAGGAAGATTTAAATTTCTCCACTCCAAAAAGAGATGAGTTTTAACATGTTTCTAAGATGAGCTTGCTGATGTGAAACTGCAGGCAAGCATTGTATTTTGAAAGCCTTTTAATGTGCAGCCTTGTGAGTCACCTTAGCACTTTCCATATGATTTTCTAGTGGGTTAAAGGCCTAGTCTGTATCGTCCCTTCTGTTTCATATTTGCTTGTCTTGAGCTGAGAGGGACAAGGAAAATATTTTGTCATAATTTGGATCATCTCTGAATAATACATGAAATACCTCTTCAGTGATTAGATTTAAGAGGTGGTTGTTTTTTATTTTTTGCCAGGGAAGCTAATAAAAGCTACTTCCTTATATTATTAAGGATTGACCTTTACCCACTACAGTGTGTACACTCCTTAAATGTGAACCAACTTTTTCTTACAGAGTTATATTGCAGTGTAATCCTCAGTTCCTTTTAGTCTTCCTCAGTCTCTAATTAGAATGATTATGAACTTCAAATTTACATCTCAGTTCTCATTTTGAAGTATATAGTATTTAACCTCCAGACCTATTGATTAAGCATGAAGAATACTTCTTTACTGTTTTGACATGTAAATCATTACCTGCCACAGCATCGTGACTTGACTGCTCTGAGCATATGGCAATTGCACTGCTTGCCTTTGAAGCACAGTTCCCAATCACCAGCAGAAACTGTAATTCCTTTGTAATTGGTAGTATGATGCAGATGATATCTAGAGTGCCCTAGATGTGGTTTATCTTGTTTTAGAACTATTTCACTGTAAACTCTACCCTGATATTGATTGGCAAATGGAAACGTGACAGGATATGACCTTAGTGTCAGAAACATCATCCTATCATTGATTTTTGGATAAAAGCGAGTGTAATAAGAATTTTGTGAGAAAAGGAAAGGGAGACTGTACTCAAAACTGCATATAAGGAGCAAGCAATTATTTGGAGTGTTCTTAGCTACAGAGTCAACTCAAGGAAAGATGACTCAGGTGTTATGCTCAAATTTCATAGAAACTTAGAAATCAGAAGCTTTAATTTGCTTTTCCTTTCTGCTCCTCCGCCCCCAAATTAATTTAAAATAAAATTGAAAAGAATGCTATATAAAGTTTTAATAAAACATATGGAAATGTTTACTTAATATAGTCATGATTTCTGTAGATCATAGAATCATAGAACAATTTGGGTTGGAAGGGACCTTAAAAACCATATAGTCCCAACCCCCCTGCCATGGGCAGGGACACCTTCCACTAGACCAGGTTGCTCAAAGCCCCATCCAGCCTGGCCTTGCTGATGTAAATATCAAACTCAATACATCTTGTTGAGGGAAAATAAACAAGAGTATTAATCCATAATATTGTGGTGATTAAGAAGTCAACTGGGTGTTTTTCACTTCCAAAGAATTTATGTAGTTCATACGTTAGCTAAGTCCCTGCATTTCACAAGCAGCTTACTCCAGTTGACATAATTAATCCAGAGATTAAAAAAAAAAATCTGCTCTGAATCTTAATTTTGTAGTCTTCTGACTAGTCCAGATTCTGCTCTAAAGCCTAGACAGCTGGTCATTTCTAGAGGGGGAAGCATAGCATTGAGCTGACTGCTCTAAGTAAGAAAGACTGACAAAATGACAGTGGCAGTGGACTTCCCCACTCATTACTTCCACTGGCAGACTGGAAAAAGAACAGGAAGACATTTTTTTTAGAAGATGATGTGAAAGATTTAGCAATATTGGCAGGAATTTCCTTTTTTTTTTTTTAAGGTTGTTTTAGCATTACTGATGTTGCCTGCTGAGAAGAGGCTGGTTGCTAACAGTATCCCCTTTGTCACTCTATTTTTTCAGTATATGAAAGCATTGTGGGAAAGGTGTTATAGTTAATTACCTGGTATACATTATCTCTTCATTGTTTATAGAAACACTAAGGTCTCAAAACTGAAGTAACTCAATTCTCTTACCAACTTTCTGATGCAGGAACGAATAGATAATTTAAGTGTGTGTCTATAGTTTCATGGAATTTTAGATACGGGCATTCCTGGCATTGAATTGGAAAGTATTCTTAATTCTTGCACATTGGCAATAAGCAAAGAAGCAGGGATTTTCTGGTGCACAGCTTTTCCTGCTCCTGGTGTAACTTCTTCCTTTTATTTTTCATTTCACTGCCCCTATACTGTGAGGTGGTCATTGGAGCTGTAACTAGAGCATTTTGACAAATGAACCGTCATCTGACAGAACCAAAAAAAGAACTGACCCATTTCTTGTGAGTTAAGGGACTTAAGAACATGTTTAAGTGGAAATTTTGTAGTTTGGTGTTATATGGAAACAAATAAAAACAAGCAGTACATGTACAGACACTATCTTTGAAACAAATGTGAGCAGAAATTATTTCTCATAATTCCTTTTTTTTTTCATGCAGCTGAATTAAATGGAGGGTTTGTTTTCATATTACTGATCAAAGCTAAATGCATTAGATTGTTATGTTTACAGTGTTACATATTACGTGTATTAGTATCTGTTATGACCCTTTAACATTAGTTAATTATGGAATAAAACTGATGCAAATTGATATGCCTTCTAGTGTATGTTTTCTAATTTAAGATTTCCTGACAGAAATCTAACTGCCCTTTTGTGCAAGTAGATTGTCATGAATGACATTCTAGTTTGAAATTTATTATAAATGGTAAAAATAACAATTGGTAATTTAATGCTATTACCATGCCTTTAGTACTTCTCAAGGAATAGATTTTCAGAATGGAGGGAGAGGATCATAGCAATAGTAACATTTTATATATTTGCTATCATTCAATTCCCTCATAAAGCTGACCATTCATTTATTTTCTTCATTCAGCATTACTTACGGGTAGCCATAAGTTCATTCCGTTCAGGATCCTTTCTGATTTTGATAGTGACTTCTGCAGATATCTTATTTCACACAGCATGAGTCAGATAAAACAATTTGGTTCGAGTTGCGTATAGTGTTATTTTTTCTGAAGGTCAGTTTATGATCAGAGAGGAGCAGTTTCTCATTATTTTCTATTACTAGTCCAAACAGTCTTTACTGAAGTCTTTCAAACAATGTGTGACCTCTCTTTTTATACTTCTCACAGATTTCGCAGGCTGTCACTACTACTCAGACATCACTAACACAGAGAACTGTAATGGAAAGTGTAACTATGGTGACCACAAGAGAACAAATCCTGGTTAAGCATGCTAAAGAGGAACTCCCACCACCTCCACCCCACAAAAAAAGGCAGCTCCTTGTGGATTCAGAAATTAGGAAGAGGTGAGAATAATTAAGAGATGGAGAGAGAATACTGATAGTTTGGATGAGAATGCAAAAATAATCATTTGACTGGAATAATTTGCTGAATACTTTTTTAAGGTTAAAATTATATTTCTGTTCTCTGCTAAGGTACCCATTGATTATTATCTTTCTTTGTTCAGGATGAGTTATGGATTTTTTTGTGCTTCGAGTCCAACTATTTTGCAGTAGAGAATGTTAATCATGTCAATAGCATTGGGATAATAATTATAGTCGGTAGAAGTCCTTATGTATGGTATTGTGGGGGTTCCACTTGATTATAGCCTTGAAACTTGAAGGACAAAAAGCATTCCGATAGTTCTCAGCTTTTAAAAATCTTTAAAAAGAGTTTTTTAATAGTTAGAATACTACTAGTACAGCTATTTCCTGGTTTCTAAAGTTCAGTTTATATTCTTTCTGGGTTGTGCATCAGAAGTAGAAATAACAGTTCTTCAGATGCAGAGTTAATATTTGGTGAAACATGCATTACCATTATTTTCAGATTTTTTCCTGTGCAACTCAAGTACAAGTGACAAGGGATTTTAGGCTAATACTGAACATTTGTTAAAGTTACAAGAAAAATTTCTGATGAGTTTAAGTAGAATTGGCTCAAGCAGTGAATTTCTGAATGAGATGCTAAGAAGCTAGACTCCCAAACACTCATTGCAATGTTTGTTTTGGAGATGTTTTTTGATGTAAAGATAAACATTAATTCCAAGGTAACAGATTCAAGGACTGAAAGGAATGTAAAACTGCACTCGGTGTCTCATTTTTATAGAAAATATCTTTGTTTAGTTCAATGTGTTTTTACTGATAAAGACTATTTTATAAGGAAATAACTTATTAAGAAGAATTAAATATACTAAGAGTAGGAGAAATCTGACTTTTTTTTTTTTAGTTGAAGGAGTGTGTTGTTGAAACAATAGATACTTAGAGGCACCTTTTTTATACATAGACATCTGAAGTTGGATTTATCTAACCCCTCTTTGACCATTCTAAAAGTAAGGTTTCTAGTTTAGCCTTACTATTGAAGAATGATGCATATGTGATATAAGTAGAGTGATTCACCCCCTCTTTCTTAAATTGAATAACTACGACTCCTATAGAAAGTGTGTAGACTAAGTAACTTTGTTAGCTAAATTTGAATGAATTGAATCTAATCTTCAAAGACCTGATTTGGAATCTGTCTTTTTGACGTATCCTAGGTTACCATTAAATAATAGCGAGAGTTATATTTTGGTAATATATTCCCAAGCACTCAGAATAATGACTATTAGCAGACTCACAATTCTTGAATTTATTCAAGGAATTGTTAGATGGCAATGTTTCTACTTAACAGACATTATATTATTCTTGTCAGTGTTTCAGTGGTAATGTGAAAAGGTCTCAAACAGGATCGAGGTCCTGTTGTCTTTTATGCAAGAGTTATCCACTTTTAAGGTATGGTCCCTGCCATGAAAATATTGGCATTCCTAATTTTGAAGTTGAAAAACTAAGAAGGAAAATTTATCTGAAATTTTAAAGTATTTCAATAATTGGTATTTTAAAACTTTTCACTTTTTTCCAAACAATGTTTTAATAGTGATCTTACTTGACATAAATATAAGGAAGTGAATTGCAAGTCTGCTGTTATAAAGGAAAGCATTATCATAGCTAAAATTAAATGAATGAGAGTGATTTTTTTAAACATATATTTTACCATTCTTCAAGAAAGTTGTTTCCATAAATAGATATGCATTATTACAGAATTGGAGTCCAATTTGCCACAGAAGTTCCTCTCATCTACTAAGTATGTAGTATTAGTCTATATTTTCCTTCTTGCTCATATTCTTTTGATTTGTCTTAATAGTGAAAGTAAAATTGTCAGGGTAGAGCAGACTACAGACTTCTGAGCTGTCATGTAAGGAAACTACCAGAGGGCAGGAATTATCTGGATTATAGGAGCTATTTATGTTCAGAAATACCTTGTATTATACAAACTTAGAATTGTAAATTCTTTAAGTATTTTAGATGTCTGTGTAAAGTATTGCAGCTAGCAAGGTTTTATATGTTTGACAGATCCGTGTACAGAAAACAGGATATATTATCAAATATGAGACTATGATTCCTTGCAGCTATGCTATTGGCAGATCTGCTACCAAATTTACAGAATGTTAATGTTTTTACCATTGCATACTAGGTTTCAAGAGGTTTTGATTTACATTTTATGCTATCTAAAATATACTCAATCACCATACAAGTTCTGTTTAATTTTTGGATAAGAGTCAAGATATGAACCTTGGAACAGTCTGTAGTTCTCAGTCTTTGCCTAGGATGTCTTGAGATAATAGAGTAAGCTGTGGTTTCTTATATATATTAAAAATCAGAGTCCTTTTCTTTGCTGCACAGGTTAGATTTTTATTTTGATCTGGTAGGAAAGAAAGCTGCATTCTAGCAGAAAGAAGGGAGTTCATTGTTTAATACACTTTAATATGGTATAGCTAGCTGGAATATTGCTTTGTGTGCAGGAGTTACAAGATT
The DNA here is from genome assembly GCF_018691265.1 of Tyto alba. Lineage (NCBI taxonomy): Eukaryota > Metazoa > Chordata > Aves > Strigiformes > Tytonidae > Tyto > Tyto alba. Next base: position 19,418,764 of record NW_024881276.1, on the reverse strand, counting down.
TGTTTTAACAGTTCAGTCATACCATCATATGAGAACTAGTTCAGCATGACTGTTCACTGAATACCTATGAGTGCACATATAATATGGTAATGTGCAAAGTAAATGATGTTAGAAATGTCCACAGCTGTTCAGTAGGATGAATGAAGGTTATATTATCTGAATGGAATTTTTCCATTTAGATAATATTTTTGGCATTTCTAACTGAACAGCCAAAAAAAAAAGACTTATGTACCTTTCCTTTCTAGAAAGTTCAAATGGGTGTTCCAGAGCAGGAGAACAAGTCAATAAATAGCTTCAGAGAAACACTTTGAGAGGAAACTTTGGGGAAGGAGTTTCAGCTTAGAATGATGGTTATTTTGACTGCTTTTATTAGAACATGAAAATGCAGTCTTAGAAATTAATACATTTCACAGTGTGCTGTTGTCTCTGTCCAGCATAATAAATTTATATCGAAAATAAGCATAAGAATGGGAAAAGAAAAATAATCTGGGTGCTCATCTGAAATGTCTGTGTGCATTGGTAACTAGACACCAACGAAGAAACAAAGCCATAATACTGCTTATCTTTTGTTTTTTTAAATAAACTAAGAGAATGGGGGTTCTCAACCTACCTCTCCTACATCGTTCTATATTGTATGTGTGTGTGTTATATTCAAAATTTTCTCTGAGCACTTAATGACTAAGGGTTGATGGTTCTGTACTGCTTAGTTTTTGTTTTACTGAAAAAAACCCGCAGCAATTATTGAATGCTTGCCAGAAGCTTCTGAAGGTGCATAACCAGATTGTGTTGGCCTCCTTGCGCAGTCACAGTGCAACACACTGCATGCTATTGCCTGGTATTTTGGGTATTGGGGGAGAAAGGCACATTGGCAGTTGAGGCTTTTTTGAGGTGGTGAATAATGCTTCTACATTTTGTCAGCTTCTTTCATGTGTTCTCAAGATTTAGTCAGTGTTGTTGCTGTAAAAGAGTATGCATGAAATAAGTGCACCAGGCTCCACTGGCATGTGTTTGGAAAGATTCGTGCTCCAGATTTGCTTTCCTGTGATCTAAATGTTTTAGAAAGACTATAGGATGTCTTAAAGATGCACTGCAACTGCAGCATCAATTGTCAGGTGCTTAGTTTCAAGGAGGAAGAAAGAATAGTTTGGATATTCTGTGAATATTGCTTTAGTGGACTGTGTAAGAGTACAGTCTCCAGCTACTTAGCTGAGGAGAACCAACAGATGGCTAAGACTGAAGCATCAAGTTTTCTAGAATGCTTTTTATTTTTTACAATTCCAAGTGCTTTGGAAGGATTAGAAATATGAGAGTCTCCATTTATACTGAAGAAACTAGGGAAAAGCGGTTTGACTTCTAGACCAATAGCATACACAGGAGTGAACATTACATTTTCATTGCCCCAGTACACTGTGACATAAATGCATGGGAAAGAACCTGTTGATTTTTCTCTCCTTATAAAGCAACTTTTTACCTTCAGTGGTGGAAAGCAGAGATAAGAAACAGACATTCCCCCCCTCCCCCCCCCCCCCAAAAAAAAAAGTTTGAAACTACCTCAGAAATAATGCTTCAAAATGTCAGAATAATTCAGACATGTGCTAAATTCTGTTACTGGTCATAGGGATTAATTTGAAACTGGGAAGGAAAACATAATTGGAGCTGTATAATAACGGTCTTGAAAGTTAGGCATTAGGACTAGAGATAAATGTAACACAGCTGAAGTTTTAGGACAAAAAAAAAAAGTGGGAGAAAGGGTTGCAAGATAATGTTTTCATTTTCATGGTATTTACGTATTCTGGGAAAAACAGGTCAGTTGTGTAGCATAGAAAAATCTGAAAATTACTCTGTTCACAGTAGGTTTTTAAATAGCAAACAGGTTAAAGCTGCTTAACATTTAATTTTAACATACTTATAATATTAATTTTCTTAAATAATGTCCAAAGATACCTCTCTTTGCCATTTATTAAAGAACTTTGTACATGCTTCCTAATGTTTCCAAGGAAAGTCTATTTGTCATAACATTGTTATGGATATAATGTTAATCCTCAGATTCGAAAGAGAATTTATGCCCTTTGAAGAGAAAGACATGTTAAAATAGGATAGTTGCTCCATCTAGTGTTTTTTTCATTTAACAAGTGTTAACAGCAGTTTTTTGAAAAGAGAGTAGCCTTCATTTCTTTGAAAATTATTATATTTGGGATTCAAATGCTTCACTACTTAAAAAAGTTTGGATTCTTGTAGAAAAATAGATCAAAGGAAAACTTATAATGACTTATTCAAAATGGTTTTTGGATAGTTACTGTTTCAAATATCCCATTGCTGGCCAATGAATTATATTAGTCAGAAATAAATGCTGAATGTTTAGGACATTTACAGCAACTCCATTGGGCTGTTTGACCCTTACCCTCTTACTGAAATGCAGCTTTTTCTCTTGTATTGTTATCTAACATTAATTAGCAAATCTAAAAAGAGGAAAGCCATGTCTTCAATTTTCCTGGTGGTCTTTGGTTTCAGTGTTGTATCTCTGTAGCCAGTGCCAGAGGAAAGGAAAAGCTGGCTGAGACACAAAAGGATAGTTTTTTGTTGCTTACAGGAGGAATAATTTATTATTATAATGTTATATATATAATATTATGGTATAATTTAGAGTGTAAGAAGTATGTGTATGTTGAGGTCTGTAAACATGGACACTTTATAATTTAGTGGTCCTTGGGTTTTATGCCTTTATCTTGTTTGTGAGGTGATAAACGGCATAGTGACAAATACACTGAGAAATACATATTCTTCACATTTGGTGTCTGAAATTATCTCCTGTATTATAGGAGTGGTACCAGCTGGCACTCAGTGGAAGGCATGATGACTGGATTTAAAACTACTTTACATCTCTAGCCATTGGCTGTTTGCTGAAGTCAAATGGTGTTAATAAACATACTCTACAACAACCTCTAGATTTTCATTTGCCTTAGCTGTGATTTGCTTACATGAGAGAAATGTAGTGGATCTATCAGAATTTCTGCAAAGCAATCCATGTTACAATTCAGAAATTACTGCTCAGGCTGGGGAAAATATGGTTACCTTACCAACGGTAAGATGGATTGTTCGCTAAAGAAAGAAAACTGTGAGGCTAATAAGATGATACTAGTGAAGTTTCTGAAGGAGACTTAAACTTGGGATCGTTCTAACATTTTCTTTGATGCCTTGGCATGCATTATCAAAATGTGCTGATCGTAATGTTGATGAAGCTAAACTGATTAGTATCACAAGTGTAGAGGAAGGTCCAGAATGTCGTTCAGAAAGGAAATAAAAGTATTTGGGGACTGAACTAAAAAATAGTAAGGGAAAAATATTTATTAGAACAAATAAACAAACTGTTGAATTAGGACATAAGAACAAGGCTATTTATCAACTAACCATTCATCAGCTATAAACATAGAGAAAGACACCAGGGAATTAGTTCATCATGGAATAATTCTGCCAGTAGACATTGTATACTGTGAAGTTGTTCTTTCACGTTTCTAGGCAGTGAAGACCTACAAGCTGAGGAAGATGGCTGGTGAGCTGGTCATTTCAATCCAGCCATGGAAATGCAGCAATTCAGTAATGTGGTTTTTGGATCAGTGTTGTATCATTCTCTGCCAGCAAATGGTCTTATGTCTGCCCAAGATACACAGTGGTGACATGCCCCGTGTGGCTTTGTCTGGGGAGGGAAGGGAGAAAAACAAATGAGCAAAGGAAATTGTGAGGCAATTTCTATCTGTTGAACGAATGAAATACTGAAACCTCTGTCTAGTCACGGTAACAGTAATGTAGTAGCAGCTTCAGGATTAAATTAATTTAATTTAGAGAAATTATTATGCACTGTGATGGCCACATGACAGCAAGGTAATTCACAACTTGTGTTCCTAAGTGAACTTATACATTCAAGTTGTTCATATAAATATGTGGAAGGTTAGTGCATGCACATTACTTCACTGTCATCATCTTGCCCTGGTAGTGTGTAAGAAAAGGTAAAATCATGAGTTTAAAATATAGCATTGTCTTTTGCTAGATGAAGTAGGCTGTTAGAACCACAATAGGACAAAAGGTTTATAGTCAGTCAGCCCTTTGATTATTAATGAAAACTGCATTTGTTTTTATTGTGAAATATAAAAAATTTAATGCTTGATGCTTGCTGTTACTTGGTGGTTTCCAGAAAGTATTTGATTAGACAGGGGCCTCGTAGTAGAACTTGAGTATCATACTCTGCTGGGTAATTAGGTCAGAAATTCCATGCACAGAAAGAGAAAAACAAAATGGAACTAAGTTGTGAAATGCCTTAAAGGTGAGGTTTATCATTTATTTAATACAGAAAAGGAATGGAAAGATAGAACAAGGAATCATTTTTGAACAATTACATGTGATGATGTCAGCAGGAGAGTTTGAATGGGAATCTGAAGTGGCCATATGATTCAGAAAATCAATTGGGGGGGGGACTTCCTTGAAAATTTGAATGATGTGGATTAAAAATGTGAAGATGTTTTTTCAAGCATGCTCTGGAGTAAGAAGAGACTGTATTTTAATCTGGCAGACATATGCTGGCCTGTAGAGAGAAGGCAGTGAGGGCAGTAAAAGATAGCATCTCTCTTGTGGAATAGCAGAAGGAAAGACTAATTGGAAAGTAAACCATGAGTGCTACGTAAAGAGAAAATCCTCTGCTGCAGGTTGAATTTTTAGGTGGGGAGCAAGATAATGTCCTTGCTAAAGTGAGGTAATTATTTAGAGTAATTGTCTCAAGTGATTCAGTTTTAGTGTCTTCCATGGATTTATTTTAATAAATTCTGTATGCAGTCATCTTTTTTGGGTCAGAGGGGTAATATTGTGTTACTTTTTATGTCAAAAGTATTGTTTTACTTAGGAGATTTAAAGACTGTATTGATCCATTGATATCAATCTAGAGTTAATATAGTTTGTAACTGCTGCTTTGCCCAGAAAGAAAATGTCCAGTCATCATAGTGGAATGATTAAATGACATATTCTACCTGTATTTCCTGCTTTTATACAAGCTGAACATGAAAGAGAATACTTTTTTTCCAAAGTAATTGAAAAATGTCTTTATGTTAACGATATTTATGTGCTACAAAAAGCTACTTAGAATTAACTTTCATGTCTTTTAATCCTTTTCTGCCCACTCTTTATAGCCCTTTTTTGGGCAGGAGGTTTTGTGGAGTTATATTTATCTCCAGAAGAAACTGCAAGTGACAGAGCAATCCATTATCTGAGATCAGCTCTGTCAAGATGCTGTCTGCTGTGTCTAATACTTAACCACCATCTGATGAATCTCTGGGCCATGTGATGTGTTCCTGATTATTTTGTTCTACTATCAAAAATGTCCCAAATTCTCCCTTTCCTCTTCCAGGGAGGATGTTGCAGAGGCAAGGGCTAAATTCTATTGCTTAAGAAATGAAGAAATGACCACTGATGAACATTTTGCTCTGTCAGTTTCCATCCTATACCAGGCTAATGCCAGGCTGTTCTTCAGAAAGTTGGTCTCACTGGTCCTACTTATCTGCAGCTTGAGAATGGAGAGAACACCAGAAGTAATATAATTTTACCTGCAGCCAAGGGATTTTAGTACTGAGGGACTGGTAAACTCTTCTTCATTGTTATCAGATGTCTCATGTTCTGTGAGATTAACAGAGATTAACAGTATATTTCAAGAATCACAATTGATTTAGTGTCACATACGATCAGAAATAAAGGCAAAGTAGGAAGCTCTTAACTGGCAGTGCAGTTCGATTTCAGGGATTAGAATCTGGTACCAGTGCAAAGATTCCCTGAACCATCCAGGAATTTTCTTTTGTCTTCCACCTCTGAATTTTTAATTCTTTATAAAACAAAAATCTTTGCACCTTCCATTACCTCACAATCATATTTTCCTCCTTTCATGAGTGTTCAAATAGCATTATTAGGAATTGCTTTATCAAAATTATTCCTAAAAGTTTATAATTTGACTATAGAATGTTGGGCTGGGATTAAGGCAGTGTGTTATTTTTCTTTCTTCTCCTTTCATTATTTATTACTCAGTTTTTCACACTGTGTTGTTAAATGGAGTCACAAAGATCACAGTGGAGAAGGAAAGGGAGGCATAAATATTAGATCAAACATGAAACTCTTCTGTTCAGTTTTCATTTCTGTATATGTAGATTTTTATAGCACCTGATTTTACCTTACATCCTTGTATTTTAGTCCTGTATATCTGCAGTGTATTTTTATAAAATAATTAATTCCTCCACAGATATTATTGTCATTCACGTTCTTGTTTTTAGTAGATTTTCAATGTTATGTAAATGATACAACCTATATTTACAAAGCAAAGTGAAAGATACAGCTCATTATTTTTTTCTAGGTCTTCCTGTTCTATTGCTTTCATTGTATTTCTGCAAAAGGAAAATCAGTTACAAATTAGATATAAATATTAGAGCATATTGTGCAATAAAGAAATGCACTCCAGAATACAGTGTGGTTCAACTGAGAAGATTCATTGTCTCAAGCCTCTTGTTTTAAGAACTACAGTAGTTAATGAATCACAGTTTCATTTTTCTACACATCAGTAATTCAAATATCTGCATATGGTAACCTTGATTTTGAGGTTCTACCTTCTGAATAGATAACAAAAATTAAGATGTTTTAAAGGAGTTGATGAAAGAATCCAGACTGTAATAAAAATTACTCTACAATAAAAACTATTTTAAAAATACATAGAGTGTTGAAGACCTTCATTTGCAGTTTCAAAAGTTTTAGCTATAGGTAAATCAGAACTTACTGTTGATTAGTAATTACATTCCACAACTGAGTCAGTTGGAAGAGACTCCTTCCTAATGGTCACTCTTCCTGCTTGAATATCCTTCATAATGTTGTCAGCACAAGTTGGGACGGAAATCTTGCAGGTATGAAGGCTGCATTTGGCCTGCCACATAGGCCTTACATCCTCAGCTGAGACAACAGGACTTGTGGTACTCTCTTTTCAGAGAGCTACTTGTTTCACGTCTTCCAAAAACATCAGCTTGTAAAATTAGAATACTTATTGTGAAAATTGTTGCATCTGTTCAGCTGTCAAATGAGGGTCTTAAAAATGAAAAAGGTATTGCTATGTTTCCAATTTTTAGTGTGAATAGTTTTATGAACTATCTAATGAAATATGGGGGGGTTTAAAACTGTCTATTGCTGAGAGAAATTGCTGCTTATTTGTTTAAACAACCAGTCAAACATGTTTACTGTCAACCTGTGGTATACTGAAAACATGGACTCCAGCACTTGAGAGTGCAGAAATCATTTATTGAGACAAACATTCTGATTATATGCTTTCCAAAGAAGGGGAGGCCTCTTCTTTCTCTCAATGGTATTTTGTTCCCACGTACAAATAGAAGGAAGATGAGTCTTTTTCAGCTGATGTCCAAAAGTCTGAGCCAAGTCCTTATGTTTTACATGAGGTGTTTTTTGTTCCCAGGACCCGATCAACCTGTTCCCTTTCCTGGGTGCTAATCTGTGCAGCTCATTTTAACCCGTAGTTACCCTTTGTTCTTTTGTTCTTATTTTGTACTGCAGAATCTCACATTGCCGATTCCTCTGCAGTCCGTATGTTTTTCATCTCCCACATCAACCTTATTTTCGGAAACTTTGTGGAAATGAAATGTCTTACTGCACTTCTCTGTCTCTTAGGTTTGACTCCGACACAACAGAGCTCCATAGCTGGATGACCCGCTCAGAAGCAGTGCTGCAGAGTCCTGAGTTTGCAATGTATCGAAAAGAAGGCAATCTCTCAGATCTCAGAGAAAGAGTCAATGTAGGAGAAAGTGCTCATATATATGTCTGTTAGTTTGTATTAGCTTGTCAAAGTGCTTTCAAAGTCCAAGTTTAAATAAGTTTAGATGTAGACTGACAAGCATTGATTGTCCATATGTCCAAGAGAAATTTGGAAGTGCTCAGTATTTCTGTGAATTTCAGATTTTGGCACCAAAATTGCTACACAGGCTGCCTGAATACAAAGATCTTTTTTTATTCATACGTAGTCATATTTAATAAAGGTATTCTAGATACATTAAAGTCTTTGGTAAAGTTGAATCAAAGCCTATAGCCTATATATTACTTCTTAAATATGCATCATTATTCTATACTAACAGCTTAATTTGATATTATACGTGCATAAATTGAAGAATGTGTGAAACATCATCTTTTGGTGCATGGTAAAGAAAATCTGTATGTAATTCTTTTTACAGCATTGTAAAATATATCTGAAAATCACCAATCTTCCTTTTTTTTTTTTTTTTTTTTTTTTTTCCCCCCTCTACCATGCCTGAACTAAAACCAGTTCTTTTCTTCTTTTGTCAAAATGAATGATTCTGGACTGCTTAAGGAGTACCTCTGTTTGTGTTTCACAGACTGAATTTAACCCTTGAAAACTAAACTATTACAAATTCCCTTCCATATTTAATTTTTGTAGAGAGGTGAAAAATACCTCTTCTCTGTGTAAGAGAAAGAGAAGTTCTTTTTATAATTAGCTCTTATAGTATCAGAGTATATCATGGAACTTCATTAAAATATATGGTGATACATACTCCTAGAAAAGAGATGGAACAAAGTTACTGTATTGAAGCTAGTTTTGCTGCTGTTTTTTCCCCCTCTGCTTGTTTATCATAAATCAGCTATGATAAGATTGAGGAACACAAAATTTTCTGACTGTAGAGATACAATTTAAAATTTCATGTTAAATCATAGAATTTTTTTCAGTAATTTTAATTTCATTGTTAATGTCATAATATTAATCCTGTTAAGTGTCCATTAGAATGTAATATCCTGAATTTAGTTCATGGCACCACTTCATGTTATGTGAAATATATATAAATATATGTGTATATATATATAAAAAGAAATATGTGTAAAATGGATCAAATATACAGAGAAGATTTGATGGCTTCAAATTCCATGACATTCTTCCATACAGAGGTAACAGGATTCATCTAATACATAAATAGATACACAGTTAATCATCTGAGTGCTTCAATCTTCATTGTAGGTAAAATTCAAAAAACAAATTAAAAAAATGCTCATGTCTCCCCTTCATGTATTCCCATTTTGAGGAACATAACGATTTCAAGGATGGCAAATTAGCTCATCTTGACCTACATATTATGCTGGATACCTGCACTATCAAGTTTCTTTAACCAGTATGATGTTCCACCTCTTATTGTCAGTTGCTAAGATTTCTAAAAGCATTAAAGGATCCAGGAGCCTCCTTCCTTCCTTTCTCTGCTTCCAAGGAGGTGGTGATTGCTGCAGATAAAAGGGTGGAGGTAGGTGAACCACAGACCTTCCTTTGGTCCCAGCTGGAGCTCCTGGCAGCTCTTGTCCTGCCTTTGTTGGTGCTGAGAAAGAACATTGGGGCTGGGAGGCCATTACCTACCACATTTGTTCAAATCTCATTTAGATTGATGCAAACACACATAATACTGGAGGAAGAGGGAGGGAGGGAGGTAAAGGAGATGTAGAATTTGACCAGTACATGGGCATTGTAGAGTTTAAATTCAAGACACTGCAGATAACAGGAGATATTTCAGATGTTTCTTTGACTTCCTTGGAAACTGAACAACTGGATGTTTAAGATATCAATTTCCAGCTTCTTTACTGAAAAGTAGTGCAGAAAAGGGATCTCCTGTGTATTGAGGGGTCTGAGACAAACCAGTAACTCTACATAGAAATAAGAGAAATGTACATGTGTACTTCATTAACATAGAAAATATTTTTAAAGACGGAGTCTAGTTCTGATTTCATAGAGTATCGCTGCTTTTAAAATGAATGTTTTATTGAGAAAATCAAGTTACAAGTAGAAGTTTCGAGATGTTTTAAGGGTGAAAACAGTCTGATTACATGTATTAATTTGATAGGAGACAACTCTGAAAGATGGCACGTGACAAGTACTACATGGATTCTGTCTTCAACAGTTTTCAGTTAATGGAAGTCCTTGTACGTGCTTTTCAAACAGGAAAAGGCCCCAGGTTCTTTAAATGCCAGGTTTTAAAGCTTGTCGTGACTTGATTTTTTCTGGTCTGGTCTCTGTCCCCATCCATAGAACTGGTAGCCAAAGCAGGAAGTACTGTCTAGTTCACTAATTTGAACAGTTTTATTGTTGCTTGTTAACACTTTTTGTTTCTAATTCCCACAAAATAAGCCTCAAATCAATGGAAAATAAGATAGTGTGGGGTTTAATATATTATGATCTAATCTCTAGTAAAGTTATAGAAGATGTATAAAAAAGATAAAATGCCAAAAAGGAAAACATATGTTAGTGATAACTGAAAAAGATTGTGTTGTACTGACATGCGTAGTCATACCCTAGCAGTGTACTTCTACATGCATGTGTGCAGCCATGTAAACATGCATGCAGAAGTCTCATCTTACCCTTACTGGCTGCCATTTAGTTTTCTCCCTATATGATAGTATATATATTGGTGTAGCACAGAACACCTGTGCTTGGTTGATGTCAGATCTACCACTTATTGCCCACCATGGTCAGTGCTGAGACCTAGGGCCTTTTCCTCATGACTTTCTTTTCTGCTGTTCTTTTGAGGACAGGTTACTACTTGGATGATTTTTTTTCTTGTTCTTGCAGCTTTCTCCTACTCATAATTTTTTTTGCATGAGGGGTCACTTTCTTATGATATAGTGGAAGTGAATCTGCTATATGATAGAGGGATGCAGACTTCAGAAATGACAGCCACAAGAAAAGCTTTTTTGCCATCATTGATGATTCATCAAGTCCAAAAGCTTGCTTCCATCCCAGCTCAGAGGAGGCCTGGGGGAGACAGAGCCAAGAGCAGGCTGTATGAAATGCACCAACTGCATTTGCTAAGCCAGCTGCTCTTCAGATACTGGAAGGAAATTAGCCTTTGGCAGCTGTATTATGTAGATTGAATATATTAGACATGCACAAAAAGTCCATTCCTATGTCTGGGGAGAAGCAAAACTATTTATAGCCTTTCCCAGCTACAAAAGAAAGATATTTGCCTTACCTGGCTGAGAGACTGGATGCCATAAGTATAGAAGTTTAATTGTAGAACAACCATACTACTCCTAAATAATAAAGACATCCAAACATTAATGCCATAAACATCCTTATACTGCATCACACTGTTAACATTTTCCAGTTAGTATGTATATCTTTCTAAAAACAGAACTAACAATGACTTGGGCCTTTTTTGTTTTTCTTAAGCCATAATGAACATTCAGTTTTGCAAGTTCAAATATATGAAGGTTCAATTGCAAATAATTAGAACTTCCTAGTTAGAAAATCCTACTTAATAATAAGTCAGATTTGAGACTATACATCAATAAACTGGAAATAAAACTCCTTGAAGCAGCACCTAGAAATTTATAATCAAAGGTAAACATATAAGTAACAGATGTAAGGGAAAATGTCAGATATTCCAGACAATTATATTTGTTCTCTTTGCATTCTCAAAAGCCCCATTCTCATTTGTTCCTTCTGTTTTAGTGACCTTTTTCATACATGCTTTGGTGGGCCTGGATATTTGAAAGCTGAATCACTGTCAGAGCCAGTGATGATAATGTTGCCATCTCCAGCCCTTGGAGGCAACTGATCAGAGGCACAGGAGGTCAGGGAGTCCTGCTACTATGCATCCTTTCACAGAGCTCTCAAAGAACAATGTTGATTTGATATGAATAACATCCGAATTCGTCAGACCATCAGTGTTCTCTAGGTTATGAAGTCATTAACTGCCAAGTAAAATCTCAGGGTCAAATAAAACGCTTAGCATTGTGGAAATAGCATCTTCACCTTTGGCTGGCATTTTGCTAATGAATTTTTAGTGTTACTCAATCAGTTAAAACTAGGCTATTGTACATTTGCATTACCAGCTATGAAAGAGTCCAAAAGATAATCAATCCCTGATTGGACAAAAGCCTGTTAAGGTAACTTTTTTTTCTCATATTGGTGTATTTTTTCTGAAAAATCTGTATAAAGAACAAAAACACAGTCTTTTCTCCTTTGGCTAGCATTGTGTTTTCTGCATGTAAGCATATGTCTTCCTGTAACCAGTGTTAGACCTTGATTTTTATAATATATGCCATTTACATAAAAATGAATGGAGAAAAGTAATTGACATGAAGTCGGATATGTACCAATTTTTTGTGTTTATTTAAGGGGTTCATATACAGTGCTTGTATTTTCTGTCAGTACACATAGTATATTACTGGATACTGCCACAGGCTTCGGTGTCGTATCACTTAGATTTCAAAAAGCAAAATTTTAGTATATTTTAGGGGTTTTGTAATGCTTCATTTGTGCTCACTGCTCACTACTACTGTTGAACATATGATAATTACACATCTGGCATTACAGATGGAGTAAAATTGTTTTCAGTATATGTTAGTGTTGTAAAGATTCTTCTGAGTTCTCTGTATTTATACTCATTCTAATCATACCTGGCATTATAGACAGAGTAGCATTAACTAAGATTCTATAAGAAACTTTGCAACTCTGTAGAGAATTAATAGACTTTTTTTTTTTTTAGTTTGGAAAATATTTAAGTTGTACAGTAGAATGGTAGATTTTATTGATCTACAAAAATTATAAATAATTAATACAGTCATCTTTAACTCATTGGGATTAAACTTCATAATCTTTCAGTGATAATATAGGCATATATTAAAGATATGCTTATGAAACCCAAAATAATTTCATCCTTAATTCATCTCTAAATATTCTTTCTTTATATATTTTATTTATACAAAATTGTATTATTGAAAGTGTTTGACAGAAGCTTTGGCATATTGTTAGAAAGCCTGCTGTTTAATCATTTCTATATGCACAAATGAATGGCAGTTATAAGTAGGCTGTAGAAATGTGTGAATTTAACTGAAATTTGTCTCTAAAGTTCTGAGCACCTCCTCACCTAGGAAAGTCTTCCAGGGAGCTACTTATTAAAATGAAGATGTTTTATGCATCACAATTTAAAAGTTATCCTAAGTGAATTTATTCAGAGGTGTTTATATTAATTCCTCCTAAGCATAGCAATCTGTTTGAAAAATAAAATTTTCAAATGTAATTGTATAAGGTTATTCTACTGAATGCATTCATAGACATTTACTTGAGGTTTCTTTCCAGTTGTAAGGAACCTTTTCCCCAGCGAGTCAAGTCACACAGAGTATACCTTTGCTGTAGAAATTTGGTGATTGAGAAGCCTAGCAGGGTCAGTCAGAATGAGAAGCCACAGCCAGGGTTGTGTATTATCTTTCCGTACACATCATGTAGGATTTGTGGTGGCATATCCTTTCTATGTGTATCTGCTCTGGTGAAGTGAAGGACTCTGATTTATGGGAGACTGTGTCGCTCAGAATCTACGGGAGGTATAGAGTCTGGGTTTTTTGGTATCAAACTTGTTTGTGGCCCCATGCTGCTTCTTTGGGCTTCTGATTTAGAGCTTCTAAATTATACAACTGAATTTGTTTAAAATCAATGGAGTGACTTCATTATGTTAATTATGAGACAGCATTGAGGGGCTGTCAGATCTAAAATTATTTTACTTTCCATCTGTATTGCTAACAACCCAAAATTAAATTAAAAACTTAGATTGCTACTATATCCTGAAACTTTAGCAGCTAACTTTTACTCACCATTACCTGCTAGCCTGAATGAGGGTGAGAAATTTTTGAGTATGGAGAAGTGAATTGAGAGTATTAGATACAATACACAACTAGAAGCCTGTGTTGATTCTGGAGTGCACTCTCATTGTTAATTAGTAGCTCATATATAGATGTCTGCTATATATGATCATACATATGTTAGATATCTACTTTAATCTGTATTTTACAGGGTTTGGGTTTTTTTCCAAACAGAAGAGTAAACAATCAAATGGTATATGGATTCAATACTGTAGTATGCTTTGAAACCCTGTGATTTGGTTAGCATGCTCAATTCTTGCTGTTATCATGACAAATGAGCAAATTTATTCTTCCACAAGGAATTTCTGCTGAACAAATATTTTTATTCTGAAATATTGGGCTTTGAATAGCTCTTAATTTGTATGTCTTATTTGTCTGTAAAATACTGAAGTATTTCATTTGTCAACTCTGTTGTGTTCTGATTCTCAGTTTATGTATTTGACTTTATGACTGACTCACTTCCTGATGGTGTGTGGTACTTGCTGCTTTCATTACAAATCGGGAGGCTGGCAGGGCAATGTGACAGGCTAAATGGTCTCGAAAAATCAGAAGACATCCCTAAGATTAATTACTTTCATCTTCATAATCTCTCTGTTGAAATACTCACCTTTCCTGTCATGCTGCAGGCCATCCAGCGAGAAAAACCTGAGAAATACAGAAAACTGCAAGATGCCAGCAGATCAGCTGAGGCCCTGGTGGAACAGATGGTGAATGGTAATTACATGGGAGTTGATTTAGATAATCTTCTTAGGGATTTGATAAATGCACAGGTTCATATTTATCACAAGAATTATATTAGCAAATACTGTCTAAATGGAACAGTAAAGTAATATTGCCTTATATTTCTTCTATTATTTCTGAATGTTAAATTTGTTAATTAGAAGAGAAAAAAAACTTACAACTTTAGTGCCATGAAAATAAACATGTGTAAAACTTGTTCACAGTAATGAACTGTATATTAACAATCTGTTCTGTGAAGACTTAAGTTATAATCTTATTTTCTGAGTATGCTAAGCTTTTGAACGTACATTAGCTCCTCTGAGTTAGAAAGATCTGAAGACATTATTCTGAACAGTTTGAAAAAAGTGCTTTCTGACTTATACAATGTATGTTTTGTAATATATACCTATTGATGTAATCTTCTGTATCATAGAAAATAGAACATTTTATTGGATTTTGGAAGAGATTTTTGGCATTCATCTTTTCAAAGATAATAAATGTCTAAACTTATACAACTGTTGAAAAAGGCAATTAGTTGCAAGTTATTTTTATTATTGATTTAAAAAAAAAATGTTATGTCATTCTTCTGAACTTTTAGATATTTTTAAGGAAAAAAGAAAGACCAAAGAAAGGTAAATGAAAGTAAAATTTTAAGTCATGCCATTGTCCTTGATATTGAAGAATGTCTAACTTTGTAATAAAATATTAAACACCGGCCAACTTCTGTCATACTGATATGATTACCAGGAAGAGAGATGTTGAATGCACTGAGTTTCAGAACATATATTTTATATTAAGTTGTTATAACGAAGAACCAAGAATTTAATTGCTAAAGTAAAATGCTTTGAGTTTGAGGCACTGGCTGCCCAAGCTAAACAAATTTGATGGAATCCTAAAAGCATCCTGCTTAAGTATGAAGGTATAATATTTTAAAAGTGACCATATTTACTGTGTGGGATATATTTAGTTATCATTACTGTAACTACTATTCCAAGTGTTCCCTTCCCAGGCTCAGTGAATAGACTGAAGGGAGTCTGATAACATCTGCACCCTTTTTGAAATAATTTTGGCAGTTTTCCATGGCTGATCATATAAAAAATTCTGACAATTTTTTGGGACATGTTTTCTGCCTGGGAGATCTGGTTGTACAGGACTTTTAAGGCAGTATTTGAAATTTGTGTGCTGCCATACCAATGTTGTTGTTTTGGACGGAATTTGTCTCAGGCACATTTAGCAGGGCCTCTCTCTTCCTTTGGTCAAATGCAGACTTGCACCTCAAGAATTCCATCTTCAATTTCTTTAGACTACATAGTACTTTCTGGTGACCAATTTCAGTTTTAGTTTCAGAACTCACTGGCATGTTATATATTACATTTTTTGGTACTGTACTACCTACCATGCCTAATATCAAGTAGATAAACCTTCTGTCTTAAATATTTTCATGTGGGTTTAACTCAAGGTTTTCTTTTTTTTTCTCCTTCAGTCCAGGGTTCCATGCTTATTCATGGTTTATAGATGTTTTGATCTTGTCTGTCACTAGATGGGCACATAAATATTTCCAGTATCTCCCAAATCACACCCTTTTTTAGGAAGTAGTCTTCTAGTTGAGGTGTAAGCAGAAGGTAGGCTAGCTAAACCAACATGACTTTATCTGTTCCCTGTCAACTGCTCTGAGCTCTGTATCATGACATATATTGTGATAGTCTTGACAACAAGAATATTCTAGCAAGGATGACAATTTAGTTGCCTGTGAGAATGAAGATCCGTTTTTGTCATGGTTTTAGGGAAGAAACAATTCCTTTGAAAAGAGAAACAGTTCCTCTCGACTTGAAGCCTAAAATTTTTATGAGACTTTCAGCTACTTCACTGCTACAAAAGCAATTTGAAGAATAGTGTATGAAATGATTAAATAATGCCGTAATCACCACCAGGTGGGAGCAGTAGAGAGTAGAATTAAATAACTAACATTAGTTGAGGAGAACTGTAAGATGATTTTAACAAAGAATTTGCAAATGGAATATCTTGCTAGGTGTTCAAAATTATGCTTTGGATGTAGAGGAAGTTACCTGTCATGTTCAGCCTTTGTACTTTTAAATGAAACAATTTTTATTTTTACAAGGGCATGTTGTTGTTGTTATTATTATTTTGTTTATTTATTTTTTCATTATTATTTATTTGTTTTTACTTTATTATTTATTTTACAAGGGCATTAGGATGAGGGGTAATGGCTTTAAACTGAAAGAAGTTAGATTTAGATTATATATACGGAAAAAATTCTTCACTGTGAGAATGGTGAGGCACTGGCACAGGTTTCCCAGAGAAGCTGTGGCTTCCCCCTCCCTGGAAGGGTTCAAGGCCAGGCTGGACGGGGCTTTGAGCAGCCTGGTCTGGTGGGAGGTGTCCCTGCCCATGGCAGGGGCATTGGAACTACCTGTTTTTTAAGGTTCCTTCCAACCCAAGCCATTCTATGATTCTGTGACTTTATCTGTTTTTTCGCCCAAATCATTGTGATCTAATGCAATTGTGATTAATTGTATTATCTCTAAATTGCTATTGAACTAAAAGATATGTAAAAAAAGTCACTCAGCTTTAAATCTATATCTCAAACTGTAATAAACTTATGATGCTCAATATTTTCCACAGTAATTTAACTAAGTTTCTTTAGTCTTTGTATGGCTTCTGAAAATTAATTTTGGACATACAGATTTCATCTCTAGTATTTGATTTTATTTTTATTGATTGCTGAATTCACTAAGAGGAAAGGATATAGCGTAGGAAAGTTTTGCTGAATATCTAAAACAAGCTTCAACAGAGCAACCTGACTATGCCCACATACCTTCCTCTTCTAATGATGGAAATCTTTTCCATGACATAGGAAGGAAGAGGAATTAATGTGCCTTTATGGATTTGTGGGAGGCATGCCGTTTAACATCTGTTGGAGGGAAGATGTGTTACGTTATCTTGAATGAAAAACCTTTTTAACTACCACAATTCAGAAATCACAAATGTGATGCTCCCATCGCTATTCTGTGTGGTATTTTCTTTAGGGAAACCAGTCAGTGATACAATTGATGATTGTCATGCATTTGCAGTTTATTCTATATTTAAAAGACTACACAAGGCAAACAGATTTAAGATGCAGTTCAGTTGTGAAGTCAAGCAATGACAATGTTAACTGCACTGTTACTTTTTACTTACTGTGTATCAATATGATCTGGACTAATAATGATTAGACTCTTAAGATTCCAATTATGCTATTACTAAATTCTTGACTTTACTTATATATAAAATGTGCTTCCTCTTTGCTCATAAACAAGATTATGAATGTAACAGATGAAGAGTGTAAAGAAATGAAGACCTCTGGTGAATTACAAAAGAGAGTTCAGAACAGTGGTGAATTTCATTGTTGTATCATTTATATTTATATTCTTGCTTTTATTTTTACTGTGATAGGAGGGAGGAATAAGTAAAAACTAGGATTCAAATTCTGGAGCAAATTGTGTTGATTTATTTAGGGTTTCACTTATTTGTTCCTTAGCACAGAGGAAAATATTCTGAGGAAGTGTATTTATTCAGGGCCCTAATCTTGCATTACATAAATGTTTTCAGCCATTGTCATCAAAAGTATTTAGCACTAGAAAGAACTGCTATCTCACACAGTGTAGCTATTCTTGTGTTAGTAAGCAGTGTGTCTGGACATCACCATTTGAAGGACCTTTCCCATCATGGGAAAGCATTGATGCTTTTGGTGCATAATGCTTTACTCAACAACTCTTCTTCTACATGGGCTGTGCTTTGCTTCTCCTTGTCCCTGCTTTTAAAGTCTGCTGACTACAGTCAGTGAAAACTTACATCTTCTCTTTACCAGTGCTTCTAGGAAAATAATTCTATTCTGTTTTTCTTTTCTAAATTCTATTCTAAAATAGAATAACAAATCTGTTGATGCATGAGTAAAGCATCTTAGCAGTTTGAGTGGACACTTGACCATTATAGTAATTTAGAATAAAATACATAGGATATCAAAATGAACAATCAGAGAATTTTGACAGGCAGCATTAAGGTGAATACAAATTAATTTGTTGTGATAAAGCACATAATTGTTAAATGCCACTATTCTGTGGAAGAAATATATTATCTTGAGTTACTATTTTACATACACTCCTGAGTCAAAAGCTATAAAAACACAAATAGTATTACATTATTCTATCATAGAACCATATCAAATGATAAATGCACTCAATAAGATATACTTCATATTAAGTGGCAATTCCAAAGTACTTACATGTCAGGTGCTGCTCAATTAAAAATATTCAGACACAATTTATTATATGCAGTACACAAGGTAATAAAATTAATGGATGCACTTCAGATAATGATCTGTTTCCTCTGGGTACTGTATATTTATTCACTGATAATATCAGAAGCTTTTAGAATACAAAATGTGAGAAGATTAGGAACCATTATTCCTAAAATAGTATTGTTCTACCAGAGAATGGGTTTTATAGTGTTTCTTTGCCTGCTTGTCAACTTTTGGTACGTCTTACTGCCATGAGTGAAGCAGAGTAACGGGATTGATGTTAACATCAGGAATGAAAGCTGGTGGTTGCTAAAGTTAGTGAAGAAATCAGAACTTATCGTGGAAGTAAGTTTCAAATTCTTGATTTTCACCAATTTAATGAGCAAATAAAAATGTTAAAGTTATGCCCTCATCGCATCAACTACTGAAGTAGTTATCAATTTGTCATTTTCAATGAGTTGGAGGACAAGTTATCTTCAAAATAAGACAAAATGCTGAAAACGTTGCACAACTGATTTCAAGTGCAAGTAATGGCCATTTTCTTATATCCCTCTGGAAATGTTACACTGATATCCGATAGACAACTTTGAGTTACCTGAGCAGACTGTGAATTAAGAGAGCTTTAAAAATGCATCCTATGGAGATTTTCAGCTGGGTCTTCCTTTCAGTAGGATATTGAGTTGCCTAATGGAGGTGCACCTCTGCAGTCTTTTACCAAACATGGCTCTGCACACTCCAATCTTATACTGTCCACTTCAGTTACATAAAGAGCGAAAGCACTTCTTTGCTCATCTGTGCACTTGTGGAATCACATTTAGATTCAAAGTTTAGATATTAAAGAAAATTGAATAATATTTAGTATTTTAACAAATTTAAATGTTATATTATGAGAGAAATATAAGTGAAAAGAAGAAAAGAGGATCTGATGAATCTAAATTTTCATTTGAAATACAGTCCTCTCTGAATCCCTGAAGAAAATACTAAAGTGAAAGGTATTATTATGTAAGGAGAATTCATGACTATACCTCCCCTGGTAATCAAAATCTTGCCTAAGGGTATTTTGGAGGCTGTGACAGCTGAAAAGAGAGGAAAGGAGGAATAAATAAAAGTGATATTTTTATATCTATTTTGCCAAACTCATAGGCAGTGTCTTCCAGGCTTAAAGGTAATCAAGAACACAGTGGCAAAGATACCTGCTCGCTGTTACGTGTATACAGCATTTTTATAACCAAAGCCACAACAGGACAGAAGCAGTTGTTGAAATACAGCATAGTTAAAAGCTTACCTTCTATATATGTGTTTGTTCTTGCTTTTGGTAAGATTCAGTGTCTATGTGCCTGGTCATCTTTGATTGTTGCTATTTGGACTTGCTATATCATTCAGGTTTATGCTGACTCTTCACATATTACTGTGTGGTCATAGGACATTACAATATAAGAAAATGTAGTTACGCATACCGCATCTCCAGATGCAAACACACACACACAAAAGACCAGATCACTGTTGGATTTTATTAAGGCTTGTCAAAATACTGTTTATCTCTTTCTGCTTTAAAGTTCATATTATACCTTTGCTCAGCCTTTAAACTGTGCTATCTAGTTTCCAGACTATAAAGTCTATGTATAGCTGCTACAGCCACCACAGTTGCCATTCTCTCCCAGTAGTACTGGGCTTCCTATCTTTCTACGTTTTTGCTTGTACATTTTGAAATCATGTACAATTTACTGGGCTAGGGCAACATCTCAGAAACAGAGAGTGTCCAGGGAACTGCTATCAGGTACTGTGCAGTCTGTTTCCAAGTGTGCTTTCCAAGTGACTCTGAAAAGAATAGCCATGAGCTGAATCCAGAATAGGATTTGACAGAGAACTATGTTGCTCCACATCAGACATGATCCAAAATTAACATTCAGTGTGGTTTACCATATAGCATCCATTATAGTAATTCCTTAGAAAATGTTATTATAAAAAATTTCCAATCCTTTTTTTTTTTTTTTTATTTAAGACAATTAGCTATAATTAGGACTCAATTTCCCATGTTCCACCTTAAAAAATTGCACATGAATGTCACTACTTTTTATCCTTGATAAAGAAATATACCTGCAAATTGAGAGTACAAATTGCAAACACAATAAACCATATTGACAGCATATCAAAAATCACAGAAGTATAGCACTGAAGGCTTTTGTCTGTTTTATTTATTTTTTTTTTTTTTATGAAGAACACCCCAAATTTTATTTTTTTTATAAAAACATGGCTTCTATTTTAAAGGTTAACTAGTGTATTACTAAGTGATGATGTTATTAAAACTGTTCTTAAGCATATATTAGTTAATGGATTGAGAAGTTTGTGAATTTTGAAATCAGTATCAGTCCTATTGCTGTATGTATCACTTCATGTCATGACAGTAAAAAAGGTTACGGATTGTATTTAAACTTCCTCTGAAAAATAAATGAGGTGCTTAAGTTAATATTATTTTGAACTCAACCTGAGTTCAAGTTTTGGAATAATAATAGATGAGGTTATTGTAAGACCCCTTTTCTTATCTTTGATGTGTATTGCTTTACTTTCTTCACAGAGTGTATAGAACTGTTTTACCTTTAAATAGCTCTAAATAATTGCCTCGTCTGTAATAACTAAAATCAGTTTTATTTTATGAACTTTAAGCATTGTTATTGAATAATAGATAGAAATAGGCAAACTATATCAGAGAAACTAAACCCTGTCTGAAAAGAATCATAGAGGAGCGTCACCTATGGTTTCTCAGCTTTCAGTCTTTGCTTAAGGACTACTGATGGTCACTGTTGGACACACAGGATTGGCCTAGATGGAGGTTTACTCTGATCATATGTTTATTCCTTAGTGCTTATGAAATTTCTAAAATAACATGTAATGCAAAACTTGATGTTTCTGTAAATCTAACCCTTAAGATTCCCATTTATTTAAATGAGTCTTTTTATTAACAAAACCCCAAGTCTTGTACATTAAAATCTAATTACGGTCCAGACATAGTTTTCAAAATCCAGCTGTCAGGCATTTTCTTATTTCTTACAGCAATTTTAATTAGCTTTATGTATTGTATCTCTTCTTTCTGCTTTATTCCCATTCTTGTACTTTAATGCACTTTATGATTCATTCCCATAGCAACAAAAATACCCTGGCAGCAACTTAAAATATTTTTTAAATGCTTTCTCCACTAATGTGTAACATCTGTATGTTCAGGACTGTTATTTGATGATAAATCATTAACTGGATTTATGAGCTCTCAAATACAGAAATTGAATTGTTAAATCATTTTACTTTTTTCTTTACTTTGTGACTTATTTATCTTTAAGTGTTTTCTTCTCCTGTTTTCTTTCTAGAGGGTCTGAATGCTGACAACATTAGACAAGCCTCAGAACAGCTGAAGAGCCGCTGGATTGAGTTCTGTCAGTTGCTGAGTGAAAGACTGGCATGGCTAGAGTACCAGAATAACATCATTGACTTCTACTCCCAGCTGCAGCAACTGGAGCAGACAGCAATTACTGCAGAAAACTGGCTGAAAGCACAACCCACAGCAGCAACAGATCCTGCTACAGTAAAAACTCAGTTGGAAAAATGCAAGGTTAGAGATTCTTCTCCAAGTTTTTTATGATATTGTACTTCATTGGTGTTCCAGCAGTGGGGCAGATTATGACCTATACTATTTCAATATAAAAGTGGAAAATTGACTCCTTATCTTTCCAAGGTAGTTATTGAAAATATTTATTCAAGGAAAGGGAAGTCTGGTAAAGAAATAAAGAGGCAACAGAACCTAGCATATGGGTATCTAAAAGTCTGCCCCAAATATTTAGTTATTAAACTACTTAGATACCTCAAGCTAGGGAACTATGCTTCTAAACTCTTTTTCCTTTTCTTTTTTTTTTTTTTTTTTTTTCCTGTACAAACCTGTCTCTCTGGTTCTTCATTAAGAATCTGTTGCTTATCACCTCTGTCATAAGGATCTGGGTCAGAAAATTGTCTTCATGGTCAAGTCCAACATTCTGCCACTGCAGACCACTGTACTTGTTGCATACCCTGCATTTTAATACAGGGTGGATTGTGTAGTCAAATGGAGAAATAGTCTTCTGTTATCCTGTGACAGAATTATAGTACTTGTACAAAACCAGTCACACTAATTCACTTATCATTCTCTGTAAAAGTTTTAATTTTTGTGCTGCACCATTGTAGAAATTTGTTTATCTCTCTTACTTGTCATGGTTTAACCCCAGCCGACAACTAAGCCCACTTGCTCATTCCTCCCCACCCCGTTACCCCAACCCGTCCCCCCCCCCCCCCCCCCCAATCCCTCCCCCCAGTGGGATGGAGGAGAGAATTGGGAGTGTAAAAGTGAGAAAACTCTTGGGTTGAGATAAAGACAGTTTAATAGGTAAAGCAAAAGCCACGCACACAAACAAAGCAAAACAAGGGATTCATTCACCACTCACCACAGTCAGGCAGGGGCTCAGCCATCCCCAGGACAGCCGGGCTCTATCACGCATAACAGTGACTTGGGAAGACAAATGCTGTAACTCTGAAAGTCCTGCCCTTCCTTCTTCTCCCCCCAGCTTTATATGCTGAACACAACATCATACAGTATAGAATATACTTTTGGTCAGCTGGGGTCAGCTGTCCCGGCTGTGTCCCCTCCCAACTGCTTGCGCAGCCCCAGCCTCCTCGCTGGTGGGGTGGGGTGAGAGACAGAAAAGCCCTTGATGCTGTGTAGACACTGTTCAGCCATAGCTAAAACATCCCTGTGTTATTAACATGTTCCCAGCACAGATCCAAAACTTAGCCCTATACAAGCTACTATGAAGAAAATTAACTCTATCCCAGCCTAAACCAGCACCTTACTGTAGACAACTTTGTGGGTGGGGATTACTTACCAGCTAATACTGTTTGACAGCAGTGTGTAGAGATGTAGTAATGAATTATAAATTGCATGATATATTTGTAAAAGTTTGACTTCATGAAATCTCTGGTTCCAGAAGTTCTCAAACCAAAACCAATGTTTGAAACCCAAATTTAGAACTATGCTATTACTCCTGTTTTCAGGCATTTCCAAGCTGGCATCATGCTTATAGGGGTTCTCTGTTTTCTTGAAGAAAGCTTCACTTAGAGTAGCTCTACTATGAACTGTACATTTGGCCGATTTTCTCATTTCTTTTTACTCGGTAATTGCAACTGTCACAGTGCATACAAGGTGTACAGTAGCACAATCTCATTGCCCTCTACAGCTTCCTAAGGGGGGGAAGTGGAGAGAGAGGTGCTGATCTCTTCTCCCTGGGATCCAGTGACAGGATGCGTGGGAATGGTTCAAAGCTGCACCAAGGGAGGTTTAGACTGGACATTAGGAAGCATTTCTTTACCGAGAGGGTGGTCAAACACTGGAACAGGCTTCTTAGAGAGGTGATTGATGCCCCAAGCCTATCAGTGTTTGAGGCATTTCAACAGTGCCCTTAACAATGTGCTTTGACTTGGTCAGCCCTGAATTGATCAGGCAATTGGACTAAATGATTTCTGTAGATCCTTCCAACTGAAATTTTTCTATTCTATTCTATTCTATTCTATTCTATTCTATTCTATTCTATTCTATTCTATTCTATTCTATTCTATTCTATTCTATTCTATTCTATTCTATTCTATTCTATTCTATTCTATTCTATTCTATTCTATTCTATTCTATTCTATTCTATTCTATTCTATTCTATTCTATTCTATTCTATTCTATTCTATTCTATTCTATTCTATTCTATTCTATTGTAACCTCAACCTATAATGTGTTACTGTGAGTCTGTTAGGCTGTCACTGTGCATCTTCACGTTTTCTATTTCATGCTGTTTAGCCTGTACATAATCTAACAGGTGAGACCAGGACTGTGGGATGTGGAGTTTTTCCCTTCCCAGCTCCACACAAAAAGTATGTTCCTTAGGCATGGACTTTTAATGTACAATCTATCTTGTTTTCTTTGAGCATTACACTACTAACATGATAATGTCATGTGAAAGTGACTTTAAACAATGGTAAGAGCATCAAATTGGGAGCAGAAGTATTGATTTGTGAGAAAAGATTTTAAAAGTTGAATTTATTCTTACTATAACTGATGTAGCTGGAAGCGAAACAGTTGTGTAACATGCATTGAAACAGTGGTGATTTCATGGCACTAGTGATTTCAATTGTTGGACAGCTTTAACTTGATTTTTTTTTTGTTCAAACACACAGGACGAAATCATCCGAATGTCAACCCTTCAGCCTCAAATTGAACGGCTAAAGGCTCAAAGTCAAGCACTCAAAGAGAAAGAACAAGGGCCAGTGTTTCTGGATGCTGACCTTGCTGCTTTTACCAGCCATTTCAAACAAATACTTGCTGACATGCATGACAGAGAAAAACAGCTACAGACCAGTAAGTATTCATGACAAGAAGTCAATTTGCCTGACTAGCATGCAAAGAATAGGTATATATATTTTGCTTTCCTACTTTATTATTGCTTTTATCATGCTAAACCAGTAGTACAATTTAGGTGGCCTTTTTTGTAATTTAATTACTCTTTCAGAAATTATCAGTGTGCTATATATATTTTATATTAATAAGAAAACAAGGGAAGGTACACTATTCAGAAGCAAAGGTTATGGGGCTACTACTTCAGTGTAGTTCTACCATCAGATCTCTTTGTTAGCATGTTTGTGGACAAATTCAGTGATATTTTTTGGCAAAATAAAACTGTCTCTGTTTAGTCAGGTCGTAAGACAGGGATGTCTGTCAGTACTGAGGAGAGAGAGTTAAATTGCAAGAGGGAATCTACTCTCCTGATTTTCATAAAATAGAAATTTAACTCCATAAAACTTATCAAAGAGTAGCTACTTTAGAGTATCTAGGTTTTTAGCATGTGATGAACTGCTCCTTTTTTACAACACAGAATATATAACTTCGTTATAACATTATTTACAACATTTGTAATAAAATGCATTTTTCAAAAGGAGGGAAAATGCTATACCGAAATAGAAAGTTGACTTTATTCCTTGTTAAAGATACGCAGCATGTCAGTGATTCCTGTAAACTTCCTGTATTTGATTATAAAATCAAAAATAAAGTATCAGAGAAAAAACATAAATATATTTTTTTTCAACAGCGAAGAGATTATTTGTCCCTTAAACCAACAATATCTCTAAATGACTGTACTGTTTTGAAATTAGGCATAGTGCTAGCTCCTTCTAGTGGATCTTTATAGTATTCCTCCTAAATTATTTCATGTAGAGGTTCAGATTTTTTTTTCAGCACTGCATTATTGCACTGGTTTAGTTATTTCACACATGCACACGCATGCAAACTGAAGAGGTGATAATGCATAGGAGAACAGAAGAAATAAATGCAAGTGTGCCATAGCAAGTGATGAAAAAAATGAGCTGTAGAAATTCAGTATTAAGGAGTATAAAGTTTATTCATGACTTCAAAGTGAAGACATACAGTGAGTAAGATTTAAAAATTGTTCATGCCACACTGTTCTACATGCTGAAATATGGTAAACATTCTGCCAAGAAGAAAATATGGTAAACATTAGTTTCTTTAAGATTTCTCCTGTATCTAATTTTGCGTAATTGCTGGTTTTGTCTCACTTGATTTTACTGTAGCAAGACCTAATGAGCTTACCAGTTGGTTAGTCCTGTAAGATGAGTAGTGTTCAGTGCCTGAACTGCAATGCCAAGAAGCAGGGGCTTTGGGAAAGTTCTTCCTGGCTGTAGTTGTTCATTCCCAGTCCCATGCCACTGTATGCTGCTCCAGTGCCCTGGCCAGCCTCAGGAGCTGCTGTCCCGAGGTGGTAGCACTGGCTGGACAGACCGAGGGGACTCTCCGGCATTGCTGGAGAACAGAAGTCCCCGAATCAGTATCTTACAGAGCCCTGGTCAGTGGTTATTATTATACGTGGCTGTTCTTCATCACAGACGCTTCATCTCAAATGGTTCAGCTGCCAAGATGAGACAATCTTACCCTGTACTGTACATACCTGTAGTGGTATTTTAAGTGAGATTATTATGTCAATCATATTTTATCTTCAGCAATTTTATACACAGCTTTATCAAGAGTGCTAACTTCCTTTCATAACTCTGCTGTAGATATGAACGATCCTGCTTGGGATACTGTGTTAGGTCTAATCCATTCCAGGAAGGTCTTACGAGTCAAAAAAAGTAAAAAAACACCGAAAGATGAAGCATAGAAAACTTGGCTCTTTGAGTCCAAGTTTTTTTTGCTTTCTTCAATGACTTTTTGCTTCTATTGAACAGATAGAAAAAAATTCATATCCCATGTCTCTGTTTTATCCTTAGTCTAATAGAAAATGTTGAAATTTTGCTAGATCATTTTAGGTATTTCTATTTTTTAATTTGCATAAATTATTTGCAATTAATTATTTTCTATAGATAGAAGAAATTCCCAAAGATTGAATGGTGTTTTGCAGATCAGTGGTAGTATTTGCTCCTTTTTTCTTCCCTATAGATATAATCTGCACATGCTAGAAAGATTTCATTCATCAGTAGGGATTTTTTTATGTTAAAAGGATTTCTGATTCATCATTTAGGCTGGGGTTCTAGGGGGGGTGTTTAATGTTCCATTAATCCATTATTTTTTCTGTTGGATACGGTTATTTAGCTATTCTCTTCTGTTTTCCAAGGGAATTTTTCTCCCCAAAAAAGTTTTCTCTAGTTCTAGGACATTGTCTCCCTCACATATTTTGTGTTTGCTTGGGATTTGGTGGGTTTTTTTGAGGATGGTGGTGGTTTTGTTTTGGTAGTGTGTTAGGTTCAAGAGTGCTTAGTAGTTTCTCTGTGCTGCACAGTAGATTTCTTAATAAAATAATATAAAATACGAACTCAGATTTTCTCAGATATTTTTCTCCCTGATTCAATAAAATTTCCACTTGTAAAACCGAATTTAAAACCAATTCTACAATTCTAAAACCTATTTGGTTGGTTTTTCGCTATTTTGCATTGTTGCTTATGAAAGAAATACAACCTCATAAAATATGAGGAAATATGACCTCATTTTTCGTACTTTATAGAATGTCTGTATATGCACAGGTAATTGATCCTTTTGAAGATGGTGCATCCATCATTCCAGCTCCCCTCCCTCCCCCACCCCCCCATTTAGAGTAATTTCTAGAATACGGGTATCTTAAAAAAAATAGATGTCAGACAGTGCTTCTAACTACTCAGTAATGTACATGGGAGTGAAATTGACAATCATGGCAATAATTGGAATATGAATAATGTGATTTCCCATTGAAACTATTCATTAATTTTTAATTGCCTTGGTGAGGAATGAGGGACTGAACTTTATATTTACTACTCTTGAAATTAACTGCTGCTGTGTCAGAGACATTTCTAGGGAGCAGCCTGGTCAGCCTCCTGTTCCCCCTCAGCCCAGGGAGAGCTGTCAGTCAGTGTCAGGTAAGTGAATACTCCCTGGTTCAAACCACCTCTGGAGAGGCAGCTGATTCATTCCAACATTACTCTTGCTCTGAGACTGGACTAAATGCTGATAAGATTCTTCTGCTTTTTAGTCTTGCTGGGGTGAACTCTTACACAGGTATAGTCTTTAGTGAGATAGATGTTCTGAATTTGACAAGACTGTTCTTCAAAGGGGATTTGGGGAGTGTCATGAGATTTTTAGAAAGTAGCTAAAAGTAAAAATAAAAGCTTTTGTGGCAGGTGAAATTAAGAATATCGAGATGGAGGTGACAAAAGAAAAGTCATATTTATTTCCATTTTTCTCTGCCTCATAAATTCATGCACTGTGCTTTCCTTTCAAATTCTGAGTCTACCTTTGCAGGATCAGTAATTCCCAAAATTGAAGTCATCATCATTGTCGTTGTTGTTGTTGTTATTATTATTAATGATGAATTAATCATTTGCATTCAAATAATGTTTCTCCTATTTATTTCAGGAAGGACTTTAGAAAGTTTCTGCCTTCTATATTACTTCAAGTTTCTTTAGACTTTTTGTGTACCCATCCCACGCTTACTGTTATTTTGCACATACACTGTTCTTCTCCCTAATCTGCTAGTACAGTATCTTAAAGAGAGTTGCATTACACAGACCTCATGCAACTCAGCATAATTTTATAAAACAACAAACCACAGTAACCATAATAGTATGATGACCATTTAGAGTTTTAGTCTTTCATTTGTCTGCTTTTGCTTAAACTTTGAGTTGCTAACTTATTTTCCTGCTCTAAGTATCTTAGAGATGGGTTATAAGTGACAGTGAAATTATTACAATATGTATAATAATCTTTCACCAATCATTGCATACTTGAGGAATAAAAATTTTAAGAAAGTGTCCTTTAGATTTCATAACTGTAAGGATTTTTTAAGACCTGAACTATGATTTAATAGCAATAATATTCGTTGCAGTTTGGTTTTGAGAAATGAAGTTTGATTAACTTTCTTTGACTGTGCCTTTTGAGCTGAAGGTACAGCTTAGATATGTGTGAGAAAATGTTATTTTAATAAGTAATATGCAAGTAATTTCATTTTTCTTTTGCATCTATTTCCTCTGATAGTTATTTTTTATTTATATAAAGGACAAAAGGAAAATGCAACCTGTGAAATGAATGTGTATGAGATAATGTCCTCTACACTGTAGATCACTTTATCCTTTTCATCCATGGTAAAAATGAAAATTTACAAGGCTGAGAAGTAAAACCACCTAAAAAATTTTGTATCTTTAAGAGATATTTATGGTAACATTAGATCTTGTAGAATAGGAGAAGGGTTTGCCTTCTATTTCTTTTAAGAGCTTAATAAATAAGAGAATTGGAAGTGTTAAAGCAGATCATTGATTATGTATTATACAAGATTCCTTATGACTCCACTTTGAGAATTTATGGTAAAAGATGGGGGGCAAGGGAATCACAGCTTTTATGGAGTCATCAATATAAAGACTTTGATTAATAGCTTCCAGTGTTTCTATTACAAAATAAGCAAACAAAGTTGTGGGAAAATCAGCATGATTTTAAACTGCAGGTACTATTGAGGAGATTTTTATGGGAAATACATGCAGTCCAATCTAGTTCATCCATTTCAGGGAATAAGTCTTTACTAAAATGATCTCATAGATTATATTTATTGCCTTTTTCTTCTTACACAGTGATATGATGAACAGTGGGATTTGTCCTGACTATAGGAGATATACATTGCAGCATATACAGTGTGATTTGATAGTTGTTGAGATAATTGTGTGCTCATTTCATTTCTAATTTGGGAAGAGACTTCTGACTGGAAAATCTGGTCACAAAAAAAGGAAACTGTGAGGAAAAACAATAAAATAAACAAGTATTTTACTTATTTGGAAAGCTATTTTCTCATTTTTAAATACTTCTACTTACAAAAAATAGATCCTAAACAAATATCTATCTGCACATTGTATTTCCAAATTTAAGCACTTTCTCTAAAATAAATATGCAAGTGTAAAGGTATTTGCCTGTCAGTTCTCAAGTGTTACAATGTTAGTCACACAAAAATGCATTCCTTGTAAGTGGAACAAGTTAATGCAACAACATTTTCCTGTTATGGGATGGGAACTGTATTCTGATATTTCACAGTAACATATCTGTATCTTCCTTCTGTGATATTTTGTTACAGTTCTGTCATGTCACTAGTTTAGCTATAGCTTGGGTTGTGGACATACTGTATCTTTCTGACTACTAATTCAATTCTTTATGTAATATAGAAGAATCCGTATTAATGCACTATACTTATCATGTGGACTTTAATTCACAGACATTAGCCTCACAAAGCAAATTTTAGCATAAAAATAAACAGACCTGGGTCTGTGTTTATGTTATGAGCATGGGGAATATAGAGATTCATAATGCCCACAGAGAGACCAAACGTGTTAGATTATGTAGACAGCTAAAATCAGGTAACGTGAATCCCACTGTAGGAGTCTGAATTCTCACCGTTGACATCAGAAGTTACAGAATCAATATAGGCTCTTCTTAAGTGTCATTCAAAAAGATGTTAACATGCTTTCTTGTGGATGAAAATGCTGACACATTGTCTATCTTAGAAAAAAACACAAACAATCCCCCCCAAAAAAAAAAAAAAGAAAAAAAAAAAAGCACCAAAAACTGTGCCTAGGCAAAAGGCATTGAAAAGTAGTAAACTGGAAAAGTGAAATAGGAAAATAATAGTTTCACTGAATTTAAAAGTGCTTTTATAATGGAATATTTAATAACCAAATTGGAAAGCCACTATCTTCATTAAATCAACATCTGTGATCCTACTTGAACTTTTATTTAGTCCTTCAAATAGTAGAGAACATAGCTTGTTAAAATTGGAGAACACATTTGCTTTGTTTGGGTGGTTTTAAATTATTACTTTTGCAAACTTTCAGGGCAACAGTTTCATGAAGTTTGGTGGAGTTTTCTGTAACAGCATATCTTGTGTTTTTATCTGTTTTGAGGTACTCTTCAGTACTACCAGAAATAGCTATTCTTGAAGTCATACAGTAGTCTGTTTTTCATTTACAAAGATTTATTTTTCATTTAAAGAAGAAAATTATTTATAGATTTCAAGCATCGCATCACAATACTGAACTCCATTTCATATTTCTAAATAAAACTCCAGATTAAGAGTTGCATACTCCTTTCACATATCTGAGCTGTTGAAATTACATCTTAATTTATTTGGAGTGATATGTTTTAATGCATGTTCTATTCTAAAGTAGGAGTTCTTTGGATTAAATGAGTCAAAGACTACAAATCTCACTAAGGAAATAAAAAGATTTAAAATGCTATTTGATGAGATGGAAAATGTTTGGTTTTTATGTTTCCAAGAATGTATTACTGTTGGTTTCTGTGTAAAGAAAACACATCACAAGGGAAGAAATTCTTGTCTTTCCTGGTACCAAGTCCTGTCTTTTGTAAATCCCCAGATGTGTGTGATAAGTCAGATCAGCCAAGATTTTTATGAGGAAAGCATGCTATACAATGTCCATACTCCATAAGAGCTTAAATAACACTGATTTTAGTATGTCACTATGATACTTAACTGAAAATGTAATTATTTTTCAAGTAGCATTCTGCTGATCAGCTGAAAAATTAGGTTAAAATCCGAAGTGCCAGGTGTCAAGCATTCATGTATGAGAATGTAAGCAAGCTTGCACTTAAAATCTTTACCTGTGGAGTTTGTCAAAATTGCTTTTAGGACAGATATATCATTTCTCATTACAGTTCTTTCTGAAACACCAGAGATGCACAGGAGATACAAATAGGTTTAACATTTTTTTTTGTGCTTTTATATGCTTCATTATTATGTGGTACAAGCTGGAAATGTTTCATTTCAAACCAGCCATGCTATTTGCCTGTACTTTTCTCAATTAGTATAGAAGCAACTGTTGTTGAGGGCAGAGGGAGTATCTCTGCTAATGAGTTGCTCGTGTGTGTGCCAGATGTTGTCTATTTACAGCAGCTGTAATGTTGGTGCAATAAGCACAGTTCAGTAAAATTCAACTTTAATGCAGAAGAAAAATTACTTTTCTAAGCTTTTAACAGATGTCTTAAACAGAACATTTTTTTGAACAGAAACATTAAACACACATAGTCCATAAAAGGGAATGCTATTTTTTACTGCAGTTCTGAAATTAGATTTGATCTCCAAATACACAAGACAAACTAATTGTCTTGTCCATATAAGTTGTTGCATGACCTATAACAAGAGAATCAGGTGACACACAACGGATAAAATGACAAAGATATCATAAACATTAGAATGAGTGTATTCATTCTTCAGAAGTTTTATGCTCTCACATTTTTTTTGAAAAATCTGATACTGACATACTGGGCCTGTTGCAATCTGTAGCAAAGTAGCCATTGATTTTAATATGGCTTATTTTCTTATCAAACATCTTCTGCCAGCAAAACAAATAATGAAACATAAAATGATTTTATTTCTTTCCTTTTTCTTCCACATTGAATGCAGTTTTTGACAGTTTGCCTCCTGCACGCTACAAAGAGACAATGAGCACTATACTTGTGTGGATCCAGCAGTCAGAAACTAAACTCTCCATGCCTCAGGTTGCAGTTGCTGAATATGAAATCATGGAGCAGAGACTCAGGGAGCTCAAGGTGAGTGGTCACACTGTGGGAACGAAAGTCTCAAAAGTTTAAAACAGAACCCTTAGTTATCATGAGTCTGCTGAAGCCTATGGATCTTGAGTGAATTATACGAGTTTTAGGCAAGGGCTTCAGGAGATGATGGGTACTTACTTATATCAATTCCTAAAGTAAAAGAATTGAAAGTGCTCTTCACCAATGAAACCAATTTTATAAGATATTAAACATGTTAAGGAAAAGCCATTGTTTGTCCTCATGATATATAAAATACTCCTTTGATGATAGCCCTGGTAGTTAAATATAGATTTAGTTCCTTTCATTTTCCAGTGCTGACATGGGAACGATTGTGAGTTGCAAAATGCAGCACAGTCTTTGTCAGATTTCCTGTTGCATTTACAAGCAGACACAAATGTGGAACAACTTTTGTCAGTGGGTAAAAAGTTTCCCTGCATTTATATGTTTGATACTGTTCTACTACTGGATGACTAAAGAGCATGTTGTTTGATGCCACTAGTAATGCACATTCAGAAATAAAAAAAAATAGAATAGAGGGGAAAAAATAGATGCAGCAAATTTGGGCTAAGAATTGCAAAAGTTTTGAAAAGTTATCAAAATCTTTAAGCTGTAGGAGCAGTTCTGAGCTTATTCTTTTTCTCCATGTACAGTCTGATTCTTTTGAAAGTGTAATCATTGGGGCCATAGTAAATTCCTATCTCAAATTAATTAAGCCTATGTGGATCAACTCTATTAACAAGTATAAACATCTCTGGTTATATTCTCAGTTCAACTAAAAATCTACTTTATAGTTTGTGTGAGAAAAGCAATTCCAAATTGTTTAGTAGAATATGTCATTGGATGTTTTAGCAAAGGTGGCTTACTTTTTAAATTTTTTGTCCTTTCTTCAGTAGTCTCACCTATGTCTGTGAAACAAAGAGAATTGTCAGAGACATGAATCAGGATACTATTTGCTTCTTATTCATAGGCTCTACAAAGTTCTCTGCAAGAGCAGCAAAAGGGCTTGAACTATCTCAGCACAACTGTGGAAGACATGTCCAGGAAAGCCCCTGCAGATGTCAGCCAAAGATATCGATCAGAGATTGAGGTGATCCTTGGCCGCTGGAAAAAATTATCAGCACAGCTTGTGGAACATTGCCAGAAACTTGAAGAGCTTATGACCAAACTCCAGCGATTCCAGGTTAACCAAACTTTTTCAGCCCCAACTACTATGAGGTAGCTTGTAGCTGTGGGACTAGCACAGAATGCATTTATACACCTCAAGAAAGGAACACCAAAGTGAAATATCAACACAGTATATAAAATGTATTAAAACATTTGCTTGATTTTGTGGGTCCAAGATTTTAGTTTGAATTCTGATTTTGTGGCTGTTTCTGCCATTCTTGTTTCAATAGCAAAACTTAACTTTTATTTCAGTGAAATTGCTACTACCATTCCTCTACTTACTTTTTCAGTGTAGCTGAAGTAGCTGTAACCATATTGACTTTAATGGATTCACATACATAATTAGTCATTTGTAATATGGTAGTATCTTGGCAGTAGTTGCCAGAAAGCAGAATTGTATATGACTTACACAGTTGTGTCAATTTAAGGTATTTAGAATGATAGCGTTGGGACCTTACACTGTTTCTCTCATTTTGAGGTTCTCTTATTTATACTTATTTATAAATCACATATATCAGTATCACAGGGGTTGTCTATGACTTAGATCTTGTAAGATTTAAAGTAAGTCAATTTTTAACATATTCTCTCTCTATTAATATATAATATCAAGGAGCAGGTTTCAGAGGAATTCAGATCATCCAGTCACAAAAAATCAGAAAGTATTTTTATTTTTTTGATGTTTCTCTCCTCTCCCCCATGCAAATGAACACTTGCATACTCATGGGGGATATTGCAAAGAAAAATGTGAAAGTTGAGGTCCAGCAGCCATACTTGGATCTGTGTTCTGACAGCGTGTTTCTTCTCAGTGTTGCCTCTCTGTATTCTATTTGCAACATTGAGTATTTCTGTGCTTGGCTTTGGTTTTCTAATAGTAGAACATGATACATGATTAGCTCCATGTTTTGAATTATAATGCAATAGCATATGAACTGTAATTATTATTTTCAGCTTAATTCAATAGAGTTGTCTGGTCGAGAATAAATTTTCTGAGAAAGTATTCGTACACTTCTGCTTTTGTAGAGGAAAAAAAAACTTTTTAAGGAGAAAAAACAGTCATTATTTTGTTATTCTTCATCAGTGTTTAGACAAGCAAAATGGACCAAAAAAGGAGGAAACATTTTATCAGTACCATTTATAATTTAGCTACTGAAATGTCACATTTCTCTAAATTGTAACTTTGGCTCCATAGCTACATTTCTGATGTTTGAAGATGGCCATGAAATAAAGTTTAATGGTATGGTGGGATAACCTTGGCCAGCAGCCAGGTGCCCCAGCTGCTCTCTTACTGCCTGTCCTCAGCAAGACAGGGGGAAAAAGTAGGATGGAAGAGCTCTTGCACTGAAATAAAGACAGGGAGATTGCTTACCAGTTACCATCATGGGCAAAACAGACACAACTTGAGGAAAATGGGAATAGATTTGGGTAGTGAGAAACAAAGACAGAAATTAAAACACCACATCTCTCCCTCCCTCTTTTTCCTAGTCTGCACTCCATTGCTTCACTCCTGTCTCCTCTCTCACCAAGAGGCGCAGGGGGATGGGGAACTGGGACTGTGGTCATTCCATAACAGCTCCTCTCTGCTGCTCCTTCCTCCTTGCTCTTCTCCCCTGTTCCAACATGGGTGTCCTCCCACAGTCCTTCAGGAAACATCATTTCCTGTGTGGGACTCTGCATGGGATCACAGCTTCCGTTAGAGCACATCCAACTGCTCGAGGGTGGGGTCCTCCACGGGCTGCAGTTGAATTTGTGCTCCACCATGGACCTCCATGAGATGTAGGGAGACAACCTGTGTCACCATGGTCTTCACCACAGGCTGCAGGGAATCTCTGATCCAGCAGCTGGAGCACCTCCTCTCCTTCCTTCACTGACCTTGGTGTCTGCAGGGCTGTTTCTCACTTCTTTTCTCTCATCTGCCTGTCTGGCATTTTTGCCCTTTCTTGACTGCACTATCACAGAGGTGTCACTAGCTGACCATGGGGTCAGCTGTGTCTTGTGGTGGGTCCACTGCAGCAGCTGGAACTGGCTGTGTCCAGCACAGGGCAGCACCTGGCCTGCCCTCACAGAGGCCAACCCTGCTACCAAAACCTTGCCACATAAATCCAATATAAATAGGAAAACTGAAAAGTGGTTTTATCAATAGTATAATGAAATATTTGGAATTGCACAAAACTGAGGAATACTACACTTTGCTTGAAAAATTCAAACTTCCATCTTTTTTTTTTTTTTTCTGTTTCCCCCCTGATTTTTCTGGATAGAGGTTTAGAGGCTCTCCCACTGCTTTTAAAAGGAGGAAGTCCTGAACTTCATGAGCATGCTCTGTAGAGCACATATTTTTAAAGCTATGTGAGCAATTGTTGCATAAAAATCTTAGCCTTTATATTTATTGCTGAAGTCATTCTAGTACACAGTTAATATAAAAGTCATTGTCTTTTCAAATCCTTGAATGAATTATTTTCCAGATGTTTTTTTTAGCTGTTGTAATTTATCGAATACATCAGCATGGGATATGATGAAATCAGTGTTGGTAAATAAAATGCATTTACAGTCTGATTCAAAATGCGAGCCATACTTCTAATCTTCATTGGTAGCTGGAGAATGATCTCTTTTTAAGTAAATCGCTTCAGTTCTATATTTTGCAGTATTAATGAACTATTTTTGTAAACGTATTAACATATCATGAAATATGATTCTGAAATATTTGTACAGACTGATAATGCAATGCACAACAAACACTTCAACAGTGTTTCGATAATTGCCATTCTGAAGTACACACACAATTTCTGTATGATTATTTTTGTTAATGCAGTTCATTTTCCATGGTAGCCTGTTGTTATTAAATATATCAAGCACGTTAGAAAAAAGTTCCCTTTGGTTACCTATCTTGTAATAGTTGCTAGCACATTTTAGTACACATTTTAGGGCACAGGCTGTATTCTAATGAAATGTTCTTTTTGTGCTTTAATTCAACTTTACATTCAACATATAATATCAATTGATGAAAACAGTTTGATGAAAAAATGCTTTATAATTTGTCTTTTGAATTTTTGCCATTTGTAATTTTTTTTAACACATGTATCTAATTGTTTGCCTAAGATGGCATTTTAAGGTAATTTTAAATGACATTTTTTAAATCTCATTCTATATGTCAAGATATTAGATTATTTATGTAATGTCGCCTAGGACTGGTAGCGTTCCCTCTTTTCAAGCATTTGATGTTCAGCATTTTTTATTAATTGCAGGGGTTATTAAAGACTATGGAAAGCAAAATACTGATTACAAATATTTTAGTTCTAGAAACAGTAACTGAGAGTGAGTCTCTGAAATGACTCATTGAGTCACTATATTAATTTAGTTTCTGAAGTGAATCTGTTTCAATTACTTTCAGTTACATTTTTTTTTTTTTTACATTCTGAGTAGTAAGGGAGTTTTTCTGTGTTGTGTTCTGGTAGAGAAACAGGCAACAGAGCATAAAATTTCCAAATGGAGCCTGAAATTTAAATTAAAGCACAGGAGGATTTGAAAGGTGAGCCTGAATTAATTGCCAAGTATTAGTAGTATGAAGCCATACAAGGAACCAATGAACCCACATGCAGCACCTCAACACAAATGATATCTGGAAGGCATAATCTTGAGAGCCAGAAAGTTCCCTGCTCGCAGACACATTAAACTTGGGCAGAAAGGGTCAGAGTTCAGGCTAAAGATTTGATGACAGCCCCATATAAAATTGGGTTTGCTCGTGTGCTGTGTTTGTATTTTTCAGACAGTTTAATAATCCTGAAATTACATTGTGATGAGTTTTAGTCATAGTGCCAGGATGAATTACACTATTGCCAGTCAGGTTCTGTGAGATACAGTAAAATGTATTTTTAATAAACAGAATGACACTAAAACACTGAAGAAGTGGATGGCTGAAGTGGATGTTTTTCTGAAGGAAGAGTGGCCTGCCCTTGGTGATTCAGAAGCTCTGGAAAAGCAACTTGAACAATGTACAGTGAGTATTACTTGCCTGCTTCGCAATTACTTGCTTCTTCTCTATGAGTCTAGCTTATACAGAAGTTACATAGATTATTACTGTTCCTAAAAGTAAATTCGTGTTGTAAAGGGAGTTGTCTTCTGCAATACATCTGAACCTCCTGTATTTCCTGGGTTTGAAGGAAAGTTCTGGTAAAAATTTGGAAACTTTAGTAGAGAGAGGAGGCACACAATGACTGTGTCGTTATGTATTTATAGCAGGAGCAATACATCAGAGAGGGTACTTGCATCAAATAATAAGTTAGTAGCCTTTCAAGATAACTATTTATTTACTTTGTTGAGTTTACAAATAGTACATGATTATTTTTTATAAACTATATAATCTGTGCCAGAGGATCTTTTTCTGCATCTATTATTCACACATGATTTACAAGCTTTTCTGACTGTACCAAAAGAACTTGCAGGTATTGTGAGTTATATCCTTTTTTTTTTTTTTTTTTTCACTAAACTTACAAGTTCCAGGATTTTGTCCCAGCAGAGTTTTAAAGCATCATGAAGTATTGATACTTCCATCACAGGGCTTACAAATTCTTCTGCCTGTCCCAACAGAGTGTGTAAATGCAGTGAATATTGTAATCCATGATAGTCCCCGTCTATATGTTCAGTGAAATTTACAAGTTCTGTAAATGTTCTGGCAGATTGTGTAAATATTATGAGACATACATATTGATCTTACAGAACTACAAGCTCCTCAGATTTTCTCTCTTACCCCTTGTTTAAATAAAAATGATTATAAATTACATAGGAGAACTCTTATCTCTACAGAGTATTGTTATGTGTAACTCCTATAAAATCTATCACCTGAATTTATGAAGAATTTGCACAAATATTAACCATTACTGTCAAATATATAATAAAGCTACCAAAATCTTCATCATCTTTTACGTGTTTACACTTCTAGAATTTTCTACTATGTAGGAAGCCCAGGTAACATTTGCAGCACTGAAGAAGGCCTTAGGAAATGAAATTGGAATTTAGAACTACCTCAGGGCTTGCATAATATTCAGCCACAAATAAAATTCTAATAACTAGACATAACCAGAGAATATCACCATTCAGATAATTTTAAGAAAGTTATCGGGTGAATTACCAACCCAAGGGTAATGCTGACATGGTTAATAAGATGGCTTCACAAATGTGAGTAAAAGATCTAGGCATTGTAATAGATATAATATATATATAATATTAAATATGTCCATATATAATATATATATAACATTGGAAACTTACGTAATACCTATTTTACAAATGAACTTTATATGATATAGCATAGCTTACCACATTATAGCTACTCATTTCTTTTTTATTTATTTTCATAGTTAAGTCTGTTAATTGTGCTCATTTGACTGGCGATATGGACCAAAGGCATGTCAGAATCTCATGTAGACACGTTTTGATAGGAATAACACATCTGAAAATTTGTGTGAATGATGCTTGCCTAATCTTCTGCTATTCCTTTAGGCTTTAGTAAATGATATCCAGACAATCCAGCCCAGTTTGAACAGTGTTAATGAGGTTGGGAAGAAAATGAAGAGTGAAGCAGAGCCAGAATTTGCTTCCAGAATAGAGTCAGAACTAAAGGATCTCAATGTTCAATGGGAACATATTTGCCAACAGGTATCAAGTCTCCCACTGTGACTGGTTCATTTTAAATTAATAATAAGGTTTCTCATTTGCAGAATTTGTCCTTCTATGCATATCCAGTAGATATGAAACTGAATTTAGGTGTATTTGGTTCACATTGATTAAAGTTATATTGCAGGAATTTAATTTAGCATGTAGCAATACATATAAAGGATATTTCTTTATATTATAATACAATATCTTGCTAGTTTTGTAACAACATTATATACTAACATCTTAGAACTTAACAGCAATGTAATTTATGGCTTCTGCAAAACTTTCTGAAAGTGGTATATAGGCATTTGCCAAAAAATCAAGTTCCGTACTTAGTATTACATTTTCTTTTGCATCATTGTACTCACATCATTACTGTAGATGAAATAAGACACTAAAGCAGTGAAGAGTTCAGAATTCAATAACTTGGAATTAAGAATATGTGCACATATGCATGTGTGTAAATTACAGTCTCTAATGGTCACGAGTTTGAGAGAATGGGGCATAAAAGGAAAGGACAGTTATTTTATTTTAATTAAAGACATTCTTAGTAAATAGTTTTACAGATTAAGGAAGCTAAAAAATACTATTGTTTCATTGATGGTATTTGGATTCACATTCTTTATGACAGTTCAAAGGAAAAGACTTTCATTTTGCATTAAGTTTACTTTTTTTCCTACTTGCTCATTCTGTCGTCTACATTGTTTAATCTATATTTGCATGACAGTAAAACTATTACCTTTCAAGGTGGTCTAATGCTTTCTAAAATTAGTATTCTTCACTTTACATATGAAAAATATCTTCTGCATATTTTTCTGATAAACATAGTTATCAAAAAAGTTGATCTTTGAAATCTGTAAAACATTTTATTAATGCAGTTCTGTAGTCTTTCCCCTTTGCCTAATGTGGAGTATTTAATTACTTATTTTTGTAATATTAATAAGTTGGATATCTTTGCACTTCTCTCACAGAAATTTCAAGTATTGTCTTATGAGTTAAGAAGTCTGTTACAGTTTTCTTCTGACTTCCCTGAAAATCTGCCTATAATTGTTCTGTTCAATAGCAAAAATTATGCCCACAACAGTGGGCATTTCTAACCCAACTTCTTTAGTATTAGCTATTAAAACACATGAGTAGCAAATATAAAAATCAGTTTGGTCTGTGGGGATTTTTTTAAAGGATTTGGGAAAGTCAGCTTGAGTTGGTACACATGCAGTTAATATGACTGTGGGAACTAACAATTTACATTCAGATACTCTTTCCAGGTGATGGGAGATTACCCTCTCTTCTGGTGCTGTGACTGACGAAGACGCAATTCTGCAGGGCCCCATGTGGTTCTGCTTTTATAGTTGCTGAACATCCTTTTTATTGTTACTCTGTTTTGTGCTGTAAAACAACATTTACATGGAACAACATTTAGGTTTAACAGCCAGTCCTCAAGGTTGAGTAATGAAACCAGTATCAGCCAGAAACTAAGGCCAACTACTAAGACTCAATTCCTCCTGATATTATTGAAAATAACATTTACTGTAGTAACATCAGAGCATAGGATGTTGGAGTGATCAGCTCTTCAAGCACAACTCTGAAAAATAGCACCAGTCCGACTAACTGTTTTTGTTGCAAACTTTATACCGTTGAAAGATGGCTCAGCCAATGGCTCAATCAGTTATGGACAATTTTTGATAGGGTTTGGTGCACAATTCATGGAATCATAGAATGGTTTGTGATGGAAGGCACTTTAAATATCATCTAGTTCTATAAATGAGCTATATAACATAAGTTATATGATACTTATATAGTGATTGACAAAGGCTTTAACAAAAGTATTTTTCCCTTTAAGATAAATGGTTTCTTCTACTAGGAGATTTCTTTTTTACTTAATTATTTTTAGGTTTTACACCTTTCTGAGAGATTCAATAATGATTTCAGCAATAGAAGAAAGATATCCATATTGCTTTATTCTCTAGCAAGTTGCATTCAAACTGGTTTGAAGGTCATCTGACTTTATAGCTCAGGAGTCTCTGGTTTCATCTCTGGATGCACTTTCAAGGTCTCCTGTGGTTGTTCTTTCTACATCTTTTAGAAGAAGGTCCCTGAGTGATGTTGTTTTCAGATTTATTTTCTGATGACCTTAGCATATGGTGTAGAGTCTTGTTCTAGGATCATTGAAAACTCATTCTTCACAGCAATGACTTGCTAAAAAATGGATGTATACACACGTGTAATACTTTCTTAGTTACCTATTATTAACATCTATCTAATATACTTCTTAATATCTGCTTTATTACAACAATGTTATTAGTATAGGATTTAATTTGGTTATTTCCAGGCTAAAATATTGTCAAGTTTGTACAGTAGTCTTGCATCAAGTACCATGTAATCTTTTCTTTCTTAAAGGCCTATGCTAAGAAGGCAGCGTTGAAAGGTGGTTTGGATAAGACTGTGAGTCTCAGAAAGGATTTGTCAGAGATGCATGAATGGATAACACAAGCTGAGGAAGAATATCTGGAAAGAGATTTTGAGTATAAAACACCTGATGAATTACAGAAAGCTGTTGAAGAACTGAAGGTAAAAGCTGAACTAGTTACTTGAACTGTGTGTGAAGTTCTTTTTGAAGCTTTTGTTATAAAGGAAGTCTTCTTTCTTTTAGGAAGAGGCCTTTTGAGATCTACTTGTTAGCCTAAAGTCTGAAGTAATAGACTACTTGAAGTAATTTCCATTTGGAATATGTTGGAAGATATTTAATCTTTCACAATACGGCATTACTTATTTTCCTCTGCATTATTGGATACCTGACTTCCATGCAGCTTCAACATTCTTTTACTTAAGAAATAATTCATAAGAATCAGGTGTTAGCAGCAGTTAATTGATAGAGTGGAATCAGTTTTATGTCTTTTCTTTATACTGGAGAGATTAAAAAAAATGTTTTGGACCTCAGAATGCATGTTGATATTTACTAAGTATGTATGGTTTATTATTTTTTTAATATAGCAATGTAGGAAAAGCATATTTTAGTCTCAATTAATAATGTTTCTTTCATATGGGAAGAATATTGCCTTTGGACAAAACCACTATTTTGTGATACATCCTCAAATATACTCTTGCTCAGCTATTGGATGTGGACTTGATTTTTAGTTCACATGTGAATTGTTTGGCCTGTGCTATTCAGGAAGTCAGATGATATGGCTTTAACAACATATCCAGCACTTTGTTCACAAACTCTTTGTCCATAGGGTTTTGTCAGTGTTTGAGAGTATCTGACCATGCAGCTGAAGATCTCTTTACTTACTGACAAAAATGACTTGATGACAGCCAGAATATACAGAATGTATGGAAATTATGGAACAAGTTTGATTCGTTGCAAATGAGACAATTATATCAAAAATAAACATCTCCTCTAGACATACAGTTCTTACTTAGTAATTAAATAACAAAACTCAAATTTATACATTGCACTGCGTAATAAAACAGGTGAAATGAATAGTTTTAGACATTCTTCCCATTATGGATTTCCTAGCGAATATTCTGTACTTCCAGTTGAAGTACAGGTATGTTCAAACTGTGACACCTTGACCTATGCAGATAACCAGATCATTTGTCATGCATCCTTTCACCTGCTCCTGATGATCCTTTCCCCATAGGCTTGCAGCCACATCTCATATCACACAACAGGCAAAATCTGGACCAGAGTTCTTTGTTCATCCTGCAGCCCATTTCTTCCCACAACTAGGGAAGATGAAAGCCAAGAGCAAACTATTAAAGTTTGG
Source organism: Tyto alba (assembly GCF_018691265.1). Taxonomy (NCBI): domain Eukaryota; kingdom Metazoa; phylum Chordata; class Aves; order Strigiformes; family Tytonidae; genus Tyto; species Tyto alba. Next base: position 19,375,314 of record NW_024881276.1, on the reverse strand, counting down.
CAATGGCAGCCTGATCCAAATTATTCTGGTTCATGGACTTCCTCAGACCCAAAGAGAAAGGTTGTTAGAAACAAACTTTAATTTTAATATTTATGGGCCAGGGAGTTCTCATCTTTAATTCCTGTGAAGACCAGTACACACTGCTGACACTAAGTGTACCATCACTCTTTTTTCAGTAGTGGTATGTCTCTACTCACAAACACCATTCCATTGTAAGCACTCAGAGGAAACAATGTGACAATCTTATATCTTATTCATGAGACAGCATAATAAGTAGCAAAAGGTGGAGGAAGAAAGGAATTGGATTGATCAGTTGTGGTTACATAGGCTAAAACAGGGAAAAGGTGTCAGGTTGGTGGTTCCAGATGAGTTACATAGGATTTGTTAATTATCGGTTTTAATTCACCATCCATTTGTGGTTCTCTCTGTTCTTCAAATCTTAATATTTCCTATGTCTGTTCTTTGTTAAACTTCTTTGCCAAGGGTCTAACACAGAAAGTGCTCTTCAGGAGGATGCTCCCTTTTCACTTCATCTTCTCTTCATGTTAGGTTAATGTTCACTGGCAGTGAATAATGCTGTTGATTTTTCTATCTCTGTAAAATGAGAGAATGAAATCAACATTTATGCTCTGATAAAAGTGTGAAATCTACATTGGAGAAAAATTATTTTCTCAATTTCTCTTTAAATGCAGGTTAATGACAATGGCTAGGAGGGGAAAATCAGTCAGGACTATTCTTTCTTTCTCTCTTGCCTCTTGTGATTGTACCTTTAGACCTGGGTACATGAATTGGTAACACAACAGATTTTTTTGTGATTTGTGGTTCATAAGGTATCACAGCAAAGGTATTTGAAGCATTTCTTGGGAAAAAAAAAAAAATACTGAAATGTTTTACTATTCTGAGAGCTCCAGAAAGCTAAATAATTGTGAGATTTTACATTGTATTCAGTATCATGTATTGGCAAAAACATGAAAAACAGTTTTTTGGATGCATTCAAGATTATGTCAGAAAGTCTGGGAATTAACTGGCTCTTCGTTGTTTGCGGCTTTTTTCCCTCTGACAGAATCCTTTATTTTTTTGCAGAGAGCAAAGGAGGAAGCCATGCAGAAAGAAGTGAAAGTGAAGCTTATTACTGATTCTGTGAATAATTTTATAGCAAAGGCTCCACCTGCAGCTCATGAGGCTTTGAAAAAGGAGCTTGATATTCTAATTACCAGCTACCAGCGACTCTGCAGCAGACTGAATGGAAAGTGCAAAACTTTGGAGGTTGGATATATTGTCACTCACTGTATTTATAGACTTCGTACTGGAAAAGTAAGGTAGAGAGTAAAGATGCATTATCATATGGGATAATGAGTATCCCAAGTCTGTCCTCACTTTATGAGCCATATACCAAATACCATGATATGAGCCATATACCTAAATTTTTTTGAAAATCATATATACTGGAGGGTCATAGGAAAAGAGAAGCATCAGACATGGCTCTTATGTGGGAGACAGCAACAGCTGCTCATGATTCTTATCCCTCCTGAGATTAAGCCAAACATCTAGCTTCTGTAGCAACCCTGTGACGTTGTCTTCACCAGCTCCTCTGGGCTTCTTTCTTCCATGGCTAAGGATTTTGATTAAATGGCCCTGAAGCTGGTCAGGTAGTGTTGTCTCAACGTGGAAACAGCATCTGATCTGCTGACAAGCCAAATATGTCTCATGCATTTTGACTCAACTCTGCCATTTTGGCCAACTCCATTACAGGTTCTTGCCATAGGACTATTTACATATTAAACTGTGGTCACAGTCAATTAGGTATGATTTTTTGTTGTGAACTAATTTGCAATAGCTAACTTCATGTAGAAAAATTGTATACCTGGGTAAAATTTATCTCCTCTAAATTTCACCGTAGAAAATTAGGTGTGTAGTCTAAACTGGTACTCTATATTTCCCCTGATCACTGATGTTGTTGTTGTGCAGTAATATCTCTCTATAACCTCCTCCTAGTCCAGACACATTTGATATCACCAAAGTTATGTGAGATGAATTGTACTCTGGGAAACGTGATCTAGAAACAGCCTAATGCATCTCAATAAAGTTATTTTAATCTCTGCTAACAAAAAAAGGAGCCATGAAAAGATGATTTATGGAGAGTTTAAATGTTTTGCTTGTATACAAAGTGCCATTTTTATCTGCTTATTTAAGTATCTTCAGGCACTGTAAAAATGAAATATTAGACAATAATTTAATTCCAGGAAAACATAACTTCATAACATAATTTCATTTTACAACATTACATTTAATACTCTAGCACTTAAGTGGTCTATAAATTGCACTAAATGTGGTTTAGAATTAATTTCTGAAGAGTCTTTAGTCAGAATTCTTGGAAGCTATGTCTATACATTTTATGAACCTGTGCTTTAAGTAATTAGTATACAGAATGTATAAACAACATAACTACATCTTGTAAAAAAGACATAAACTTCTAATATGAGTCTTTACATTTCTGATAATTTAGTTATTTATATATCACAAGAAAATTTTAGAGAAAGGCATATAAAATGGATAATTCATGAGACAGAATATTCAAGTTGTGTTTTTCAGAAGTGTTTATGATTTCATGTTATCTTCTGTGGTTTTACTCTGTTTAATCAAAATGTTTTGACTGTGTATTATATTTATTTGGAAAATATAAATACTGGGAAAAAAAAAATCAACTATATGGCACCATAACAGATATCAACCATGTTGTTTTGGCCATGAAGCATGCAATGTTTCCAATGTTTGAATAAGCGAAAGTTAGCTGTGAGATTTTCAATATCACTAAACATTTTTTTTTCTCCATCAGGAGGTATGGGCATGTTGGCATGAATTGCTGTCCTATTTGGATGCAGAAAATAAATGGTTGAATGAGATTGAACTGAAACTCAAGGCAACTGAAAATATCCAGGGAGGTGCAGAGGAGATTTCTGAGTCTCTAGATGTAAGTGATGACTTAGATAATATAAAATCGCATGTATTGATAAATCGTAAATCACGTTACATTCAAAACAAACTATGAATCAACATTACCCAGGAACAAGATACAGAATATCCGTAAAGTCCTATGTTCTCACTTGATTCAAGAAATGAATTTTTGAATTCAAATCAATTGAAGTGAAGCGGTGTAATTAAATGTGTTATGCCCGATTTCATAGACAGTTTTTGGTGACAATAAAATTCTTAAAATTCATGTTCTTAAAAAACATGGCTTCACTTAAGCAGTCAAAACAATGCTGAAGATTTTAGAGAGTGCAAGCTGTCATCCTAGCACTGCAACTTTGTTTAATAATACTTAACTTTTATTCATGGAAACTTTCAAATTTGTAGAAATTAAGTTAATACTCTTAGTGGGTCAAAATGCAAAATGTTACATTGTTACATTGATAATGCATTTTAACTGTTGAACTTCATCCATTCAGATACTCAAGAAAATTTATTAATTTTAAGTGAAAAAATACTCTCACTGAATTCAGTGGCATAGTCCACAATTTTAAAATCAAGTGCCCAATTTATTGTTTTGTGAAAAATCTTTCTTTGTTTCCAGTAATAAGTAGTAAAGAACATTTGTTGTCTAGACATGGGACATGGATATTTTTATCTTTTCTCTATACTATTATTTTGTATGAAATGTGAATTTTCTTACTTACATTTTTAAGGTGAGCTGTGATTGTTCTGTAGAATCTTATATGCAGAAAGATAAACAAACTACTTTTTTGACCTTGTTTCAGTCTTTGGAACGTTTAATGAGACATCCAGAAGATAATCGCAACCAGATTCGGGAATTGGCTCAGACTTTAACTGATGGTGGAATCCTGGATGAATTAATCAACGAGAAACTTGAGAAGTTCAATAGTCGATGGGAGGAACTTCAGCAGGAGGTATATATAATAATTGACCTGTCCTCTCATTAAACAGCTGAGAGTCCAGCATCACAGGGAAAAAAAAAAAAAAAAAAAAAAAAAAAAAAAAAAGTTATTTTGTTGGTATAGTTCCTAAACAGTTATATGTTTATATCAGAAATAAAGATTTAGTTTAGAAGTGAATGGTTTGCATAGGTGTGGTAGCCTAACTCCAGCAGGTAGAAAAGCACCGCATAGCTTCTTGCTCACTCCTCACGTCTCCTGGTTCAATGTGGGCAGAGAATTACAAAGGCAAAAGTGAGAAAACTCATGGATTGAGATAAAGACAATTTAATAAGTCAAAGAAAAAAAGGGAAAAATCAAGTGATGCAAAATTAATTACCACGAGGAGACTAATTCTTAGCCAGCTCCTGAGTAATGGCAATTTTTTAAAAACTGCCCCCCAGCCTGCTTTTATTGCTGAGCATGTCTCTGTGTGGTGTAGGATCTCTCTTTGGTCATTTGGGTTCTGCTGTCCTGGCTGTGTCCCTTCCAGCCCCTTGCCCACCCTCAGCCTCCTCACTGTGAGGGGCAGAGTGAGCAAGAGAAGGCCTTGGCACTGTGCAGTCACTGCTCAGCAATAGCTAAAACATCCCTGTGTTCCCAGCACCATTTTGGTCACCAACCTAAAACACAGCACCATATGTGAACAAAATTAGCTCCATCCTGGACAAAGCCAGTATAATAGGTAACCCTAAAATTCCAAAATTGAAGTCACTATCTTGTGGATTTAATCTTCAGTTGCATATTTAGAGATTGCAAAACTCTTATTGAGAAGCATATTATTTTCAAAATTATATAGGAGTAGCATTCTCTTACAGATATATTCTTTACTAAACAATAAATAAAAGTCTTTGTATCAATTAAAGGTTTTGTAAAGACACTTCAATATAGAAACATGTTTAGCACAAGGAGAGTCAAAACTAGGAATATGCTAGATCAGCAATCTTTGCCACAGATTTTTACTAACTCTTTGACAGATCTCACTAGTGGGACAGTACACCTTTCTGCTGGTAAATCAATTAAAAACTGTAATACTTGTGCATGAATATTTACTTTTACTGCTAGTTTATTCAAAATTTGTACGTTCTAATATAAATGTGTGTGTCTGTGTATAATGGCAGGACCAAACAGAATTCACCAAAGAATTTTAAGACAACCAAAGGATACATAAGGAAATAGCTCAACTACTAGTAGCTTACTAGTAACAAAGATGGGGAAAAACTCTTATTTGCAGAATAATCTTACAGGACGCAGTGACAAGGCAGTTAAATTACAGAAATATTCAGTGCAAATACATGAAAAGTGGTACTCATGAAGGATTTCTGACTTCATATATGAAATTGTAATTTTTGAGCAGACTTACTGTTATGAATAGAAGTATCAGGAAGATGTCAACTCAGTAATTGGTAAAGTTCAGAAAGGAATTATTAGGGAAAGACCTAGCGAAGAACATGGAGACCCTCTTTATGATTGGAACCAGAACATGTTCAAAGATGAGCTACAAAGATGGTCAAAAGTTACTCAATTTCAATGATACAAATGATACACAAGTAAAGATTTTTGGAAAACAGCTGTGTTAGAATGATAATAATCTACCATGACAATTATAACATTATTGTTTCTTTCATGGTGCTTGAAGTGTACATGTTCTTGAAAACAATGGAAGTAATAACACTACAGTAAAAATTATGGAAGGGTCCTCAGCTGTTCTGAGCTTAAACTTGAAGGATGGGGGGGGAAAGAACCTGGTTCCCTCTACTCATCACCTGGTGGTAGTTCTAGTGCAGTGCAAGCATTCACATAGTCCCATATTGCTGGACAGTGTAATAATGGAAAACTAAGCATAAGTTTCTGCTCTTTTTTTTCTTTTAAATCTAACTTCTGTTTGAAAGCAGATACATTCCCTGGAATTCTCTTCTTGGTATCTGTTGTTTTTTTCCTGACTTGGAGGAGAAAAATGGGAATATACAGAGGGCTTCTGGTGTGTGAAAACAGTACTTTCAAATAGTCTTGCTGAGTGATGGATGAATATTACTCAGTTTACACAATAATAGGCATTAAATCAAAGTTCATACCAGCTGGAGGGGTTAAACGTGGAAAGTACAACATGAAGATGTCTGATATTCTGGAAACAATTTGGATGAGTATACAAGCAAAATATATTAGAAATGTGTTCACTGTTTTCCAATTTAATTTAAATTTAGACAAAAAGCTGGGGGCAGGAAGCCCCCCCCACCCCGGAGCCCCTTTGAAAGCTCAATCTAATATTTAGTAGTCAAATACGACCGGTGAAATCTGTATATGAATATAAGAGCTGTAAAGAAACTATTTCAATCACAAGTGACTCAGTCACACCACTTCTTTGCTGTGTTTTCTACAATAAAATGTTTTATTAATTTTTCCACTTAAGTCTCACACACTTTTTTTCCTTGATTCCTGACAATGAATTTTCTGTACTGTTTGTGTAACCCTGTTGAAAACCAAACAGCATGCCACTATCCTTGTGTAAAAATACATTGCAGGCGCATAACATTATTTAGTTTGTGTTCAAGGTCACTTCTATTTCAGACAGACTAATTGGCTATCCTAATGTGGTTAAGTATTTATTTTTATTTGAATAATTGTGCAGGTAATTACATAGACAGTAAGCTCATGTGGGCAGAAAGTGATATGTGAAATATTTATTCACTACTACTAGAGCAACCCAACCAAACCACTGCCATATGAATGATGCTGCAAGACAATACAGCATTGCTATGGAGATAGAGATTCATTTTTAAAGGCAGATAGTGGCTTTATGTGTGTATGCTTTATCTTCTTTAGTTAACAAAGACTGAGTGTGTTTAGTTTGCTTTTGAACATCTGGGGCTGATCGATAAGCAACATATAACCTATCTTTATTTTTCAAGGACTGATTCACTTACAACTCTAGATATTGGATCTAAGAAACATTGTTGCCTGAAGAACTTAAAGCTAATATTGCAAATGGATATCATCCCCTATAATGCTGAAAGTGATTTACATCCTGTCCAGCAAACTTCAAAAACATCATCAAGATATTCTTGAGACTATGCTTGCAAAAACTGTACAAAACATTATTGCTCAGATGGGCTTTACACTAGATTCAATTTTTATTCTTGGGCACTGACTCTTAATTTCTTTTAGGACTCCCCTCAGTATTACCCTTTGTTTCTTTCAAAGAGCACACATTCATCATTTGTCACAATTTTTCTGTTTTGTTCTAACCTCAAGAGGAGAAAAAATTCTTCATGCCCCACCTCCATGTGATTTCTTTGAAGACTGCTCAGAGGGCTATTTTTACAAGTTCCGAGGCACTATCTGTCTGCAGTGATAACCTAAAGAGATCCTCCTTGGTTTAGTTTGCAGTTTTGGAATACAGTTGATCAAAGATCAATATCAATTTATGGCTGAAATTTTAAACATTTGTAGACACTTACTTTAAAAACACACTGTAAAATATTACTAAAATTTGCAGAAGAATAATTTCTAGTTTGGAGGGTATTAAAAATTCCTGGACCAAAAATGAATGCTTTGAATGTTAGAAAAGGTGTTTCTAATTTAAGTCTAAACACTAATCCAGTGTTTCCAAACAAAAAGCAGATTAGCACGTTAACAATTTGATGCAAAACATACAGAAATATAATGTATCTCAGACACAACCATTATAACACCAAGAATTAGGTTAAATTTTGAAGTAATTTAAACAAATTCCTTCTTAACTTTTAACTTTTTAAGTTTACACTACAGTAACATTTCTCAATAATTAGAGAGCATAACTGAGCCAAAAAAAAAGGGTTAACATATTTCTGCCTTTCTTAACAGACCCCTATCTATGAGCTGTGACTTGTAAGCTAATTAATGAATTTGTTTCTGTATTTTAAATAAATATACCCTGTAGTAAAAGTACCATAAATTTTGAAAGGTTTTGTTCTATTTTTCTCCCACAACACAACTACTGAGTTACTGCCTCAACAACAAATCTCTACTTAATTTTAACCATAAAACTCGAACCAGCATCTTAGTAACTTCGTATGTGACTAATGTCATTAAAGACATGAAATGTATTATTTAAGGCAAAAGTGGCAATGTCTATAAATATAGCTTTATAACATTCAGCATCAAAGAATGATCTATAGTCCTGAGCAACTGTTTGAACACCTCCAGCTTGCCTAATATTTGATCACCTCTCAGTGCAGCCTTTCCCTTAATATGGCATATTATGTGGATAATATGCATTGTTACCATTTCCTGCCTTTACCATTGATCTTTTTAAAATTGTAAACAGATTTATGCAACACCACATATCATAAAAACTAAATGTTATACTTGATCATAAAAAATAAATAAAATCTATAAAAAAACTGTAGAAACTGTAATAAAAAACTCAGTCCATTAACATTTTTTCTTTTCTCTTTCATTCTGATAGTGCCTAACAGCAGGGTTTGTTGTTTTTTTTTTTTTTTTATTTTCCTTGACAGCTGTCAACATTTCACTGGCTCAGAAATAATTAAACAGTCGTTTTCCTGAGATTTCTTATTTAACAATTAACTGTCAGACACTTCTCTTTAGAGACCAAAGCCTTTAGTTTTATTGACTATGATCTCATAACAGAGCTAGAGCTTCCTGTTATGTTCTCAGACCCATTTATACACTGTGTTGTTAAGCCATCTATTTCTTCCACATAGGAATAGAAAAAATGTAATCTTTCAGGGAAAAACTAAACAAAAACCAAAACAACCCCCCACAAACCAGAACATCGTATATTAAAATACTTTTATATTACAGATGTATATCATTTCAAATTTCACATCTTTTAAAAACATATGTATATTTATTTTCACACTCACAGACATATGAATTTTAAGGATAAATTTGAAACTCAAATTCACAGATGTAAATGTGTAGTATGTCTGCCCCCTTTTGTAAAGCACTCTAATTCTTACCTCCATCAGTAACTCTCTTTCTACTGAAAAAGAGGAAAAAGCCTCCTCCATATTGTGGCATTCCCCTTGATTGAATTGATAAGTATTCTGCAGTGCCAGTGGTAGTGTCAGGGACCTACTTAGTGAACAGGATTAGGTTTCTGAGTCAGCTGTTGTGTACTGAAGAGATATCTTATTACATGAGTGTATTGTACCTTTTATAAGATTATTGTGAAGACTTTTTTGTTACATTTGTTGTGTAAATTGAACAGGGTCAGGGGACTGATCTCACTTTAGGTGAGCATGTAGGATAGTCTGTACCCAGTAACCAATAGAGACAAAAAAATTAAAGCAGCGCACCTGTTTATATCTAAGAAAATCATCACAAATGTGAATGTGCCATTTCCTAGCATTTGGCTATGTGATTCTGTTCCCACTGCTAAAATAATTCCTCTTTTGTACCACTGCATTCTCATCTTCATCTGATATCATCCATTCATTCATCTAAACTGTTCACATTTTTTGGAAAAGATGTACTCTCACTTCACTTGGAAGACAGCAAATGTCACACAGGTTCTCAGGCTGTAATCAAATTCTCTCTGAGGACAGTGAAAGTGGAATGTTTTGTGTTTGTGTGGACATACTTACTTTGTGTGCACATAAAGATATCACAAGCATGCATATGTATTTATATGACCATATTTGTATGATGTCCAGCCATAAAAATTCAGACTCAGGCAAGAATTTGCTGGAATTCTTTCTTAACTTTATTTGCTTTAATATTTGATCAATGACTTTGGTAATGTCTTAGTTTTTCCAGTTATATTCTAAATAAGGATTTTGATATACATAGTCTCTGCTGATATCAGCACAGAGATGACAATTTTTTCAATCACCGCGTATTTGTCATACAATATTCAGACTTTTTGTGAGTTTCCACACGGTGATAACTACTTCTTTGCATGCATGCAGGCTGCAAATTTATCTGGTGGCAAATTATCTATACTTAAGCAAGTACCTAGCTGCAAGTAGTAGTTAGCATGGGTCAGCATTTAACAGAGGTTAGATATTTCAAGTACTGCTATAAAAGTAGAGTTTCAGAAGCACTTAGCACCACATTTGTGTCCCATATATTGAATTCTTCAGAAAGTGCAAACAATTATTTTAATGACCAAGAATGGAACTTTCTCAGCGTCTTCTTTTAAATGGTGAGCTTTTTTGAACATCAGGACACTGCAGCCTTCAGTATGAATGGACTATGCATGTAGGTTAGCCCTACGAGTTATCCAAAGAGATCGGTAAAGATAGAGAGGTTTTCTTCCATGCTTCCTTAAGGATGCCCTTACCCCTGGGCTTTAAAAAGCTACTTACCCTGTTTCTGATCTAATGTGTCTTTCAGCCTACAATGACACAAATGAAAAGGTAGAGAGTGACCGTATTTTAGCCAGGCTTACAAATTAATAATAAGGAGTGCCAAGGTAAATGGAAAGCTGTGGTTTTTAACCCTGTTGCTTTGAACAGGCTGAGAACATTGTAATATAAAATCTCAAATCAGATGAAGGTAAAAGTCATTTAAGTAGAAAGCCTTATACTGTGCTGTGAAGTTAGAGTTTTAATGGTTCATTCGTTAGGGTAATAATACCTTAATGGCTCAGGTCCTTCCATTAACACTGACAGCGTGGGTCTGATATGTAAAGCTGCTCAGTTCCACAGAAGGTTCCTGGAACTGGCAGCAATACAAGATTATCTGATCAGCTGTTTTGAAATAGCACAAAGCAGCTTACAAACACAAATATAATAAATACTAGTTGGATCCCTGTCCTTTATCTAAGTCAAACAGCTAGCAAGAACGCTCACATGGAATAATGTTTTTCATTTGCTAAATGTAAAACTCTATAAGAATCTGAGCTCCATGAAGAAGGTACAGGTATATCGAATATTCTCAGTGAATTGCTGAGAGGTATTTTTGTCCAAGGCAAAAGTTTCATAATAGGTATGAAATCAAATTAAACTGTAGCAGGCTCACCAAAGAGAAAAAGTGTGATTTGACTTGGAAAATATCAGGGCACCTAGCAACATTATTTAAAGAATGCTTGCTTTCTGCCTCTTCCTTTGATTCATGTCAAAGAAAGTTAGTCACTTTACTCTCTGGTCAGCAGTATGGCTGGACTCACATGGAAGAAAAGTGTATTGCATTTGAAATTGTTGGTAATTATTATGTGCTTTGTATAAAGCAGAATCTCCGTTAGGCAGAAGCTGCATCTTGAGTAAAACATGAATCTGCAGGTGAACACAAAGACACATGTAAGAAACATATTAAACTGTTACAAATACCATAAGCCATTTATGTTAGGTGCTTAAATATGCATGTGTTTAAGGACAACTTGGAAGGAGAATTTATTGTTCTGATTTGGTAAACAATAAAGTGAGCTCCTTTGAAAGGAAAGCATCCTTCTCAAAAAAAAACATTGTGTCAAAGGTGGTGGTAGGCACTGTGGCACTGGTGGTAAAGTAGAAGCAAGAGTCAACTTCCTAGGCTAAAGGAGCCTATTCTTAGAGTGATAATAGATTGAGCAAGTCCACAGACAAGTAAAGACAAGGATATGTCTCTTATTTTCCAGAGTAGGCATTGCCTCTGTTCCAGACAGCTATTTATACTCCATATAAGAGAACTCCTTCTCAAGAGAGTCTTTATCCCTCTCACTTAGTGAAGTGGATTGTCTTGGATGGGATTGTGATGACAGTAACCCTGTTCTCAGTAAAGAAAACCTCTTGAAATATATAATAAGATCAGGAGGACTGCTATGCCACAGAATGAAAGGCTACACTATCAGGATGGTTTTATTATGCAGCTTTGCCAGCTTTTACTCTGTATAGAAAACCTCAATACATGCATTGTTTTTTCAGGGTCCTGTATTTTTTAGAACTTGTCTATGCAATCTGGGGGGTTGTTTGTTTCTTACTAAAAAGAACTGAATGGGTGGCAAAAAGATACGCAACTTATCATACAAAAAGGTGGATGAGCACAAGTCAGAAGTACTATTTTTGCTTCTTAGCTTGCAGTTTTTGAAAAAAAAAAATTGTGGGAAAAGATGTATTACGTGCATTATTACTAAGAATATTGATAACATTGTAATTGTTTTTAGGCCATGAGAAGACAAAAGAGTCTTGAACAGAGTATTCAATCTGCCCAGGAGACTGACAAAACCCTCCGCTTAATCCAGGAGTCTCTTGCTGTTATTGACAAACAGCTAACAGCCTACATTACAGACAGAGTTGATGCAGCACAGGTCCCTCAGGAAGCACAGGTAAGTTATATACAGGTTGAGCTGATGTGTTTACTGGTTTTCTCAATCAACCTTAGAGCATTTGGTAGTCCCTCAGCCTCATATTAATAACAGAGATTTGCGACATGATCAGTATGAAACTACAAGTAAATTTTAGGTATGATTACTTTGAGAAATTCAAGCTAATCTTCTAATAAGTCATCTTTTTCTTCTGATTTATATTATATACCTGTATAGAAGATGTATAGAACTATAAATGTCATGGAAGACTAATTTTAAACTGACAAAGATAAACAATGTGACTCTTTAAAATCCAATTCACATCCTAGAAAGAAGGAACTCATCATCTTCACTACTCCTACATGGCTCTTTTACAGAGACGATTAAGTGATCTGGGGATTGTTACTAAATTATTGAAACATAGACAATGTTGTTAGTTATTTCATGATGTGCACATAGATGTAGTTATATTTCATTTTTTACAGCTCATGTAAATTTAACAGAAACAGCTTTTCTCATTCTTCAGAAATGGTTTATTGAACCTTTGAAATAAAAATATACATCTAATTCTCATTTTTACTTTTTCAGTGGTAAGAATACAAATTAAAAACAAACATCTATGGTATAAAACTATTAATAGTTTACAATATTATATACATCGACTTTTCTGTAAATTCCACCCAAACTTAGTAAGTCAGATTACCAAAGTAAACAAACAAACAAACAAAGGTACAGGGAAATTGAAAACAAATGTTTTAAAATTATTTTAGAAGAGACATTCAATTGTTTCTTTTTTTTCTGGCACGCCTGTAGAGTTTTAAATCATTCTAAAAAATGAGTGTCCTACATGGAGTAACTTAGATGGTCTCAAATATATTCAGAGCTGAATATATGTAGACATGAAAATCATGTTTTCTCTCCTTTAAAAATAAAGGTTTCCATGTCTTTTGAATTAGAGTGTAGATAGATGTACCTTTCAGTTGCCTTTTAAATGTGTGTGTGTGTTTGTAGGTATATGCAGATATTTTTATGTGTGTGTGTATAAATTTTAAAAGTTATATTTAGAAACCAGGCTCGTATTTGTATTCAGTCTTATTTTGAAACAGATTCTAATTTATTTGCTTTTAATTTACATCAGTATGACAGTAGGATAAAATTCAAATTAATTATTGTTTCAGTTTGAATCGTAAGATAAGTTAGCTATCAGTTGACTCTCTTGAATTATTTTTCTCTTTCCTTGAAATATGAATAGTGTAAACAAATTTTTATGACACAGGATACAAATCAGCATTTTTTAAAGATGTATCAGTTTAATTATTTATCTTGTAATTATATAACTTTAATATATAAGCAAAATTTGACATGAAAGTGTGCTTTTTTCTCCTGTATTTGGACCCTTACATTGTAGCAATTTTTGGTGGTGCTTCATATATCCCATGGATGCATCTAGTTTAGGTGCATCCTCCAGTACTATATTAGCAATGATTACAGACTGTGTAAAAAGAAGTAATTCAGAACTTCAACAACTGCAGCAGCACAAAACTCAACCAACCTTAATTAGCACACTTTCATGGGAAAATTTCAGCCCAGTGCTTTTGCAGAACTTGTTTTATATTCTTGAGATTTTATTGTCTGATATCAAGTTAACCTGATTATACTATATCTACTGTGGGAAAGCCAGCACAGAGGCTGCTGAGCTTTTCCCTTTCATGTCTTTATTTTAAGATGCCGTTGGGACCTAATGAAAAAACCTTAATTAACAGCTGAACAGATTTAATGCAAATATTGAAGTTCTCTGAAGTTCAGTCATGAAGTTCTTTAAAATCCTTAGAGGGAAAGGGAATAAACAATCAATTCTATGTGGAAAATATACTGAGTCATTCCTTTAGTGAATAGACTTGCCAACTGGTGGCAGAATAGGCACATATGTAATGGCCACATCTCCTGTGGAGCTTCTGCTGGCACAGCTCTTTTGTAGAGCTGAAAACAGTTCATTCATATAAGATCCCCTACAATAGTGTCTGTACAGCTGGAACGGGAATGATGTCAGTGATGTTGGTTTCTAGGTAAGGGGTCAGTTTATCCATGATGAGGGATTTAGCAAACTGTTCAGCAATGTCTGTTGCATTTCTAAAAGTACATACGGGAGAATTTATAATCAGAAAGCTCTTGAGGGTTTGGGAGCTCTGTGTGTTTGCTTCAAAAATTCAAATCCATTTAGAGCATTGATAGGAAGAAAAATCTTTGGTTCAGCTGATCAAAAATGAATCTGAGAAAAAAATATAATTTGCTCCTCTTTTTAAGTAAAATGATCAGTTTAGTTTTTTCAGAAAGTTGACAAAAAGAAAGGGGAGTTAAGTATGTGTTGTTCAAATTCTTCTTTGGATTATTTTTTGAATGTAAATTCTGTGTGCTTCTTACTCCACCATGTGGCACTGAGAACTTAATGCTAGAGAGCCACTGCCATCCAACTTATTTTGAGTACAGCAAAAGTTGCTGTATTCAGACAAAACAATCTACCAACAACAGCACAGATAAGTCAGTTCAGATTCCTCAAGGTGTAATGATGAAAAAAGCTGGAATGAGGTAAAGTCTAAAACAATACTCCAGAAGGGAAGAGTGTTCATTTGTATGCTTGATCCCTTTTAGTTTAGATTAAAGTCTGTTTAATTTCTCTTTACTAAAAAAATACAGGGAATTAAGTCATAATCACAAGAATTTATCAGTTGCTGACTTCTTTTCAAGTACTCTTTAACTGACAGGAAGAAAATAAATCTCTACTGAAAATATTATATTTAAATGACAAAATATTTTTCATATACTTATTTGTACCTTTGTTATTAAATAACTTCTGATGGGAAAGAGAATCTCCACTTTGTACTTCTGTTTATTCTGAGCAATTACATGTTTGGGTTTTTTTATTATGAGACAGAAAATACACTTATTTCACTTCTCAACTGCATGTGACAAATCACTTGTTTGTTGTTCTCCCTGTAGACTTATGTAAAATACAATGTGGAGAATAGATGAACAATATTGTGTCTCTGAGAAAAGCAAAATTAATATACTTTGTCTTTTCAATAAACTTGAATAATTTCAGTTCCGTAGTGATAAGAAATACAGCCTGACTATTTTCTAAGTGGAGATGGTTATTAATCTGTTTTTAAAATATCGTTGTGCTATGTTCAAAGCCAAAGCTAATGTGATGATATAATGGCAGAGTTGTTCAGTTGTGCAGTGTGTTGCCTGACAAGAATAATGCCATGCTTCATCACCCTCAGACTAATATTTTGGGACAAAGAATTCGCAATTGTCTACTTAGTGAAGTGTCTAATATTAAAGGTATTTAAACTTACTTTTCCTCTGCTGCAAATTGTGACAATTATCTTGTTCAGCCATGTGTAGATCAGTGGTCAAAGAGGGAATGGCAGATAAGCATTATTCAAGAAGTGTAAGATTACATTTTTTTATGTATTAAGTTTGAATACACATGCAGATTTCTATACTATGCAGGTTCTCATACTCTACACATCTTCATATCATCTGAACATTGCACTAACTTTTAACTGCACAGACTGCATTTGTCATGTCCAACTTCTTCAGTCTTGCCTTGTCAATCATGTTTCTACCTCTGATAATTTGCTCTTCTCATTCGGACTCTTCAGTTAATCTTTTTTGAAGAGTAGTGTCCAAACCTAGGTATGATGTTCTTGTTGAAACTTGTCTGTACGTCATTCCTGCTGTAACATCATCTTCCTTATGTATTATATGCTTTTCTTCTTTCTTTGCAAAGGTATAGCATCATTGGCACATGTTCTTTTTGTGCTTTTAAAAATGAGTACTTTGACTTCATTCTTCTAATCTTCTGGTACTTTGCCCTTTCAGAGTTTTCGAAGGTAACCACTAACAGTTCTGAAATTGTTTCAGATATGTTTTTTATGTCTGCTAGAATCATGGTCTTTCCGTTTATAAAGATTAACTTACCAGAATACTCTCTAAATGTGTTATCTTCTCCATACATTAGGCTGAGATCTGAGTTCTTAGGCATTGATAGCAATTGTGAAAATAAGCACATACTATACTAAGAATTCTCTGCTTTTTGCCGTCAATATAGCAAGACTTCCTGCATTTCACTGTTCATCTTTTTAAAATTAAGAGAAGTAATTAAGAGAAATAATGTAGTGCATGCCCTTGAGACTGAAATCGTTTTATTCTAGAAGTGGTCCCCATGAGAATAGATACAGTCAGTTCCTTTGGTCTTGTAAATATAATTAGGTTTTACACATATACTTTTAAATTTATACATATATATATATATATATAAATAAGTTTTGAAAATTAATAAACTTCCTGAAAAAAATGCCAGTGATGAAAAATGAGAATTCTTAACCTGTAGGACACAATAATTTATGCACAGTAGTATTTATTAGTTACATACACTGCATTATATTGTGATGTGTTAGAAATTAAATTAAGGCCATTTTTACTATTTATTAATAAACAAAATAGGCATGAACCACTGAGAAAAGAAGAGGTGAGAATAATGGAAATGGAAAAATAAAATTAGTGTTTTGTGGATGTTTACAAGAAGTTGATTTAATAAATTCATTAGTCAAAACTGATGAAGAAGTCAAAAAGATCATGTCAAAATTGAATGAAAATGGGCATCCTAGGCAGGTGTTATAAATTCTGTTATAACTGTTCAGGACTGCTTTAATCTTTCTGCCTGTGAGCAGCAGTGGCAAATAGAAAAAACTATTTTCTTCCTGTAGTCATTACTAACTTTTTTTTTTTAAGCTTTCCTTTAATGTGTGTGTTCTCTCTAATTCCGCATTTTGATATTAGAGTAGGTGATGCTTTGTCTCTCTCCTGCAGAGCAATTTTAAAAAGATAGAACAATCTCCATGCAATGTCCCATAATACCTAATTGCTTAAACAGTACTCTTATCTGTACTGTGCTGTTCTGATCTGTTCAGATAAGAATTGTTCATTGACATGCTTTCCAGAGTGACTCTTAAGTATGAACAAAGTATACTAGAAAATACAACCAGAAATCGGTTAATTGATGAGGTGCAGAAGCAAACAGTTGAAATACTGGATGTATAGTATATTTTTCTAACATTCAGACTTGCTTCTTCCTTGTACATACAGTTCTGACTTCCAAGACATTAAGAAATAATTTGGCTTCAGGACCTACCTAACGCTGAGTCACCACCAACAGTTTGATTCGTGTGTTGCACAAATATGGAAGATAATCCTATTGCAATTATAGTACACCTCAAGGGGAAATTTTAAATGTAGACAAGGAGAAAATAAATACTCCAAAATAAACTATTAAATAAACCTTCTCTCCTTGATTGCATTTTCACTTTAATTGAATATATTTGTTTTCTCAAAACTAAAATACCATATTTAGAAGAATTCTATTACTTGCTCCAAATTCTGCTAGCCATTCAGTCAGTAGTCTTGACAAGGATAATAATTTTAAATGAAAAATTTCATCTAAATTGACAGCTTTCTGTCACTCATTTTGCTTTTACAAATGGTATTCTTCAGAAAAAATATTTCTCTAAACAGTACTGGATAATTTAGACTCAAATATATTTTTGCAATTAAATTTAGTAATGACTCAGTAGTTTTCTGTATTTTGATGAGTCTTTTTCTCTTAAAATCTAATTTAATATATTTTCAATATAACTTGAGATAAACTGCTTTCAACGTAGTCTTGTAATATACAAAACATTATAATGTTATACAAATCATTATAAACATGTTATACCTCTATAAACAGCATACAGCGTACACAGCTTTGTATTTAGTAACCTATGAAAATGTGATTAAAAATACCTATATATTAATTTTTACTTATAATCAAACTTAAAAGGATCAAATTGTAATTTAAAAACCCATTTTCTTCATTTGAATAATTCTTTGTAGTCTTTTGAACTACACAGTTTTCATATTTAATAAATACATGTGCATATTCTTTAGAGCATCTTAGAAATGCTTGTATAACATAGGAAAAAAAAAATCTAAAAATCACTTTTTCATGCAGAGGTAATGGCCTCAAATACCTTTCCTGGTGGGAACATACCTTGTTTCTCATTTTCTAACAATTTAAACATAAATATATGTGAAGCACTCTGAATGTTATTGTATCAATATACTTTATGGGAATTATTTTCCATTACATCGCACTAGACAACTCTGCTTCAGTGAGTTGTTTCTTGTAAGGTTGATTTATGGTGAACCAATAAAGCTGGTATTTTTCTTGTGATGGTTTGATTGCACACTGGTTTTGCAGATAGAGATAACTAAAAATGTGTTAGAAAATGGATGTTAGTGTATTAATGACCTGCATGTCATTATGCATTTATCATATCTACAGATACTGAACGTATTGTCTGGTCAGTAATATGCCACCAATTGTATACTGTTTTATATATAACAAAACTCTGTGAGATAAAGGTGTTGTTATACATGCAGGATACTTTGATCAGTTTTCTCTCAACTCAGCTGATGATACTGTGAAAATAATAAGAAATAAGAATACTGAAGCAAATCACTTTTCTATTTGTAGTTCTCCATGATTAATATTTAATTATCATCCTCACAGGAATAGTTGTTTTCCTTCAGAAGAAATAAATCTGTGGGGGTTTTTCCTACAATGTAATCACAATTTCTTTATCAAGACAATGTCATTATCATCACAATGTCAGTTATGTATGTTTGAACAGGAGAAGAAGTTTTTATTATCACTGAGAAAGACTAAACTGAATAATTTACAGGGTGGTGAAAAAGTATTATTCTTTGAATAATTTTCTCTAATAATCTGATATATAGTGTAGTACTTCTGTTTAATATCTTTCAAAATCAGCAGTTCCCAATAATATTAACAACATAAGAATTTTCTTCAAATCCTGCTGATTACTGTCTTTGATTTTCAATAGAAAGTACAATCTGAATTAACAAGCCATGAGATCAGTTTGGAAGAAATGAAGAAACGAAACCGAGGTAAAGATGCTGCTAAAAGAGTTCTTTCCCAAATTGATGTGGCACAGGTATGTAAATTTTTTTTCCTCCAGTTTACCTTCAGTCATACAAATAAACAGCATGAATAGTACTATCACTATAGTATGAACTGTTCTTAAGATCTCTTCTGGTTTAGCTGCTCCTTTCTAGCCAGGAAATTAGAGTGGATAAACCATATCATCCGTATCTTCTTACTCCTCATTTTTCTATTACACACTTCCTATCTAGATGGCAACAATTCTAGGGAACATGGAGCTGATATAACCAACTGGTAGGGACACTATTTAAGGAATGTCTGTTTCAACCTGGACTGGGAGTCCAGGGAGTCATGAAGATTTTGTGATCCCCTTGGAATAAATTAAGGTGAAAAGACACCAAACAAGCAGTTAAAATGATTTATTTGCAGTAGAAAGAACTTGGCCTCCTACTGATAAATCCATAAGAAAGAGAAGAAAGTAAATAAAAGAAAAGGAAGGGAGAGAAAGAGAGTCAAAGAATCCAGATCACCACCCCAGGTTCCAGCACTGTCTCAGGTCAGGTAATCTTGGGTGGTGGGTGCACACCCAGCAAAGCTTTCTGTCATCTTTTAAGTTCATTTTAACAGCTGATTTTCATACTAGACAAAGAGAGGCAGGTATTCCACTAACTCATTTCCATGAGAGATGAGGGACAAGTGGACCGTGGGTTCTGCACATGCACTGAGGGGGAATGGGGTGCATTAACCACGTCCATTTGAGTCAGTGGTCCAGATCCCCCTACCACCTATACTTTTTCCTCAGTTTTTGCTTCTTGGGCAGTTGTCCATCCTTTAGCTCCATCTGGTGCCTGGTGTTTATCACTTATCAATCTTTTAGCCCTTCTTCAAGGGTTAGTCGTAAACAAAATTGTAGGCATTAACCCACTATATGGTTTCACTCAGTCTACATCTCCCCTCTTTGAGTCTTATTTAGGGAATTTGGAAATATAACTCCAATGGAGTAGAGCCATGCACCCACTGATGCACGCTGTGCTTTCCTAGACAGATAGTTTGTACCTTAGACTAGCCACAAAGGCCACAACTTGTCCTTGAGGTGATGAATGTTTGAGGCATTAACTCCTTCAGTTCCTCACATTTTTTGAAAGTGCTGTGGTTGCAAGAAATAAAAATACAGTGAGACTTTTTGGTATACTTTTGAATTATTTGAAAATATTTACAGTTAAAATTATGTTAAAATTTTTGGGAATAATTGGTAGAACTGCATTTGAAAATCTATGCTAAGCAGTATGTTACAGTCATCTGTGTAAAAAGTTAACTAATGCATGATTTTATCTAGTGTAATAGAGGTAGAGAAATCTGTTTGAAATTGAAAAAGACTTAATTAACACTTAGGAGCAGTATGTATTTTTACACATTAATCTGTGATGGGTTCTTGACTATTTTGCTGCTTTTTGTTTTGCACTTTAGTGCCAAAATTCACCAGGCTGCAAAACAAATGGTCATAATTTGTTACGAAAGACAAAGAATTTTGTTATGGAATTAACAGTAAACAAGGCCATCTTTTTTCTTCATCTCTGTCAAATATTTCTATGTATCTTAGCTTCAGCTTTATATTTTATTATGGATAACATTAATGGCTTTTTAACAGTTAACTAATTTGAAATGAACAAGTCAAAATTATTTTTCTAACGTTTCTTCTTATCTACAGGACTAGGGTTTTTTTGTTGAGAATATTTATGTTTCCTTATTTTTCTGTCTTCCTTCACACTAACTCACCTGACAGTCTCCATGACAGCTGTGATGTTGCCCATATTTCATCACTGTAATGCAGCTATCAGATGACTTTGTATCTAAATGTTTATAAATTCAACCGCATGCAAGGGAGCAATACCCTTTCTAGGTTTTGGATTTGTTTTTTTCTTAATCCATCTTTGTGCAGATATTTTTTTCTTCAGAAGGCTTCTCCCAAAGACCATGTGCATCGGTTTGAGTTTTGACAAATTGGTGGGGTCATTTTGCGTGGATGTTTTGCTTACATTAGATAAAATATGAAAACAAACAAACAAAGGCAAATTTATAAGCATAATGTAAATATCAACTACCAAAAAGGGTAAATGATGAACCCTTTGTTCCAAATATTTATATCTGATTTTAGGCCAGTGAACTCTCTTGAAGTCTTTTCCATCATTGTGCAGTACCTTTAGTGGTAAATCGCATTTCATAAGATTTGTTTTCACTTCCTTTTTTTTCTGAAAAGCAATTTCACTTATAAATAAATACTGCATACTTTTTTTTTTTCACTAAATAATATTTCAAATTTGACATATACATATATTGATATTAGTTCAATTACCTAAACAGAAAGTAAACAATTATGAAAATAAGGAATTGCAGTGAGACTGTGAAACAAGTGTTAAGTGACCAAACTTATCCTGGCTTTTTTTATTACTGTAAGTTGAGAGTTAAGTTCTGATTTTTAAATTTAAGGGAAAAGGGACAATTAGCAAAATAAAAATCTATCTCTGACATAGTGATTTAAGACCTAGTTAGTCCTACTGGGCTAAGATTTTTTACATGAAAGTGAAATCTTGTCCGATGAAGGACTGTTTTTGGAAATTCAACAGTAAATTATTTGTGGGAAGAAATTTTGCAGAAGAGAAATTACATTTTTGTATATTACTTTCATCTCTCTTTTAAGGTAAACACGCTTATTAGCGTAAAAAGGTGTTCTGTTGACTCCCTTCCCTTACCACATTACTAATTCCTAGTGATATTTTAACATTATTCAATGTAATAAAATATTTTTAAATGTTAAATCTCTAAAAATATTTAATTACCAGTACTTTTGCTTTCGAATAACTATGGAACCTTTGCTTCTGAAGAAGACATTTTCTTGAAATCAAAAATGAATGATACTGGCTTAGTTGTGGACTTTCCTTTTCTCCCATCAGTTGTTGCTGTGCTATTTATATAGTCCAGCCAGGTTTGCCTGCTGACCTTGAAGTTTGAGTATTGCCATGAATTCAACTGTTGATATGAAGTAAATTAAGCTGACTACACATTTTAAGTACTTAAGAATTCTGGTGTTACTTCCCACCAAAAATCCATTTAGCCCAGAACTGTATCTTCAGTAGTAGCCAGAAGACAGTGACAAGATACATTAAGGTGAACATTTAGTGACACTTCCCAGTGATGTGCAACTGAGCAGTTCCTGGGTCAGAGATATTTAAAAGCTAATGTCTAAATGCTTTCTGAAATCTTATAATTGCTGGAATACTCAACTTCCTCTAACCGCTAGTTACACTATTTAACCGAATGCTGTGTGAAGTTGTCCTTCCTTTTGTTTATTTTGGTTTCCATATATAAGACCTTAACCTTCATGAATTTTTAGAAAGTTAACAATCATTTCCTAGTCAGCATTTTGCATACCACTAATTTTACTCCTCATCAGTTGTCTCTTTTCCAGACTGACTAGTATGCTAGATCATACTGAGACCTTTAATTATATAGCTTTGATTGTCCTGTCATTCTTTTTTATACATTTTCTATTTTTACAATAAGTTTTTTGAGGAGAGGTAATCAAAACTGCATAATGATTCAGACACAATATAGCTTTATACAATGACTTTTATAATGTGACAGATATTTTCTTTTTCATTTTGTTCCAAATCATTACAAATATCCACTTAGCTTGTTTGTCTGCTTTCAAGTATTGAGCTGATATGTTTTTTAAAACTGACAGGGATATAAATATGTTTAAAATGTAAATGTTACAGTTATCTGTTATAACTAAAGTGAGAGTGCTAATAGATAAATTATATCCCACTTGTATACCAAGCTTAGGGTTTCTTGTGATGAGCATTACTAATTTTTGGATGAATTAAATACAATTTGCTTAGTTTTTTAATACAGATCCTCAGTACTGTGTAATCTTTCACTGATTCTTCACAGATGGTTTTATTTTTCTCTACAATGAATACTGTCATTCTCTCTTTTCTAGATCATTTTAATATATTGACCGACACTATTTGTAGCAGATATTGATGTAGCATTGCAAGCTTCCCACAGGACTTGATGTTCATTGAGTTGAAGTCACAAGAGGATGAAAAACTAATTAAGTATGAATTTGGTGTATGCAAACACACTGAAGAACAATAACATCACTTATTCCTACCCTTTGTATCCTATTTTTAGTCAGTTGTTCACTTATTTATCTAGGTAAAGTCTTCCTTTCTTACCCCTTTGGGTTTCAATTTCATTAAGAGTATTTAATGAGGAAAGTTGTTGGAAAGAGCTGCTGTTACCCAGAATTCTCTTCTGCTTATGATTCCTGCCTCCTTCACAGAAATCTGATAGCTGTGGGAAGCATTTTTACTAATGCCTATGTATAGGCTAATTTTATTCCGTATTGAAGTTTTTCTCAAGTTCGTATAGTACTAACAACACTGTATTGGTATCAAATGTCCAGGATTTGAAGATAAAAAAATAAAAAGTGTGTTTGCAGATGCTGAGTTCCTATTTAATTAATTACCCATTTCTTAGTGATTTTTTTTTTTTCAAATAGTAGAAAAACTTATCTACTAGTACTTTACTCTGTACTTCTACAGAGAAATTAGTTCTTATTCAATTATATAATTAAAATGTCCTTTTTTTTTGCTTTACTTTTAATCATTTCCCCTCTCCATGAGGTATGGATCATGTGAGCAAGCAATATAATTAATGCACAAAGATAAATTGTGAAAATTGTGAAATTAGAAACCATGCTTGTCATTGATTTGTATGCCTTCAGAATACTTTCTTTTTACTCTAGATTATGCTTTTTAAAATTTAAACAGAAATAAATTTTATACCCTAAATCTTACTTACTGCTCAGTCACTTTATTTGGGTTTCTTTGAGGGACTAAAAGATTCACTCCTCATACCAAGAAGCAGCAACATAGTAGGGCTAATGAGAGTCCATTCTGGAATGTGGATATGTTATGATCAAGCCATTAAATCTCTGTTCTCACCCAGCACCCCAACATTTTGCATATTGGAAAATACAAAAGCTCTCCCTTTCTTCAGTTGATTATATGGGCTCTTTTGTGACTGGCTCTGCTGCATCCAGTGCCCTGGATGATACAAGATTATTTTTCCTCCTGTGAAGACCAAGATTCTCTGCTGCTGGTATTTTCCCCATAAGTTTTAAATTCTTTAAACAAGAAACTGCTGATTGGTAACAGATTCTAAGTATTCTGTAACAGGTTAAGACATGTCTTCAGTGTTGATTTGATTTCACATTTACTAATCACCCATGCTTACTTTTCAGAAAAAGCTACAGGATGTCTCCATGAAGTTTCGCTTGTTTCAGAAGCCAGCCAACTTTGAACAGCGTCTACAAGAATGTAAAAGAATTTTAGATGAAGTGAAATTGCAGGTGCCCAAGTTGGAGATGAAGAGCGTTGAGCAGGAAATAGTACAATCACAGTTGGATCATTGCATGGTGAATATTTAAAGATGTTGTCTTTCTATTTGTTTCCTGCCTGCTCTGCCTTTCAAAATTAAAGTACATACTACTTTTAAGTAAATAAAATAATATCCATGCTAAGAATTGGCTTGGATTATGGAGAAAAATGCACTTTGTTTTGTTTTTTTTTTTTTTTTTGTTTTGTTTTGTTTTGTTTTTTTTTTTCAAATCTGCTGGGAAAAAAGTCTTGTTTTTACTGTCCAGACATACTAGACACAGATTTTACATTGCAGGGGATACTGATACTAAAAGAAAAGATGAAAAAATTACAGACTAAAAAAGTACATTGTAATTTCTTTTGATGTTCTAAGTATACAAGACAGTAAGTTTATTTTCCAACACATGGTGGCAAAATGCTGGAATGTAGAATTAAACTAGACATCTCAACAGCTTCATGTTTGCCATTCTTCACATACCTGTGTAGTAATGGACACTGTATATCTCTGTGGAGTCTTTTTTCACTGTGGAGTTTAGTGGAACTTCCAAGCCATGCCAAAATTCAACTTCTGCTCTACTTATCTTAATTGGGCATTTATGTAACTGTTAAATGACCTGAGTTACCTAGTCATACATTTAGATGATGATACCAACTCTCTGAATATGGAAAGAAAGAATACTTTTGCTTTTCTTAGTATCACTCATTTGAGTTATTAGGGAAGTGTATTGTGTTTACAGATTTCTTGCATGCCATCACTTATTGAACAGCTGTTTATCCCTTATTTTTTGCTTAGTCATTGAAATACTGCAGGGAGATGTCATGAATTATACAATTATTTTGGCTCTTTATGCTCCCTTTTTGTGCATGTTTTTAAATTATTTAGTTTTTTGAACAGTATTACACTTAGTAAATGTAGGGGAAATCCTCTATCCTACTAATCTCTTGATTTAGCAGTATGAAAAATTGTCAGATTTTTAAATTAGTTTAGTGGCTATTTGTAGTTAAATACATCTAACAATTTGTATGAGTTGACAGAAGACATCTGTTGTTGTTCTAAATATTACATTATCTAAATCAGTTTGAAAACAACCTTCGTCATATCTTTAAACAATTAATAATGGCATGTACTTTCTTACCTATAATATTTCTGCTTTTTTTTTTTGGTGACAAATCTTTGAAGCCACTGTTAGTAAGGATAGGCTGTAATGAAACTATTAATTTGAATTCTGATTTTAAAATTGATGAATTTTTCCTGTAAACATTTTTTTTTTTAATACATTCACACACTCAGGGTGAGTTTTCTCTATCCTTAGGTCACATACCACTGTACTTCTCAACTCCTTTAGCTTTCAGATGTAAGTGGAAGGTGCTGAGTAATGCATAATGGTCTTTCTATACAGAAAACAATGCAAAGACATCTAGTGCATCTTTATAATACCTTCAACAGTCTTTTCTGGTTTACTTATTTTAATGGTGGTGTTTCATATTTCTGTTTAATTAGAAATTATATAAAAGCCTGAGTGAAGTGAAGTCTGAAGTGGAAACAGTAATAAAAACTGGGAGGCAGATTGTTCAAAAACAGCAGACAGAGAACCCAAAGGAACTGGATGAAAGGCTTACAGCTTTGAAGTTGCAATATAATGAATTGGGTGCAAAGGTAAACGCTGTGTTTTCAATACAAAACTATGACTTCTTTTTAACTGGGAAAGAATAATCTTGGTATGGTAAGTAAATGTTTTTTTTTTCAGTTCCTTTCAAGGCCCTCATTTTTTCTAAAACATGGGACAGAAAGAATGGAAGCAAAGGCAATCATCAGGATCGTTATTCACTTGCTCTGAGAAAAAGTAACCTTCCAGAAGAATATGAAATTCCTTTAATACAATTTAAAATCATACTTTCATAAGATTTTAATTTCTTTTTTTTCTATTAGTTCATTGTTTTTTAGGGGTCAGAGAGGGTTGTTGTTTCATTTTAATGCCTCAAATAGTCACTTCTTTCAAAACGCTTCAGGTCAGAAAAATATTTACTTTTCATTTGTGATGTTTTACTTAAAGAGGTACTTCATAAAAGAAAGAATTCTAGCTTTTAATTTCCTCTGCCTCTGACTGTATGGGTGTATAAATATTTTATTTGCATTTGTTGCTGTTCAGAAATCTGTTGACCAAAAATTCTTGCTACTGCATCTTTCCTCAGAGGCATTTGTGTAGCACTCTGCTTTGCTGCTTCTGTACTCTTGACTACGTGTGGTCTATTATTGTCATAACCACTCCCTGGTTTGAATGTCATGTACAACCCTGACTTCCCTTTTCGTTGTATCTTAATATATAAGCCACATAGAATATTGTTTAATTATCAGTATGTGGAATAACTGTCCCATTGTTATACCAGTGAACTCTTGTTTAGAATTTAGTGATTTGTCATCCTCCATTCCATAGGGATTATCAAATTTCTTCATGTTGGGCAAAATTAAATCATCATCCTTTGAGCTCTGTAATGAGGAACATTGCCTTGGAATACAACTTTTTTGTTTATTTATTAAATATTATATTTATACAGGACTCAATTTGACCACTTAGTGAATGTCGGCATATGATTAGGAGAACTACATGAATATTTTCCCAATATTCTTTTATATAATCTCAGCTTCACCAACAGAGAAGACAAACAGTTCTCAGTGTGGCAGACTTTTACCTTATGATAAAAATGATAACTTATTTATACATAATTAACCTTTTAGAATCAATCCCTATTAATTTCCTGAGCACTGTCATTCCTTGTGTAAAATTTCCATCTATATATCATCTATTTCTTTATCAATTCATATACACTTAAATGCTGTTACACTTCCCAATAGCAAAATGTTTTGTTTACTCAGTTTTTCCTAAGTCAAGTCTACTAACCAATATTAACAAGACTGTGAGTGAAAAAAAAAAAAAAAATCATACGTCAATCCCTAAAGGCTTTTTATTCTGTGTCTGCATTATCTATGTCGTGTGTTGCCTGCTCCTGAAGTACCATACTTTACAAGGACCTTTGAGCTCTGAAGAGGAATTCATGGCTCTGTCCTAAATAAGACTTCACACAAATAATTCAATTAACAACTATCCTTTATTACTTTATTTACTTCCTGTTATCCTCATTAGAACTACACACAGAACTCCTAAAAATTATGGGTTTAGTATAAATTTGACGCTGTAAATGACTGAATGAAGGGTGTGAATGAAAGATATAGCTGCCTGTTTTTTTCTAAAATGTATACACTTCAAATATATGGAACAGGACAGAATGCAAATTCTTTACTTTGTCAGATTATAAATTATTAAAGCCATAAATTATTACTAGCTAGGAAAATAAGCCCATGGTGATACTGAGAGTCAGTACATGGTTTAAACACACAATGATCATTAAGCCCCACTGATTACAGTATGATAAAACAGTAAGAGTTATGTTACTTTTGACAGAGGTAATACTAATTTGGAAACCTGATTTAAAATAGTTATCTCTCTTGTTAGAAAATAAAGGTATTAAGAGACGTCAGTCTTTTGAGTGTCAAGAAAACTGAAGAGTCTGCTTCATTAAGGTGTGGATAGCTATCACTTGAGATTAGATAATACAGTTGGTTTCTCCATTATTTTAGAAAGGACTGTAGCACTTATTCCTACATTATGTTTAAAGTAACTGCAGACAGGTGCCATTGTTATAAGAAATTTCACTTAATTAATGAAGGGGTAAAAATGTGCTGTTAGGAAGCCATTTAGTGATCTGAAGTGAGCCATATTGTAAATTAATCTGTCTCAAAAATATGCAGTGCTGTGTTTAGCTTTGTTTTCCTAGATGTAATTTCTTACATTTACTTTTACATAGCACGGTAGTTAACAGTTTTAGAGCCACAAAAGCCTGAAGTTACAGAACTAAAAGAATCTGTTAGCTTTTATCAGCCCTAATTGATTGCATTGAGTCCAAGTCTTTTTAAGAGAAAACTGATAATATTTATAACTAATATTGTCTCAGGACTGAAATGTATAGTCTGAGGGAAAAATACATCTTCAAACATAGACTCACTTGTGTGATTTTTTATGTAATGCTTCAGAAGGTCCCTCTACATTTAAAACAATCCTTAAACACATTTTTAAGTATATGGAATGATTTAATTTAAACATGTTGAACAATACTGAAGAGTTGTGGTCTCAACTGGACAAGAAAGTTCTTATAATTTCTGTACATTGGTTACTAGGTATCAACACTTTAGACTCTCTGAGCCTAGCAAGTCTTCCCCTTCAGAAGGGGAAGTTGTGAGGTTTTTCTATTTGGTGATTTGTTTTGTTTGTTTGTTTTTTAGAGCATATACACTTAATAGTCCTAATTACTTAGGTAATCTCGGATCTTAAACTTCTCTTTGGTCTAGGAATGAGTTTTGTCTGTTCAGACCATTGAGTCTTGCCCCTTGTCTTTAGCTAAATATGCTTCAAAAGCCTGAATGATAATTTTGAAACTTTAGCAGTGACCTCAGTGTAAATAGGTTTGAGATGAAATTGCAGGAAAACAAAATGTCATTTGACTGTTGTGTAGTGTGTTGTGTTTATGATAAATGTTCCATGCCTGTGTTTGCTTGTGCATTCACTTGCCCATATTCTCTCTCTGACACAAGCAGATATACATATATACATGCAAACAACTATATTTTAGTTTAGGTAATTTGTTAGTTGTGAGTGGCTGTGAGGCAGGGTCTGCAGCATAACTGTGTCAAATGTCTATGGTAATTCATCAGAACAGGAAGCTGGACTCTGAAAGAAAGTGGCAGTAATAATATTCTTGCCACTCTCCTAAAGGGGGGCAGTAAGGGCTAATACTTGCAAGGTCAGTTCTTTCCTCATAATCCCACTGCTGCACAGGAATTTTTGTCTGTAAGACTAAAAGGCAATAAAATACCTTTTGCTTTAAATACTTGATTTTCTCATTCTACTTCTATTTCTTACTTCCAAGAGTTCTTGCAAGTAAACTATTTAACATAGCTAAAATAGCTTTAAAATAAAGAGAAGATTTATGGCAATAGTAAGTTATCACTATATGATCCAGATGGCCTTGAGAGGGCACTGTTTCCTATTTTTCTTTAGAAGTACATCTTCACATTTGAAGTACAAACAGAAACTGATTAATCAGTAACCTCTGGATATATGCAAAGTATATGGAAATAGTGTAGTATGATTGATACTCTATACAGAATTTAGAAAAGTATATAGCAACACATATTCTTACTGTGTTTGGGTACGTATCATGCATGTAATATATCATGCCCAAACTTCATTTTACAGTATACCAGGTGTTTAGAATTCTGACACAGTCAGTCACACTTAGGGTAGTGCACTTTGCATTGTATTGCTGCTAAGTGCATGGAAAAAGTTATTTACAATGACAAGTAATACACATCAGAAGAAGAGGGGAAAAAAATGTATGAATTCCTGGCTCCATGTGTGAATGGAACACTAAAAAGCTGAGTTTTATGGTCTTTCCCAGGGCATACCTCTTGGCATGGGTGTAAAATCTGAGGTCTCATTTAATAATTCTGGCATCCAAGAAAATGCATAAAGCATATTAAGTGAAGAAGAAATGTTCTGAGATTTTAGTGGTAAGCCTCTACAGAGTGATAATACACAATCAGGGACACTTTATTGCTGATTCCCTGGGCAAATCTGGCCTGTTTACTCAGAGAGAGCAAAAGCCATGTACCTAATCTTGTAACATCCTATTACATTTTAAAACCTCAAACTCTCCTTGGCAGTAGAAATAGGAATCAGTTTGATCACAGTGCCACTACTTGTTCACAAACAGTCTCAAAGCCCAAAACAGTTTTAGTAGATACTGATACCAGTTTTAGACACCTGACACTACTGTAGACAATTTTTTTCTATTTAAAAATACTTACATAAAAATCAGTGGCTAAAATGTCACTTGATTACTAATTGACATGCAAGGTTAATAGTAATTTCTTTTAAATATCAGTTACCTAATGAACTCTTTAAATTCACTTTCTTTGACTGGGTTTTTTTAAACTGCAGCACAACATAATTTATTCATTTGTATTTTCTAACTACTGGTTTCCTAATGTCTATTGTGGTGTAGGTTCCCATCTGGGATGTCTTAATTTACTCTTTTGTATTCTCTGTTAAGTATGTGGAATCTTTCTCTCTCCCTGAATATGCTTAGGGGCCTGCAGCGAAGATTGTATTTCCCCTATTCCCCCAGGTTACACCAAAATGCAGTGTAAAACAGTCAAGACAACATAAATACTCAGCATTCCTTCCAAATACCATGTAATATGCTTAAAAGAACTTAACAAATAAAACAGAGATTGTCTATAGTACTTCACATCCCAAACATTCAGCAAATTAAAAACTTAAAGTTAACTGTGCTGCCTTAGTTTGACATCATTCAGTGACTTCTGTGTTTCAAGATTTTGGGGTTTCTTTAGCAGAAATTTTTTTTACTCTATGTAGTGTAGCGACATAGAAAAAACCTTGAAGATTCAATAGCACTCTATGGCTGTCTGTATGAAAAAGTACCCTTTGAAGGGTTTTGACAGCTATTTTGTGTCTCAAGGAAAGCCTATTAATTCAATTGTTATAAATTAATTTGGTATGCATGACTTCAAAATGGAGGAGGAGGTTTGCAGAGGTCTGCTGCTAGTTCAAACTCTATGTGTCTTTATGCACATATTTTTCTTGTAGGTGTCTGCATTCTAGCAGCAGAATTACAGATATTGAGAGAACTAAGGCAAGACATAGCTATACTAGAAGTGCAACTTGGCTTGTGAAATTGCAAGTCAAGCTTTTATAGAAAAGTGGCATATACAAAATGGTATATAAAAATCATTAAACCTGTTTGACTGAAGAGTTAAGAAAAACATGTTTTCTTTCTGCAGGTGACAGAAAAAAAGCAAGAGTTAGAGAAATGCTTGAAATTGTCCCGGAAGCTCCGGAAAGAAATCAATGCTATGACAGAATGGCTTGCAGCGACAGATGCAGAATTGACAAAGAGATCAGCTGTGCAGGGGATGCCTAGCAATTTGGATGCTGAAGTTGCCTGGGGCAAGGTAACAATGTAGCACACACTGTATCTTTATATATCTCAATGTATGCATATTTCAGAAAGATAGATTTCTTTCTTGATAAAGAAAGAGAATAAAAATTCTGTTTTTTTTTTTTTAATTGGAGGAGGTTTGTAACTGTTACAGAATTATCTCACCCTGACATTAATGCTCTGAAAAGTTTAAAACATATTGTTTCTGCATATATCATTAAAACAGTTCACCATCACATTGCAGTAATCTTCACTGAGATTAATTTAAAGTTAGAATTCCATTTTTCAGAGTACTATAAATTATCCATCCAGTATTCATGTAAATAGAGATCCTGGTAAAGAGACATCCCTTTCTCTCTCCCATTCTACTCATGATTAGAAAAATATTAAACAGCAAAACAGCTCCAGGGGATGAAACATTAAGGATGTCAGGACACATGTTCAGATAGCAGCCACAAGGTGGGATATTTGTTTTATTACCCTTTCTGGTTTGTAGCTCATTTTTTTTCATTCTGGGGACTTCTTCCATGAGACTATACCTTGAACTCTTATTTCAGGTTAATACCAAAGCCTAAAATGAAACTTTCCTCAAAAGTACTACATGTGCCACAGTTTAGATAAATATATTATAGAACCACCAAGGAATACAAGAGTTCTACATCAAACTGCGTGTATCTCTGCATGTTAAGATTTAACACAGTATCATTTAACACTAGCTAATTTAGTTTATATTCTGCATATGTAATAAAAATCCGATCTAACTCAGAACATAAGCAAACGAAGTCATCATGTACACACATACCAAAGCTTGTGCTTTAGAGGAAACTATGCTCAAAATTATTCAAAGCTTCATAATTTCAAATAATTATGTGCAGCCAGCAGCATTTTGGATATGTATTCCCATATACCTTCAAAACAAAACAACAAAAAAACCCCTTAAGCAGTATTGGGGGTTTGTGCAAAAATTTACCACTTCTGATTTGTTTAATAGGAAGAATCCTTTAAACATTCTACCAGTTTCACCATGCATTATAGAAATAGTCATGAATAATACACATGAACCCTCACTAATTTTTTTAAAGTCTGTGTAAATTAAAGGCACTGGAGTAAATTTTGTTTTGTTTTGTTTTGTTTTTTTTTGTTTTGTTTTGTTTTGTTTTTCTTTAACTGCCCCTTTCAAGCTTGATAAAATGTCTTTAACCTTGAAATGCACTGATGATTTACAAACTAATAACAATAAAAAGGAAGTCTACAAGTCTTTTGTTAGGTTTGGATTTGTGTTTTTTTGGTCATCAGTCTCTATGAAGGACAATATTTCAAATTAATATCAAAAAATATATAAAGAACAACTTTTGCTATATTATCTTACAATTACTGCTTTGACTATTTCTCCTTTGACTTTCAAATCAAAACGTCGATCACTAAAAACCCATTGCTGATTGATGTTCTCTCATTTTCACTTTTTGCTTTTCCTATAGTAAAGTCTGTGCAGTTCCTCTCATTACTTTTCATTGATATTGTGATCTTAACACCCATAATAAAGTACAGCTATCAGATTCGTAAGAGACTGGTTAGACAATCATATGGTTTTAATGCCCCCAAACTAACCTGCTCGTTATTCAGTCCATTTACCCAGTCATGAAAATAAAAATCATCTTTGATGGTGTTAAACTACACAGTACAGTTCTACTGAAACAGAAATGTACACTGTGTGTTTGTGCATGCATGTTCAGGAAAGTAAATCCAGAGGTATATAGCTTCATAGCAGTTTAAATAGCCTAATGATCAGTGCAGTTACACAGTGGGAAGTCCTTGTTATGTCATACACTTGCTACAAGTACAACATTTTTATCTTATGACAATCAAAAAAGGTAACAAGAGGTATGTCATCTCTTCTTCAGTCATTTCATCACTAAAATAAGAATAAATAAATAACTGAATGAAAGAAGCTGCCTCTTGTTGAATTATATACATACCGAGTGAGTTGCTTTCAGAAATATAAACCAGTATTCATATAAATATAAGTAGATGTTTAATTTTGAGCAACCCAACAGACTGTATAGGTGAAAGATCCTAGCCTTCCAAATGTAAGTATTTGCAGAAATTATGTGGAGTATACTTTTTCCTAAAGAATCTTATTCTGGACACTTTAAAATTGTTGTGAGGACTTCATAAATAAGCATGATAGTGATACTTCTCTATGGATTTCAATGAGGCATCATAAAAAATCATACATCAATCATTCAGGGTTCAGAACCAGGGTCTCACACTATCTGACTAATGTCGCATATTTGAGCATTGGACTTCCTGGGTAAGTAGGCTGCCAAGGACAGTAACCAATCTAATGAAATGCACTGGGAGATGAATTAAGCCCAGCAGATTCCCATTGCGAGGAAAGTCTGCAGAAAAACTAAGATGAGAAATGGAGGGGGAGAAAGGAGAATTCAGTAGTCCAAATGAACTAAAAATTGGATGCATACTGCTGTCAATATAACTAAGCAGAGAGCTCTTAATATTTTCTCTCTACAGCACAAGGAAGCAGTTATATTTAATACTTCACTTATTTCTAATTCATTTTCAGTACCCAAGACAACTTAAAAGAGAAAATAACTGAGCGGGTTTCAAAGATAATTATAGAGGTTAGAATTAAAAAATCGTACATGAGAACATTGTCTTTAAGGTATAAACACCTAGAAAGAAAAAGGAATGTCTATCTTGAGTAGGAAATTACATTAATGAAACATAGCATTAATTGGGACATGAAGGGAAGTGTGTTATTTATTTGTTCATGTCTAGAATTCTTGTAAGGATGGAACAAAAACTTGGCTGAGTTGCATGAAATGAGATGGGCAATATCCTGAAGACTGTAAATCCTGCCTTTTTACTCAGTAGAGACAAGTTAAATCTTTCCATTTGAATTCAGTTGTGTTATAATAGATAAGAAAAATGACTATGCGGGTGGAAAGATAGTCATTAAACATTGTATATTAGAAATCCATTTATAATTAGAAGTCTGATTTAATGGACATATTTTTATCACTGAAGACATTAACCATTGTGAGGTTTATTTGTCTTTTAATCAGGAACTGGCCTGATAAGACTTAGATTGCCAGTAAACCATGTTCTCAAAAAGGAAATGGCAGATGGTATTACTTTGAAAGTTCTGTATCACTCCCTACTATGAGCAGAATGAGTCTGCCAGTGCTTTAGTGTTATATTTTAGGACAGTGTATAATAACAGTGAGTATAAAGATGAAGTAGTTAGAATTACATTAGCTAAGACATTTAGCAACATATTTCCTGACAGTAAAATCAGTAAAAGAAAATTATCTGCAAATTGTGTCAACTGATTCATACATAGTCAGTGGCCAGAATGCAATACAAATAAAAGATATGCAGTGAATAAACCAATAAATATGTATAATCAGCCACTGAGAAGGCCATAATGTCAGCTTCTGATTAATTCCATAATCCCACCTGTGAGAGCTGAGCCACCTAACTAATTTCTTTTAGAGAGGATCAAATTGCAAAGATTACTACTGAGTAATTCACAGCATACAGGCAGTGTGGGGGCACACAGAACTTTTCTTCAATCATTAGTTGGTGTTGATTTTTTTTTAATCTACATATGTTAATGACCAGCACAATTAAAGTATTATCCTCTGCATTTAGTCACAATTCTGGTTTGTTTGAAAAAACATTAGCAGTTCAACTTGATGTATGGTAGTTTTACCATTATAAAGTATAGCTCAGAAACCCTGTGCACCACGTCCTCAGAAAAAGCCATTGCAATGTAGTGTCTGTTTCCAAATATAATTTGCTCCTAGTTAGTATTTGCTAATGTGAAAAAGATTATGATTTTCAATCCCTTATGAAACATCAAGTAAAAAACAAAACAAAACAAAACAAACTAAACCAAAACCAGTAGTATTTGTTAGTAAACTGAAAGATATATACTGTGCCGTAGTACAATGGTGTCACAGAGAGAGCTGTGAACCCCGCTCAAAGTGTACATGGCTGCACAGGGAACTGCATTCATTTATACGAGCAAGATTCATCCTGTCATCCTGTAGATCCATATGTAAAATAGGTAAAATACTATTAAATGCACCTACAAACCTCTTATGAATTCTTAGTAAAGCTTGTCCCCATGCCTTTCATCACTGCAGAGCAATCTGGCTTCCACCAGGGTTTCAAGACATCCAAAGTTGTTCTTCTTAAATAAAACTTTTATTTTACAGTACAGTGCCTTTCCTGTGGTTTCGATGGTAAGGACTGGTATAAGGGAAGATCAACTGGTTTTATCGCTCTTCCCTTCTCCTTCTGGTGTTACCAGGATGAGGATTAGAAACTGGTCACCTGAGGCATGCTCTACATGCAGAGTTTTAACAGAGAAAAAGGATCTGTCTGAATGCTTTCATTTCCTGGGTGCCAGGAAACTAGATGCCATTTCCCTTTGAAATGTTCAGGTCCTGGTGGTTCAGTGGTGATATGATCTCCCAGTTTTGATTAAGGAACATTACTAGCATTTTTCTGAGAAACGCCAGTAAGAAAAGAGTAATGGTTCCTTTAAAAGCTAAGGAAATATCTAATTCAGTGAAATATGAATTAATATTTTGAGTCAAAGAATTTCCAGTGTGGTATCCTGTACCAAATAGCCCGAACTGGTACTTTAAAAAAGTAGGAGTACAAGAGTTTCTTCCAAAGAGACATTTCAGAATTCTGTCTAACAGAAACTCGATCAGCAATTTAAATGGAGAGGTAGCCATCATCTTTAACTCCTAAATCTGCTAGTAGATGTGATCCTACATGGAGGCATATGTAAAGAAGATATGACCAAATATATATATATATCCTTAATATAATCTGTATATTTTTTATGCTCATTTTAATGGAGCTGTCTTTCGTGAAAGTATTTATGGAACTTTTGTCTTCCATCAGGTAATACACACTTGAATAAACTTTTGTTTTATAAATATACTAGTCCTAAGTAGGGGGCAAGGGGTATGGGAAAGTGAATGTAATAACTTCACTATTATGACAAATAGCAGAGTGAATGCAATGTTTTAAAACACTGTTGAACATTGTTGACAAATTTTCACAACTGCAACTGAATTCAGGGTGTTATGATGCTTAGTTCAAATTTTATTTACATACTTCTGTTCCCCCAAAATGCCATGTGAAATTGCATCAGAAAATTAGTTTCTTCCCAACTTCTAGCATGTTTATATATTTTATTTATGTTACATGGTTTCATCTTGATAAACACACAAAATCAAAATGTACAAACTGCCTAGTCCTTCTGTGAAGAATTTTACCATTTCATTTGTTAATGTTTCTTAGTGTACCCATTGTGGTGGTGTTTGGGATTTCAGGGTTTGTTTTCTTAAGGCATCAGATGTTTTAAATGTCATTCTTAAATGACAGAGTTAACATTTTTGATTCTTAAGTAAAAAATAAAATTCTACATATTTCTTACATATTTTCAAACAAGCTGCACAGCTGAAATACATTCCGATGTTAGGGTAACCGGAAGGGAGTTTAAATCCAGCAAGCTTGGGGCTTT
Organism: Tyto alba; assembly: GCF_018691265.1. Classification (NCBI taxonomy): domain Eukaryota; kingdom Metazoa; phylum Chordata; class Aves; order Strigiformes; family Tytonidae; genus Tyto; species Tyto alba. The sequence goes on along the minus strand of NW_024881276.1, from coordinate 19,338,056 downwards.
TCCCTTATTTTTGAAATATGCTCTTTTATTTCCCAAGAACATACAGGGAAAGGTGATGAATGAAGGCCAGTTCAACGAATAGTGGAACTTGACCTTCAAAAATTATCAGATTTTGAAAGCCACTCCCTGAGTTTTAATGAAATAATCCTCATTATATCCTGGGATCATGACACACTTTTTTACCAGTTTTATATAATGCTGGTAAATTAATAGCAGTCCTTTTGTCTTTTTATTACAGAAACTTTACTAATGCTATCTGTTACATTGCAATGGATGGAGTATATGTAGACTGTCACTGTCAAGTAATACTGAAAAGAGAAAAGGAATTCTGAAGAATATAATGAAGAAATGTCAAATTAAAACCCCAAACAAATGTGTTACTGATTTTGTAAAAGAACTGAAAAAAAGTTGTTAGTTTACCTAGTGCATGTTAGATCATACAGAGGATGTCATAAATGATAATGCAGTGTGGAATCCTGCTGTCTCTACAGACAGTGCTGGTTTTTCAACTATATTCAGCAGTCCAGGATTTTATACATAAGAACTTTGAATAATTGAAATTTTAACTATTGTGGAAGATGGACTTTTTTCACTTTAGTATTGCATTGAAGGCCTCAATGTTTTTTTTAATAAGGTGGGGGGAAGTGTGATTGTTTACTTATCTCATTTGTTATTTATGTCCCTGAATTGCTAATACACAAAAGTGTTAATATTTGTATTGCCCAGAGGTGGATCTAGTCTTTAGTTTATATTATTTTTTTACTTTGAAAGGAACAGCTCCTGAGATCAGGCAAAACACTATTACATGTTTTGTTACACATTGAAAGTTGTACATCCAGCTTTTGGGTAGCAGTTTTATTTAATAGACATTTAATTATCCAATCTGTCTGTTTACATTTTTAATTGGGATTAATATTTATATCTCAGTCTGGTCTGAGTTTTCATACATGTAAAATACAAAGGAAACCACAACCCATAGTAAATATGCCTCAGAGATTTTTTTCCAAATGAAAGTAAATTGTTTAAAAAAGGTAATAAAGATTATCAAAATTTTCTCTCCTGAGTTGGAGGTAAATTATATTCTTGGTTTTATTCTTTTTTATGATGACATTTTGTACCTGCTGTGAAACAGGTAAAATTGTACTAGCAGAGGCCATGCTTTTCCTTTAATCTGACAAGGATTTGAAACTCTCCATTTAAAATTCTGTAATTCTGTATTTTATAGTTAATAATATACATTAATCATGTCTTGTTTCTGTTACATATCCTCTGTATTTGAGAAAATTGATAGAATGGAAAATTTCTCATACTTACATGAAATGCAAGTGTAAAACCTTTTCTGTGAAATAACATTACAAAATTAGATCATTAATTCTCTTAAGCATAGGAAGCGAGCAAGCTGCTGCTTTAAGCATAACATATGCCAAGATGGAGGTATTATTAAGATTGTATTGTACCAAAAAGATTACTTTATATACCATCCTTAATGCAAACTGAAAATTCTACTTTCAATAACAACACATTATCAACAAAATCATACTGATGTGTGACTGTGACTGTGAAAAGTGTGATAGTGTGGGGGTGATAAAGGTGTAGTTCTACTGCAGTAACAGTGTTGATTCTGAGACAGAGGAATAGTGATTGTAGTTTGATTAGAAGTGGTTCTTTTAGCGTATTCAAGTTATCTGTGAGAAATCAATGTCTCTGGGGACTAGTGATTCTTATTTTTCTCCTAATTTAACTTCTGTTTGTGTTCAGTTTGGACCACTTCATTTCTAGTTGGAGCTTTATTTTATAAGCAGAGATCATATATGCCCAGATCATTGCTATCATGTACCAAGGACCTCAGATAAATTTCTCTCATAAAACTGGATATAAGTGAGATTATGTGTAAGGAATTTGTGCCTCTTCTTGAATATTCAGGAATATTGTTATACTCTACATTGTATAATCCCAGTATTTAGTATTAAATTCCTGGTTTTTTACATGTTGTCTAAATATGTTGGGATTTGCTCCTTGCGTTTGACTTTTTGCATGTTGCAACAAATAGTAAGACATGAATAATGAGTAAATTATGTGACCTTATATATCAATTAAATCTATTTATATAAGGTAAGATAATAGTGAGAGGACATGCTGGAAATGTGATCTCTGAGCACTAAATATGTATTTAGTCATTCAAGCTTAGAGGTGCAATGGACAATATTTTAGTTCACAGAGTGAAATCAAAAGTGAATGTAATGAAAAGATGCGCTTCTACAGTTAGGAAACAAGAAATCTAACAGGAGATAACATGGTTTCTCCTGAAAAAGATTGCATTGAAAAACATTAAAGGAAATGTTTAAATATTTCACTAGAGTGTTTTTCAATGGACTTCTTTAAGTCTTATGATGTCATCATGATGCTTGATTATTGTCCCATTAATTATGTAAGCTTATGTGCTATTTGATAACTATGCCATTTTATAATATGCAAAATAACTTTAAACTTCTCAATATAAATATTGTAAAATGTGGATTCTTGTTTAATAATTAAGTATTGTAACTACATTTTGAACACAGGAATGAGAGATAATTCACACTTTTTTAAATGAAACATTACCAATAAAGATTGTGAGAATATGAAGAACATTTAAAATTTTATCAGAGCTAAAGTGGAACAATTTGCTTTTTACTTACTGCTCTACACAGAATGCTGTCCCTTCCTGTAGGAAGCAAAAATGTGTGCTCTGGAGTGACTGGCTGTTTTAATATTTCATGTTCTTAGTGTGTAGATTTTTTAATTTCCTGAACTTTTATTTTTTATTTTGCACATGTAGGCAACACGGAAGGAGATTGAGAAACGCCAAGTCCATCTTAAGAATATCAGTGATTTAGGAGAGAATTTGAAGACAGTGCTGAAAGGAAATGAAAGTCTAGTGGAGGATAAACTCAGCCTCCTGAACAGTAATTGGATAGCAGTAACTTCACGCACTGAGGAATGGTTCAATCTGTTACTGGTAAGGAAAATGCATTTGTTCACACAGAGGAAATGTTGGTGCACAGTCATAGGTGCTCAGCCTTATAGGAGTGCTTTTTCTGGTGCCTTGGACTACACTTACTGAATACAAAGGTACATAGAAAATCAGATTGATTGTTGTTTAATACATTTTGTATATTTTATGAATCTGACTGCTTACAGAGCGATGGCTCTGTGGAGTCTTGATTGTTAGCACTGCCTGTTCCTGTCTGCCTCAGTAGTTCACGGACTGTTTTTTTTTGGTTTTGTTTTTTTTTTTTTTTTCCCTATTTAATGAAATGCAGTTTCTTCTCAAAGACCTAGACTACTTGAATACAAATCAAGTGAAAGAAATAGTCAAATAAGTTGAGTAGTCTTGGTATTGATACCAACAACCTCAGCTTCTGTTGGCTACATTAGCATTTATGTTTGGTATATTATAGTACAGTTGGGAAGTAAGTCTCCACTTGCATGTTGGTTTGGTCTACAGGGTAGCTTTGGTGTGTGTGAACTAGATTCATTTCAGAGGCAACTAAATCAGAATCTGTGCTCAGGATGCACACCTGAGGTGCTCAAAGGCTATGATTTCAGAACTGCATGATCCTCCTATGGATAGCTTTACAGTGCATGTTTTGGTAGATATAATTGCTTAAGGGGACCAGAGTAAGCCTAATTGAAAGTATAATCCCTAATACACATTTAATACAGATTCAGGAGCCTCAGCCCCAGCTGCTTCGAACTGTTGATAATCATATAACTGTATTCTCCCTTAAAATTCATTCTGTCATGACAAGATGACAGCTTGAACCATTAAACACAGAAGGGTCTGCTTAAACACATTGGGTTGCCAGAATGCTTTGGGAAAGTTTGTATGCTGTTTCTGTTGTTGAGAACATGGGAATGCAGTTTCAACCCAGAGAAACTGAAGTGGTTCTCAAGGGTGTGTTAGTTTCTGTCATGAATTTTCAGAGCTTGATGTGTTAGAGCTCCACTACAGTCTATGAATGCTTCTGTGACGGATATACAACATCACATACAGCTTCTTCAGCTGTATGCAGTAAGCAAGTGAAAGCATCTGGTTGTGTCTATTCTATCTGGAAAACTTAAGCACTTCATTCAGTGTGATGCAGGTGCTCAGCTTGAATGTGGAACTGATTATAAGAAAAATATAATGGTGTTTATAGACTGGTATAGTTATGTATTCCTCTACTTTCTCTGCTTTGGATTCTTTTGTTGATATTTACTAAAGCCCATGATAAAAAGGTATAGGAGAGGGTGTTGGTCTTTTACTAACTTTAAAATGGTGTAAAATAAAGCCACATACATGTGGGCACCAAAACGACCAGTAAAATCTTTAATCTCAGATGTGTCGTACACATATGTATTTGCATGGATATGCATAGGCCTCATTCTAGTGAGCTCACCAAAAAAGACAAACTTTTAAATTAAGGAGAGAAAAAGAGATTTATCAAAATATCAACTAGAATATCTTTTTAAAAAGCAGAGAAGTTAGATGAAATGTAAGAGTTTTAGGTAAAAAGCTCCCATTCTTGACTGTGACTTTGCAACTGCATTCTAGTTGCCATCTAAGTTTCAAATAACTTAGTGGCTTTCCAAAATGAGTTCTGTACCTGATTCTTGGTAAACTCATCTTTCTACCTCCAGTAGGTCTGGCTGTCAGCTTCCTGTTCTCCTCAGCAGCCTGGCTGAGCTGCAGACACCTGCGTCTTGTTGTCACTTTATCACCCTCCTGCCTGTCACTTTGGAAGCTTCTCTCTCTCCTAGAATGTCTTTTTAAAGAAACTTAACATATAAAGTGAGAGCAAACAAACAACAGATATTATCCATTACAAAACAGGCAGTTACTGTATAAAATAAACAAGTTTAATTTCATAATGTATGCATGTTTGCCACAGATGACTATTATGTCAGTTCTGGTTACTTTTTTTGTATGCAGTATTTACCTTTTCCACATACAGGAATATCAAAAGCACATGGAGGCTTTTGATCAGAATGTAGCTAATGTTACAACTTGGATGTATCGTGCTGAAATACTGTTGGATGAATCTGATAAACAAAAACCCCAGCAGAAAGAGGAAATTCTTAAGGTAAAAAAATGCAATTTTCTGGAAAGCATTTTTTATTCTAAAAAGGACTATGTCAAAACTAGTGTATTTTGAAATGTATCACAAATTGATTAACGTTCTTTTTTTCTGTAATAAAGCTACCCTCTGGCAGCTTGTAGATTACTTAATAAATTTGCACTGCATTACAAAAGTTAAATCCCTGCAGAAAGAAACCCAGATATGTTATTATAAGTATTGGTGACTTCCTGGTGAGTAGAACAGCAGCTTATTAAACCTGTGTTTGATGGAGAATACTCCTTAAACACATCTGGTTGAACAAAATTCTTTTTTTCTGTGTTCTTCATTTTTAATTGCTTTTCTGTTTTTCTGTGATATGTTTCTGATATCTGTGGTGTCTGCATTTGATATGTCTGTCATATGATTGTTTTAATTCAATAAACATTCTGCACTGATGCCAAACCAACACCACAGACAAGAATATTATGTGTTGAGCTAGCTGTATAATAACGGGTTACTGTATTGATCAGAAAGCTTTGTTTGGCCCATTTCATCACTTGACCAACTGATGAAAAACTAACTTGCAAGGTAGATGTGAATTTTAAATTATCTCATTTAAAATACCTTCTCTGTTAAGATTAAACAACTTCAAATTATTATCTACATGGAATTTTTTGTCTGAAATCAGTGTCAAGCTTTACCTTGTATTGAACTCCATGATCAGTACATGTTATCTAAGGAACAGTTTGCAAATCAGAGTCAGAATTGTATTGCTGACACTAATATAATGATACCATTTACTACAGTAAAACTTTACGAATTCCAAGGCAGGGCATAAATCGATGCCTCATTGATCTCAGCAGAATTATGGGACGGACTTTTGTAGTTGAATGAACAATTATGCCAACATCACATATAAAGTACAATTATCTTTTCCATCACTACAGGTATATATATTTGTATTGCATTTCATACAGACAATGGAATGTAATTCTTAATGCCCAACTGTGTTTATTATTCCTGAATGCCTGGATATCTTTTTTGGCCTCTGCCTATACTGGGATCTACTGTTACGATTACTGTTTCAGAGGAAGAAGGTATTTGCCTTCACTTTTTAAAAATTTGTGATAGATCTATAGAAAAAAATCTCACTGGTTTTCGTCTGGTGAGTTTTCCCTGACTCAACTATGGACATGGACAGTAATGAAAAGAACAACTATGCATCCAGTTCCATAAGACATGAATTAGCAGCTCTTCCTAGCTGTAGGAACATAAAATAATTTAGCACATCCTCAAATACACTGCAGATAAGAACCTGCCTCGAAATAACATTCACCGTTAATTTCCTCTAGGAGATATTAAAACAGACATGTAGATACATTCCTGCTATAAATTTTGAGGGATATGAGTGGGAATGTTATCTAATGTGTTTCTGCTGGATTTACACACTCATGCATAATTATCTGAATTTGCTTTGTGGTTTTGCTCCCTATTCCTTTGCACACTTTCTCTCTCTCTCTCTTTCTCTCTCTTTGCATTTATTACTAACTTCAAGCCCTGTCTCTTGCTCACGGACTGTAGCGCTTAAAGGCTGAGCTGAATGATATACATCCAAAGGTGGACTCTGTGCGTGACCAGGCAGTAGACTTGATGACAAACCATGGAGATCACTGCAGGAAAGTAATAGAGCCTAAACTGTCAGAGCTCAATCAGCGATTTGCAACTATATCACAAAGAATTAAGAGTGGAAAGGTAGGAGGACTTATTTCCATATGGAGATGCCTACAAAATGGTATTTATATAAGGTGAACAATTACAACTACATAGAGGGCTGAAGTTTCTCCAAAAACTAAGCTTCTAAAGGAAAAACATACAGAACCTAAGAATTATTTATTTTTAAAGTGTGAACGTTTGTGGGTTTTGGCATTAAGGTCTTTTTTCACTATTTAACAATTAGAAATATTCACTGACTTTGTATGAATGTGACAAAGATTACTTCATTAACTTATAAAGAATGAACATCTGGGAAGATTCTTAATCTTCTCAAAGTGTGAGTAGCCTTTTTTTTTTTATATATAGATTGGTTTTTGAGTGCTAGTTTTTCATTAAATGCATTCAGCCTTTTCCTATGAGGCTGTGACTTAACAAGGTTTGAGACACAGATATATATACAGATTATATCAATTATCCTTCAGCTACTCTAATCTGTACAACTACTTTGACTGCTGAATCTGAATTCAGTGTGGATTAGGTAATTTTTAGCCAAGTTGTGACTTCTGAATTGGAATGAGGAAGGACATAAACCACCTACTTTCTCCACTGTATTTGCTGCCTTTATTGCAGAGAGCTATTCAGCAAATTAAAGCAGACAGCCCCTCAATTTGGTATATAGGATAATGGGAATGTGTGGATCCTGATCTTAACTATTTTTACTGGCTACTGTAATAGCACTGGAAATGAATGCACAGAGGATCAGTGGCAGAGCAGGACATAAACTTTGCAAAAAGCATCAGCAGAGAGACATGGTTTTCATGAGTTGTTTGGGATTTACACCTGGGTTCAATACCATGTGTAACCAGCACATTCTTTCTGGATATTTGAGTTTATTTAGGTTTCATTTCTGGAACAGAAAATAATATGTCTTCTGAATAAAGGTAATCTTATTTTTTTTTCCTATTGCCCGTCACTAGTACTTCAGCCATTCCAGTGTGTTTCTCACTTCTTGTGTAAGGACAAACTCTAGACAGAGAACGTCTTGGCACAAAGCCCAAACAGCTTCATCATGTGATGTTTTTATTCTGAACATCTGCTATCTGCAGTCTGTATTTCCTTCTCAATTTTACCTTCCACAACACTGTAAGCATACAGGGCTGACTCAGCTTTTGATAGGGTTCTGTGAAATTATTGCTTATCTTAGGGAAAAATGGGACTTCCTGTAGATGGTTTATTGTGGGTTAACTGTTTGCATTGCATATTGTGGGCTCACTCAAAGAAGGGGGAAAAGATGCTTGTCAAGATGAAGTGTCTTCAGAACACAGCCTGCAAATGTCTTCCAGATGTCAACTTTGTCTCTCAGGTGTTCTCCCATTTATGATTGTATAGGAAAGATGAGCTGGAATAGCAGAACCTCACTAAGCTTTATATACTATGTACCTAGCAAGATGGGAGGAATTACTACAGAACAAAATTTGAATGGTAAATTAGAATTTAGGGGAGATTTTCCAGGACCTTGGGGAATGGGCAGCTAGAATATGATTCACAAAGGATATCTACAGTAATAGCTATTGCGTAAGATAGAATAACAAAAATTGTCTGAATTCTTCATGATTCTGACTTGCTGTATTCATTTGGATAATGGACTAAATTTCTGGGTGCCTTGTTCTGTCTACCTGTATAATGTAGGTAAATGTACTTAATTTAGTCACAGTTTCAGCTATATGAGCTGAAAAAATATTATTGTCATGGGGTGATATTTTGCTTCCTAAGTGTTTGGGGTTTTTTCATACTTAGGTAAAAAGGAAAAAAGTTCACTCAGTGAATAACAGATTAAAAACTCAATTCAAAAGGATAGTAAGCTCTCATACTCTATTTTCAATCAATTCTCATCTGTTTTCAAATGAGCTATATTTTTTCAAATACTAATAATTATCAGTACGACAGTGACATAAATAAGAAATGACCTGTGAAATCAGTAAACACTTGCACAAAAGTGTATTCTGAATTAACAAAATTATCATAGTGTACTAAGAAGAGATTTAACATTTTCAAGTGGTCTTTGAACCTCATTCAATTATTGGAATTTAATATTTTTCCTTCCATTTTCCTTTTTGTTATTGTTTTTAACATTTTTCAGAGAACAGAATTTTATATTCCAGTTTTATTAGTTGATTTATCTTCTAGTGAGATTTAAATACTGTTGAAGACATCGCCCAGAACATTTGAGAAGAAATTACTCTGTAGTTTGCTATTATTTCTACCTCAGTAGAAGTGCTTCCTGACTGTAATTCTGTGCTGCTTGATGAAAATTTGCAAGCATAGTATTATTCTCTATAAATATTGTACATTATTATATTTCCATTATGTTTGTAAGTATGCAAAATCTTTGTCATTAAAACAATCAACCAGATACAATTTATTTTTTACCCTAATGACCTGGGAAAGGTCATCTGTGGAACAGCTGAGAGCAGATTACAGTTAATGTCCAGTCTTTCTTGTTTTAACTGATTAACTTAAATTATTCCCATTGTCATTACAAACTTTTGCTTTATAATAAATACTAATTGTACTTGAGGGAAGAGTAAAAGAGAACTGATTAGAATTTAATGTGCTTATGTCTTTAGCAAGAAGACAGTTGTATGTCCAAGAGTTCCTAGAACATCATAAAACATTAATTACCTTTAAATCTAAATTTTATGCAAGACTCATCAAGAATTTTTTGGTTGTTCTTGCATTTAAATTTTTGAAGGAAGAAAGCATTTTCTGTTAATCCTTTGCAATGCATAATAAATGTATTGCATATTGTACATTAAACTATTCATGAGCACTTGGGTATTAAAGGGTGGTGTATTACTGTTAATAAGTGGCACTTGTTTTAGAGTTTAGAAGTGAACAGTAAATTAAAGCACCATAATAATACTGGAACTCATTTTGGAGGATTTTTGTCTATTTTGTTTGGTTGAAGGGTTTTTGGTCCTGCATTTTTGTTGAGTCTTTTTTGAAACACCAATTTCTTTCAGTGCAGTTTTGGTGTTTTTTCATTGTTACAAAATATTGTTAGGGGAATATCTTACAGAAAGATTATTTGTCTTTTGTTTATAATTCACTTAGCATTTTTACTATTCTTTGTACGCAATGATTTCAAAGTAGTGAAGCAAAGTATCATGAAATTTTTCTCCATTGATAATAGTAGATGAGCTTTCATCTAAATGGATTGCCTGTTACTGTGTGAATAATTTCTGACAAACCAGATTTAGCTAAGTAGTGTCAGCATTTAATTTTTAAATAAATTGTTATGTTACACTGTTTATCTGAACCTGTTCTTACACACAAATGTGAGAATATAATTAATTTATTTATTAATTTTCACTCATCATAGAACTCTTGTTTTCTTATATGGAAAGTCTACAGTACTGTTAAATACCTATCTTTGGGTACTTTGAGTTGTATGATGTAGGTATTTTTCCACATGATAAAACATCTACCATTGTTTTAGCAATAAGGGGTAGAACAGATGTCTCTTTTCATTTGTATTTCTAATAAAACTATTAGGTACTTGATTTAAATAAATCTTTGTATTTCTCCCATTTTAGCCCTTCATTCCTTTGAAGGAATTGGAGCAATTTGACTTCGATATACAAACAATGCTTGAACCACTGGAGGTTGAAATTCAGCAGGGGGTGAATCTGAAAGAGGAGGACTTCAATAAAGATATGGTAATTTGTTTGAAATGGAAGTCTGAAGTAGGCAGGGAAATGAAAAAAACTGAGTGCAAATTAGAAACTTCCATATTTGTGTTAGGATCTTTAGATATGACTTGGACAAAATTTTACTGTGCTAATATATTATAAAATCAAAAATCCCAAGTTGGCATTAACTAAAAGCTTTAGTGATAAGTTAATTAATAGTTTATAAGAAATACATCTTTGGACCCTTGTGAAAAAACTAGGCAAAACAGGAATATTATCTACAGGTCCTATACTAGTACCAGCAATATTACAGAATAGGTATTGAATATTAAAATCTCTGTAGTGGCATAAAGACCAGGAAAACTCAGAATGAGGTATCTAAATGGACAAAATACTAAAAGAAGACATTCACTAAAAAAAAATTCTAGGCAATAATCATTGAAAGAAATGTTACTTGCCAATTGCTTCTTAACCAATCTGATTATACCATTTATTGTAAATAGTTTTTGTGGCTGCGGTAATCTTTATTACTCACGTTTGCTCTTTGCAAGTACTATAAACATTTATGCATATTGCGGGGGGGGGGGGGGGGGGCGGAGAAGAAAAAAGGGAAAAAGGAGAAAGAGAGGAGTAAAATATTGCTGTGCTTTGCTACTGTTGCCACTGTGGTGTGTTTTCTCCAGAGTGATTTTCAGAGGGATGATATTTTTTGGCTGGGCAATAACAGAGATTCGTCTTTAGTACCCCTAGCTTTGTGAGTCCTTAGCAAGCTCAAATATATTTGTCTTTACAAGCAATATAAGGATTCAATATTCTTTCCTTTTAAGGAATTCTTTAAAGATAACTAGTTCGTATCAATGGTGAAAGGAATCTTCACAGGACTTTTTTTTTTTTTTTTTTTTTTTTTTTTTAATGCAGGAAAAGCAAAATTTAAGGCGGTATGTACTGCAGTGGTAAATTCTAACTGAATCAAGTTTGACGGGGCAGTTTCCATTGCTTAAGCATATTTTGTTTCCTTTCTTTACATAAAATGTTTAGTGTGGTTCAAGAGATGCACTTCCAGAAGCTGTGGCATAGATTGAACTTCTATGTAAAAAGTACTTAGTGGTATCATTTTCCCTGACAGAAAAGCTGTTTTGTACTGTGATAATACATGAAATGGTCAGGAATTACATGGTCTCCTAGCATACTGGCAATTTCCATGACTACTGACAGTGATTTAGAATATCTTATATATATACCTCTTCTTTTTGTTTTAAAGCAAAATGTATTTTACCTTTTTGCCTTTAATTTTTTCATGCTATTATCCTAGATGCCACATAAAATCATGTATCAAACATCTGTAGGATTTCAGGTGCTGTTTTGCTTGTCACCCTCAAGTATCTACATGTATTGTAGGAAGCAAGTAAAAGTAATTCAATTTTCAGTGTAGAACTGCAAGTAGCTGTTAGATGATTACCTTAGCAGAACTGCAAGTAGCTGTTTGATGATTACCTTAGCAGAGGAAGTGTAGTTCTATATGTCTGTATCTCTTAGTACTTAAGTAATAATTAGATGGAAATGCCCATTATACTTGATTTTTTTTTTTTTTTTTTTTTTTTTTTTTTAAATCAGGGTGAAGATGATGAGAGCACAGTGAAAGAATTGCTGCAAAGGGGTGACATGCTTCAAAAGAGAATCACAGATGAGAGAAAACGGGAAGAAATAAAGATAAAACAACAGCTGTTGCAGACTAAACATAATGCTCTCAAGGTATAGGAGCTACAATTATAAGCACATGCTAGTAAAACCATTTTTTTCTTAATTTCAGGGAATTGTTCTGTTAAAATAATCTTCATTACTATTTAGAGATGAGTAATTTAAAGCTAGTTAGCTATAAACGTATATCCTCTTATAAACTTCTCTTGATGCCTTGGAAAAGACATTTTAAATCTCCAGTTTAACAAATACTGTTTTGTCCTCAGTGTTACAACGGTGTGATTGTTAGTTGGACAACAATGATTTCTTTGATAATAATTCCATTCCTTTTTTAACACATTGTGCATGTTTTACATTACTCCAACAGCAGTCATGACCTTAGAATCAGTTCTCACAAACTGTTATTTTCAGTTGAATAACATAGTTCTAGCAATGAATAAATTGTTTCATCCTTCAGTAAAAGTTTTATATACTATGTTCTTTAGTGGAAAAAGTGGTTTCAGCCTCTTTAGAATAGGGTAGGTGCTACCCATAGACCTAGCAGCTAAAAGGCTGAAAACCAAAGTTTCATATGAAAATTCTGTGTTACCACACTACTGTTCCTAGAAACATCCACAGTGAGACCTATTTGCACAAGCTAATAATCATTACAGGGAGTGTCATCTTTCCAGGGAAAGATAAAAGTGAGGAAAGGAAGAATCTTACAGTTGGAAAGTCACCTTTGTCACCTACATGGAGCTGTAGGCTCTGGCTACTATAGAAGAATTTTTCATCTTATTGACAAGCATAATTTTATTTTCTTTTGAAAATTTTGATTAAGTTCTTGGTTGTGTAACATTGCATGGTTACATTTTATTGTTCCTTATTTTTAAGTAGCATCTTTCCTTTTCTGTTGATTTAATTCTAACTTTTACAGCTTTGCAGATCTGTTTGAATTCAGTAAAAGAGTAGCTGGAATATATCACAGTTTCGTCCACATTTAAAATAAATTTGAAATCTGTTGGTTCTGTCTTTAACTGTTCCAAGTGGAAATAAATAGTAATTTTTATGGAGGAGAAACAAGAAAAATGTTTCTAGAACTATGCTATTCACCAGATCCTTACTGGCTATTTTTATGGATTAGAGTGACTGATTTTCTTTGGGTGACTCAGTTAAGGCATTCAAACTTGTCAAATAAAATTCAAGAACAGGTGAGGACAATTCATCTGAGTATTTTTACATAAAAAAGTACCAGTCATTTTAAAAATTACTTCTTAATAAGAAGTTATAGTAATGAAAATATTTTTTGAATTCTGTATAAGCAAAGTTAGGCAGTTAAAGCACACGCAAATGGAGTAAATTTACTAATATTTATATGAAATAAAAGAACATCTTTTTACCTTCCTGTTAAAGAGAAGTTTTAATACTTTTATAAAGCTGAGTCATATACACAAGACATTTGTTATGTAAACGGTATTTAATTTAGAAAAAGGAAACCTGCCTTTGCATACATTTCTGCATTGAAATGAATTTCTTTTGAATAGCTACACAGTTTGCATGCAGGCTAGAATTTCACAGGAGACCACAAAACGCAGGAAGCCCACTTATGTCTAGATACTAAGTGGGCTGTTTTTCCATCTGTCCAGTAAGTATTCTGAGCAGAAGTGTTTTATATAAAATATTGACATTTATGTAAGAGTCTTAACTTCTCTGAATATTGGTGACTGTCTCAGTGGTTTATTCAACATATGAACAACCCTGAATTAGCCAACCTTCTTTAAAAGAAAAAAATAATCTGTGAAAAAAAAAAATATGCTGTGTTCAGTTACTTATATGCTATAAAACTGAAGAAAATATGCTGTGCTGAGATACTTATATACCAGATTTATATATTAAAAAAAAAAAAATGGTCTTGGGCACATTTTTTCCTTCAGTGTGCACACATGCCAATTCATACTTTATAAGCCTTTAATTCATATTCTAATAATGTCTGCACTATGAACAGGACTTGAGATCTCAAAGAAGAAAAAAGGCTTTAGAGATTTCTCATCAATGGTATCAGTACAAGAGGCAGGCTGATGACCTAATGACATGGCTGGATGACATTGAGAAAAAGTTAGCCAGTCTACCAGACCACAAAGATGAGCAGAAGCTAAAGGTAATGTTGTTTTGGGATGGCAATGGTAGATCTTTTTGAGTGATAGTTTAAAAATTTAGCAGACAGCAAATGCAACAAATATTCCAATAGATATAAAATATTATCAGTTCAGTTCTTTAGTTCTATTTATAAAAAATAAACCCTAATTATCTGTGTTCAAACTGTCATTTATTTGTTGTACTATATCTTGTATTTGTTATACAGAATGTTATATAAATAACTTGAAACACACTAAATAAATTTTTTGTCAATAATATGGAAAGTGTGGAATGTATTAAGAAGCATCAAATGTTTCCTGGTAAAAATTGTAATTGATTTTATGTATCTTTGTTCCAGATGAACAAATGACTTACCAATATATGGATGACCTCTTTCTCATGTTAGCACATTCATTTTCATCAGAACATAATCATATGTCACTGTCAAACTGTATAGATTTATTTACATGCTGTCAAATGTTTTCCTAGTTTATTTTGCATCGTCTTTCTTTGCTTCATTCTATGTTGAGTTTCTCACAGAGTAAAATAGGAGTTAAGTAATATATTAAAGTCAAATATATTTGTAAGATGTCCAAATGCTATTTGTCCTAAATATGCTGACCCTTATTGAGAAAAGAGTTTCTCCAATTGCCCATCAGAGAGTACTGACAAGAATCTGGACATGGAAACTGTTGGCCTTTGCTAACTACTTTTCAGTGTGTACTAGCTGTTAGTATCTCTACAGCCAATTTCCAAGTTCTTCAATTTCAGTTTTGTTTTGTTTAAATGTAAAATAAGAAATTAAATAGCTGTAAATTTTAATTGTAACAATAAAATGGAAATGGAATTTCTGACAGAAGTATTTTGCTAATTTTAAGTTGATTGATCTAGTTAGCTAACTGTCCTGGGCCCTGTATTGGTTTTGCTCACTAGGAGATTGATGGAGAATTGGAAAAGAAGAAGGAAGATCTGAATGCGGTGCACAGGCAGGCTGAACGCCTGTCTAAGGATGGGGCTGCAAAAGCAGTGGAGCCAACCCTGATACAGCTCAGCAAGCGCTGGCGAGATTTTGAGAGCAAATTTGCTCAGTTTCGAAGACTCAACTATGCACAAATTGTGAGTTGTTACTGGCAAACCCATATGTTTGCAACTGCTACTACTAACAGCATCCTACTAACAATGAGAGCTTCAGGGTCAGTGTCAACTCTTCAGATATTAGTAAGAAAAACCCTATTGTCTGCAAGTGGGGGAATCTTTATATTCTAATGCAATAGTTCTCTGCTTTGGTCTTAAAATTGACCTTAAGTTAAATCAGCCAATTACAAAAAACTCAGCAATGAAAAAGTCATTTTTATTTCTGTTGCCTCATTATTTTTCCATACGATTTTCCAGTTTAAAAATGTCAGTTTGCCATGCATCTATTTTGTTCAGTGACCACGTAAAACACAAAAATTGTCTTTTTCAAACTACCCATCCCATGCCAGTTTCAATTGTTTTTTTATTTGTCCATAACATGTTATATGCACTTTAGGAAGAGATTTTAAAAGTTCTTATGGCATTATACATACATGACCTCTTCTTCAAATGCTTGAATTCTTAAAGGAGTTTTTGCAAGAAACTGTACTTTTAAATTTGACAGGATGAAAACATAATTTTATGAACTTTGTGTCTTCTGATTTTGAGTTGTTTAGGTGTGTATGAAATATTATTATTATTACTGGTTTATGCATGTTGCAATAACTGGATAAATAAAAGGGAGATAAATTGTCACTATTCTAGGTTTATGATCAAATTACACATTAGGTGTTACCCATTTACAAGGTTACCAGAGATTGCTTTTGCACTTACATGACAGCTTTTCCTTAACATTCCTATCGCTCTGCTCATTGTTTTTTGGGCTTTTGATTTTATATGAAGAAAGATAAGATTTGCTCTTAAGGAAGTTGATGCATTATGTGCTCTTCTGTAATCTTAAGTGCTAGTGTTAAAAGGGTGTTTCAACAAAGTATTATTTCATTTATTTATTTTTAAATGCACCTATATTGCAGAGAGGACATACTGATAAGATAATGACAATTTAAATACATGAAATGTTATTTCTAATACAGCAATAATGTATAACCTTTTGGTCAATACAGTCCTCTAATGTACTGTGTATATTGTGTATTTTTAATTTTTTTAATATTAACTTACGAAATGTATATATAAAAATATTAATTGGGATAGCTATGCAGTTAATGGAAACAATCAGAGAAACATTAACTTTTGTTTGTATGTTGTAAAATCTTATTAAATATGATTACTCTTTTCATATTATTATGATTTGTATTAAATTTGATGGATGTAATCAGTTGCAAATCGTTTATATTGGCATCAAGCTAGATCAGGCTTCACTTTGTCTTGTAAATGAGCCTTTTTTTATGATTAATATATTTGTTCCTTTGATAAGCAAGAAATAAGAATATGCATGCAATTTATATAAAAACATTCTGCTGTCAATGTGCTTTTTATGTCACCCACCACCTACCATGACAGATGAATATATCCATTATAAAACTTTACTAGCAAATCAATAAAACTATATTTTAGCATATTTTTCTTTAAAATATGTAAGGTAGATACATCAACACATACACTTTTGTGTTGGTCAAAGGAGTACAGTCATCAACCTTTTAAAGCCATGTAACCATTACAAGTATTTTTATTGTTAAAATATATTATTTATATAATCTATTTTTATCCTTGTAATGGTTAAATTTTTAACTACAATATTTCATGCAAGAAGGCTACTGGTTAGTATTTATCTGTGGAATTAGGTCATTATTAAATGAAATGTGCATGTGTACAAGATAATGTATCCTCATTTCTCACTAAAAATATCTTGTTTTTTTGACAATGACTAAGACGATATTCATGTAAAATATTTTAGAAGTTTTTCAGGGGCTACTGAAACTGGTGAGAGGCAGTATATTTTCATGGCTCAAAGCAAAGAAGCTCGGCTGCCTTGCTACTGGGTTTGCTGAATCAGTAAAACAAAGTGAATTTCTTTCGAGTCCTATTTTTTTCTTTTTTATTACAGCCTGAGTACCTACCTCACAGGGATGTTGTGAGGATTAATTAATTGTTTGTGCAAGACTTTAAAATACAAAAGAAAAATGAAAATTCAAACTATTCACTTGAACACATGCATATAGCAGCAAAAAATAACTTTCACAGAGATGTTCTATGTTAACCACCAACTTAATAAAACCATATAATAAAAATACAAAAAAGGAATTTATTTTTAAAGCAAAATAAATAGAAAACTGCTGCATTTTTATTTATAATTTCTGATGTATTCAATAACAGACTTATTTAACAATTGAAAGTTTTTATTATAAATCAATGGGGATTTAGTTGTACTGTATATCTTGCAATTCATGATGATTCATTGAATAAACATAGCAAGACTGCATTGAAGAAGACCTTTAATTATGTGGCTTAATGACAGATTTGCATTTCTTACCTTTGTTTGAGCTAATATGTTTCTGATATGGAAGTATGAAATTAGAATGATCATGCTCCCCTGGATTTTACTTTTCCCCAATACTTGTTGGGAAGACCTGTCAGAAGGATACAGCAACTATAACCATATAAGAATTGATTCTCACTAGGATGGTAAATTGTCATAAAATTCTGATTGCCTCACAAATATGTAGCTGTAAATACCCAGCAACTAATTGACAAGTATATATGGATGTATATTTATAAAAAGGAGTTTTCTGTCATCACTTCTCATAATAAGGTATAATGTAGTTATATTACTTCAAACACTACATGTTCTGTTTAATGCCAGTTTTGAGACATTACTCAATTTTGTATAATGGTCATCTCTTTATGTGAAAATTGTCAGAGAGTAATGCAGGAAATAATTTACTTAGAGGGAAAATATAGGGGAAAAGGATGGGTTTATTGCAGTAGCAGATAAAACATGGTACAAAAATGCATAAATACAACTGCACAAAACATAACATGACACTGAGTGGGAAAAAGTTTTTGGAGTTCATATTGTCTTACAAGTTTCTTCTCCCACCTGGTGTCTTTATTCTTATGTGACAAAATAAACAGTGGGCAGAAAATTCAGGTTTTCAGTTGAGCAGATTTCTGGCTCTGTATTAAGAAAAGTTTAGCTTTCTATTTAATTTCTGCTAAAAATATCCATTTGAAATTAGTCAGTAGTAACTTCGGTTGTGAAATCTGAATAACTTATTAAAGAGTGGAATATTTTGCCATCATGTTTTAAAATGATGGTTAACCACTAAATCCCACTGAAACTCATGGAAGCTTAAGATACTCTTCAAAATACAAGCCATTAAAGTTTAATCCTAAAGCAGCATGCAATTTTTGCATATTAAAATTACATGTTTGTTTTTTAAAAAAGTTATTTCAGTAAAAATCGTAACATTATAGAGGCCAAGGGACATTTATTTCTAGATTAGCTCTGCAGAATCTAAAATAATTAAGCCTTGGTAGTCACATAGTATTTTCAGAAAAGTTATCAATCCCCTTTACTACAGTCTAAACCTAAATCTTCCACTTACTATTTTTCTGCAACGGTTTGTGCCACTGTTGCAGAGTGATGAAAATAGTTATCTCTTGCAAAGAAAGAGGTAGATTCAGATAGTTTAATTCAAATCAGGATCAAAATCAGTTACTGATACATTGATTACATCTAACTAAATTAGCTTTACTTAATGCCTGGCTTATAGAAGATTTATTTCTGTGCTGTCATTTCAGAAATCCATGTGTATGTTTATGTCATGGCTCAGCTTAGATTTTATTGAGCTGACGGAAATTATCCTGAGTGTAGATAGTAGTGAAGGCCTTTATCACGAGAAAGTATTTTCTAGATGAACACAGATGCAGAGCCTACACTATAAATTCTTATTTCATATGTCCTATTACCAAGCTATCCAACATCCTTTCTGCCATCACATATGGTGATTTTTTTCTTTTCCTCTCTTGGCTGAACTATGCAGTAAATAGTAACTCAGAGTATTTTTGAGACAAGAGGAATATTGTTCTTGCAACCTATTAAAAGCTGTCACAATTATGTACTTATTGATGTATATTCAAGCAAAAAAACAGGCTTACCTATGTAAATTCAGTAATTTCATTGGTGACACATACAAACATTCAATTGAAATTTATGGTCATTTTATTACTGAAATATTTGGGCCTGGATTTTGGCCATACTGGGAAAAATAATAAAATTGGTCAATTTATAAACATCAGGAGAGAATGTCCTTTTCATACCAATTAGACTATGCACTGAACAAGAATGAATAAGGAAAATAGCTGTACAAAACTTGTATTGATTTCTATAAGGTAAGTGATTTAGTATGAGTAGTTAAATAGTTATCTGCAACATGGACAAAATACCAGTACTCTTAGCACTTACTGTGAACTAAGTATCATAAACTAAATTTTTCCAAATAAAATACATTATTCTGTTTAAGACTCTGTAAAGCATTCAGAAATTCAAAATACCTGTCTCCTGGATGATCACTTGAGATGAGAGAGTAAGTGATCAAATTCTGGAACCAGATTAAGGACTGATAAAGTTTACATTTGAAATTCAAGTTTGTTTAAATTCAGTCTTTTAAGGATATCTTGCAGTTTTCCGTTAATATTTCTCTGTGAAAATCTATTTAGTTCATTTAATGCAATTTAAACTTTTTTTTTTTTTTCAATTGTTAAAATACATTTATCTATAAAGATATTTTCTAAAATATAAATCAAACATTAAGTAAAATAAATCTGTCACAGTTAGATAAACACAGGACTAATTATCTATCTGCATCTAAATAACATGAATACTTCAGTGATATTGTGCTACCATTGTTTTCGGTTGTTGTTTTCCAGTTTTCAGAACCAGCAGCATTGTTTATCCTTACTTAAGTATTTCTTGGGGTAAATAAACAAATAATGGTTGCCAAGAAGAAGGACAAAATAATTCTTCATTATTCCTACACTGAGTTGGAGAGGGGACGAATCAAAGAGAGAAACAGCATTAGGAAAGCAAATTGAACAATTACTTACTGGACAGAGAAAAGAACCTTACAGTGATGGATTAGTATCTGTTTCACCTGTGCACTTTGGGTCTCTAAAGGGCAGGACAGAGGTGATCTTGTGACATCATTTAACTTTTCTGACATTTACAGTGGCAGCTTTTTAAACAAATAGCTTTACACAGCACAGCTAAAGACTTTTTTTTGACTGTGGTCTGCAAAAGGGGTGAGGATGACTGAGAATCTTTGGGGAGAGAATCACAGCTGAATGTTTGCACCCATTTTCTATCATCCATCAACCTGGAAATTGCTGTTAGAAAATGTATTCCAAATAATTTAATTATATTTCAAATGCTCTAGTTTTATGTCTAATTTAAGATAGAAAAGGTATGGGAAGTACACTGAAGACAGGTATTCTCTTTGATACAGCTGAAGAAGAGCTAGTTTATAAATGCATTTTAAAATGCACTTTACCTTCTCTGTGTCTAAAATGAATGCATACAGTGTAGTGGTAATTGATGTGAAGACCATCTATAACCTTCTTTTTATAAAAATTGAACAGTTCACTACAGTCTTCTGAGTTCTTCTAAAGCATATTAGTCTTCTCTTCTATTTCCTGATTAATTCTGTACAGTATTCACTATCACCACTGCAAATCTGTAGTATTTTAATTAAGTTTAAAAAAGTTTACACAAGAGGTTTTTCTCTGCCATTTTTCATTATCTGTTATAAACTTTAGTGAAGTTTAAAAGTGAAACTCGCCAACTTTACCTCATCACATAGAAATTTAAAATCCTGCTGCAACCTGGACTAAGGCAGTTTAGGATGCTGTCTTTAAACCATTTGAAGTGGTTATAAGAATGTAGTCTTAGACACGCCACAGGCTTTTCTTACTGTTTTGTGTATGGTTGAGATGGAAACAAGACCTATACCCTTGGTTAAAGGATCACATGCAACATAGCACCCAATTGTCTCTCAGTTTTCTTTAGACAAAACCAAACATTACACTAGTATAGTATTTTCTTCCTTATATTTGTCTAGCTATTTGAGAAACAAGGTAGCTAATCGTCATCTTTTTTTCTCTGATATAGTATATCATAATTTAGTAACATAAAAAATTACATGATGAGGAATTTGGTGTCAACATTACTTGGCTATAATATTGAATTAAATAATAAGGGAAAAGACCTGCTGCAGAATAATCTGGCACTAAGTGACAGTATCATTTGAAGAGATTATTTTCATCTCCTGTCTACAATTCAGGATGTTGGTGTCACTCATGGGGGTTTTTTGAGGGTTTTATTTTTCGCATGGATGCATCTGAGTATACACATGAAGGTGCAAGAAGGAAGTAAATTTGTATATGCACAGTGCAAGTGCTGAGTATGTATGTATATTTAATCAGTTTTCAAAACTGCTGGATTAATAGCAATTTCATTCACATGATTAAAATAAATAAATAAATAAAAATCTATGTTTTGGAGTAACGAAATCAGCTTAAGTGACAAACCCTATTATTCTCTATGATTGCATCTCTATAAATGTGAATTAAGGTTATATTAAGAAATAAAGATGGAAAAGAATCAGGTAATGCCTTTTTAACATTTCTGGGAGGTGTCAGTGTTTAAGGCTTAGGACCATGCTCTTTGAAACTGTTACCATTCAACACTAGTGTGGTCCTTTAGTGGTATTTTTAGATTATTTTCTAAATTATCTTGAAAAAAAAGCTAACAGACGTAGTTTGCATAAATATCTGGAAAGTTAGCATCACAAATCAACAGCCAATTTCAAAATGGGTTAGTCAATTTAGACATTGATAGAATGTACAGTAACATATCTGTGATTTATTTAACATTAATTGGTTTCTCTGTGATCAGCCAGTAGTGTTACACATATTATTATTCAAGACAGCCCTAAAGCTTCATGCATAAATGCACTCTAAGATTATGGAACTTCTGTAATCTCAATAAATCAGCCATTAAATAAATTGGTATTGACCAAAGTCTATTCCTAAGAAGGCTGCCTTACAGCATATAGTGTAAAAGCTGGTTCTGCCACTATATACACTCTTTCTTCTCTATAGCTTAAGACTGTCCAAGAAACACGATTTTGAAATACTACTTTGAGTAAAAAATAATTTGAAATTCCTTCAATTCTTTTGGGTATTTCCTGCTGTGGAGGCAGATTTGAGTAATGCTGGTTTAACAGAATCAATAGAAACTGTCACAACTGGACATCATGATTACAAGGATATTGGACTGTGCAGAAGAGTTTAATCATCTTGAGTGTCAACTAGATACTTCCTTAAGTAGGGAATTTATAATATCTGTGTGGTTTTTTTTCAACTGTGAAAAATATTACAAGATGAATACAGGAAATGGTTGACAAGTATATGGATTTATGTATTCTATAGTTAGCATATAAAAACTTTCAAATATATTTTATCTGCTGGAAGGTAACACATATAAATCAATGACAAAAGTCTTTTCCAGGTAAACCCTTATAAAATTCCAAATAACTTATTTAAATATCTGTTGAAAACTAGCCTAGGATGTAGATTTTGCAATGCATTCTGATTTTTTCATTCCAAAATGTATCATGAGTAACTAAGTATTTGCTTATTTACTGATATCTAATACTGAGAACGGTTGTCTCTTTGACTCACTGGTAGTTAAAGGCTTATCTTCCCCCCAAAATGCTAGTGACTGTACATGGCCTGAGCAGTGTTTTTTAAATGGTTATGAGGTATAGTCTTTACTTTTTTTAAAAAAATTCCTTTTATAATCTTACAAATAAGTTTAAAGTCATGACAGAGACATACCGATTTCCTTCTACATGTCAATTTTGAACTACTGCAATTATTAAGATTGAGATATGCCATCTTAGTCACAAGTAATTAACATATATGCTTAATTTATTTAAAACAAGACACACTTTATAAATCCTAGTAGTTCCAATTAGTCAGTTATGATATAATGCTACTAGATTTTGTTTTTCTTCAGGATATGATAACTTTACAGCTGTGGAATAAGATAACAGTGCTCTATATTTTTTATTTTCAGAAAGAGATGGCTTATATCACACACAGTACAGCATATGAGAGTCTTATGTCCTGGTTTTATCATAGTTAAAATTAATTTTTTTTCCTCTTTGCCTTAACAAATAGTTGCCAATGAAAGTTGTTGGGGTTAAGAGCAGCAGAACTGATAGAATTTCAAATTTCTGCTAGTTGAGTCGCTTATTTGCGTGAATGCTAGCAGGTCTTTAGTAAGGAGCAGTGGGTAAGTTTTCAAATAAGCTGCGGCTAAGTTCAGCACACATCAGTGCCTCAGTCTGAGGAGAATCCATATCTGGGGGCAAATAAAACAAAAGCACTATTAAGCAATAGAAAAAGGCGTTGCCAAAGCTGTTCATTTTACCACTTAACCAAGTGTATTTGACATCTTAGAGGGCTCAAAGCATGAGGGTGTGCAGAGCACAGAGGATTGGCTGCAGCACCAAAATGCTTTGCCATACATTTAAAACTACGTATTTACCTCCTGGTGAATAAATAAATAAAATCAAAGTTATGGCTATGAATGCAACCAATATAATGACAAATTACTCTGGGTTTAATGTTTAAAATTAGTTGTTATAGCTTTTCTCTGTATTTTTTTTTTTCCTCATCTAAACGTGAAAGTAATGCACTCAAAAAAAAAAAAAAAAAAAAAAAGATTTGGGGATAGAATAAGTAGTCATCCAAATCTTTGAGCCAAGCAACCACAGATATCACAAGCAACTAAAGGTATCTATCCAATCCACCATACAGAGTTAATCAGTGTAGCATGACTATCTGAGTTTTAGGGAGATGTCCCATAATTTGAGCCTAAAATATAGGGTACAGAGTTTTTCTTATGGAGAAAATCTTTGCATTTCAATCAAGTTATGAAGGTCAAAAATAAGACAGTGAAATTAAGTTCGCACTGGTTAATGCCTGTTGATTGATAGTTTTCAAAATCAAAGCCTGCAATTTTCTATTGCTATTCCTAGCATGTAAAATTTGCTGAAATGTTCTCTAATTAATGCTATTACCAAGAATAGTTTAATTTTAACTGGCTTTATTTCATTTTATGTATAGATAAAATAGATTCATTTTATCATATAATAAAAACTGTTAATTCAACATTTCTCAATCAGTAAGGTATGCCTTAGCAGTAAAGTATTGTGAAGACATAAAGCACTGTCCAAGAAGACTACTGAAAATAATAATGTGTATTTTTAAATTTTCAATTTTTATATAAGTCACTGATGAAGTCAGATACAAGCATTAAAATACATCTAAGTATTGCAACATGTAGGCTTTTCTGGACCACAATCATACATGAGTAGAAAAATCACATACATGAGAAAATATTTACATTCTTACTTGAAAATACATTTTTTTTTATTATTATTAGTTTAAATAGATCTTAATGCTGCCAAATGCCTTTTAAAGCCTTGCCTTCGTGGAACTACACAAGCATTTTATAAATTCTTAATCCTGTAGTGAAGATTCAGGTCTCTAAACTTGAAAGAGATGCTTCTTTTTGTACTGATAGATAACTTGCTTGTGATTGACTAAGGCCATCCAATCTCATGATGAAAATTCCATGTTATTAGTATAATTTTTATCTACTTTCTATGTATATACACACTTACAGGTAAGATGTGCTAACAGTACTGAAGACACAGAATTTACTTTTTTATGTATAAATATGTACTTGAAAATAGTTTCATTAATCTCTGACAGCATTTGGTCATACTTTTGCAGTTTTAATTCTTTATTTGATCTATTATTTCTAACCATGGTTAGCAAATACCATGTAGTTTAAAGTTTTCTCTAGAAAACAGTAAATTGTTCCAAAATATATTGGACTCTTTGAGACATAACTGCCTTTATCCAGAAGTTGTCTGCTATCCATTTCTTATTTTTTGTGTGTGGTGCACACCTATGTTTATTCCTCAGAGGTGACTGCCTTTTTACACTCTCATATATCCTACGGTTACTTCTAAAGATTACTTTCTCAAGCATTAATTCACTTCAGGAGGAGGCACATGTTTGTTTGTTTTTCCTGAACTTCTCATCGGGATGTTGCTATGACCAGAGTCATGGTACAGTAGTGTGATAGTTGTGTTTTGCCACTTTACTCCTCCCACGTACTCTGTTTGTGTAAAGTTACTAACTCAAAAGCATAGCGCACTTAAGATCACTATGAGTTTGGAGGCATATAGTGAGAAGGAACCAAAAATGGAACAGTTGTCATGGCCTAATACAAAAAGGTTGGAGGCTTTCTGAGTGTAAACTGTTGAACAGCAAAAGTGATGTTGGGATTATTCCCTCTGCAGAAAGAGGAAAGGAAATTAGTATACTGACATAGGTAAAATGTGTTTTAACACCGAGTTTTCCAATGCTAAAAGGAAATTAACAGCATTTTCCAAGGCTTGTTGGCTCTGATTCTACTAAGCAATACTGTTCTAGATGTAGGCAATAATAATCGCAGATATTTCTTTGAGGGGGAGGATATTTGATTTTTTGGGCAAACCCTGCATTATTCCAGTAGTTTTTTGGATTTTGGGGGGTTTTGGTTTTTTTTTTTTTTGATTGGCTGGTTGGTTTGTTTTTTGCTTGTTGGCCTTCTCTGTAAGGGCCAGTTCATAGCTGTATTTCTTATCTTTCTGTTGCACCTGTTAGGATGTGGTAGCTATCAAGAAAATCAGTTTCTCATGTGTAAGTAGAGTCATGTTTATGGAAAAATCCTGTACTGTAATTAAAAACATGTAATCATGGGGAAGAAAATTCTATTTACTGTTCTAGAGATGATGACACCTTGTGAAAAGCAATAAATGAAATAATAAGCCTTACCCAAAAGAAGTTGTTTCTTCAGATAATAGAGAAAATTAGCACATCAGTATATCACTGTCCATCAAGTAAGAATGCAAAATAAATTAATATCAATAAAAATGTATTTTACAGAAATAACAATACAGGAAGTGGCCATTTACACCAGGATTTCACCATCATTCTTAACAGCTCATTTGTATTATATATTATTTTAAAATACTTTTGACTTTGAGTATTTTCAAGTAACTGTCTAACATATTCTGCCACTTTGTCAGATTCAACTTATTCAAAACCATTCTCAAATGACTTCCTAAAACTTTAATTTCCATTTTCTTATCTATTTTTAATCCTGATAAAATGTTAACCTACCTTGCTTCTGTTGAACCATTTTGGCATTAGCAATGACATATATCTTTACTGAATGAATATTATTCTTAATAGTAGTGGTTCCCAACTTCTACTCTCTCCTTTTTTTAAATGTTTTTTCTAATTAATATGTTAGTATATGATTCAGTTTCAGCTATATATTTCTAGTAAAGATAATTGTCCAGAATATAGGGAAGGACTCTGCCCATTTTATCTTCTACAGTAAGGCAATTCCAGCAAACATAGGGAGAAGCCAAAATTTTTCCCTTTTTTGAATGATTAAATGCCAGTTCTGTGTAATGCCTACCCTCCACTCCTTAGTGCAAGATGCCAACTTCTGCCTTGGGTTCCATTATGCTACTATCAATGAGGGAAAAATAGAAGGAAAGAATCACTTGTGACCAATTGAACACCTGCTAGAGTCAAAGAAATTTAATCCTTTTTTTCTGTAGCTGTATCAAATTTCCAACTCTTTTATCTAAATAGTATTCAGAAACTAATAAATTTCGATTGTTACTCTTTTTTTAGAATAAGGTATTAAACAATGTTGCCAAATACGACTGCAGGTTCTGGTAGGCCTCTATTTTCAAATATCAATCCATTTATTTATTTATCTTGTTGTAGTTTAACTGACAATATAAACATTAATGGTTTGCTTGAACTAGAAATCTTCTGAGTCATGTAATCTGTAGAAATATATGAGTAATCATCCAGCTGTGAGAAATATCAATGTAATGTTTTCTGTAAAGGGCACTATGAATATATGGTTGCATACATCTCATTAACATTGATAGGTGTTAAATATTACACATATTTTGAGGGATTACTATACCATATATATCATACCACGTTCAGTCCAGTCTTCAGGTGTTAATTAATTTTGCTTCAAGAGTGCTTTTATATGAGTTCTTTGTAGTAGTGTTTGAAAGATAACCAGTTTTGGCACTACTATAAATAATAAAGCATGATATTCATGAAGTACTCACACATCAGATTTCTGTTTGACTTTTTTCTTGTTTTAGGAAATATTTAGAGCAAGAAGACACATTTTATTTTATGTACACATGTATACATGTATATGTGTACATGTATGTGTACATGTCTACATTGTTATTAGCCTAAATTTGGGTTAAAAAAAATAGATAAAACTAATACAGCTATATAAGCTAATTATATATAATATATATATTTTATATATATCTTTACATTTTCATGTGACTTAATTTTGAGTGAATAACTGCACACCTAGCATGCTCTTTTAATTACTGTGGATATAAATCTTCTGTCTTCTTAGTAAAGAATAAAAAATACATATAGTTAAAATGTTCCTCATGAGGGTCTAAAGATCTTTGCTACACGTAGAATTGTCACAGTGTAGTCCTAAGGAATTAAAATGTATTGCTGCTTGCTTCAGTGGCCTGTTGAGAATCTTCCATTTTCTAATCAACTGGGACAGCTTTTTCTTTAGGTTTACTGGGGTAAACTGCTATTTTTGTTGAGCATGTGATTCATGAAACATATAGGGGGCAAACACATTTTTTTTTAAGCAATTTATTTTAAATAAAAATTATAGCAGTGATATGGTAGTTTGAGAGGTTTCAGTGTTAGCAGATGTACTGAGATAGTCATTTAGTGAGAAAAGTGTAAGCAAAGCAATTAAATTTGCATAAGAATTGCAGCAGAATAACACAAGTCTACAGATAACTTTATGGGCTTTATATGTGATATGCATACATCTAGATTGCATATATGCATATTTTAAGTCTAAAGAAAATGAAATGACTCCACACAGTAACTGAAGAGAGAAACATGTCATAAAAGGATGGACAGTTCAAATAGATAAATTAAAATGAGACACCTTGCTGAGTTGTGTGTGTAAGATACTGTTTAAATTTGTTTTCTTTTACATACTGTGTAGCTAACTAACAATACTGTTTTCTTCAGGACCATTAATTCATTGTCTTTCAAATATATGGCTCCAAAATCTGTGATTATCTGTATTAGGACTGAAACATCTAAATAATATGATTTTTGAAAGGAAGATTGCCAGAAATTGCTTGTAAAAGTTCTTTGAGGTCCTCAATAAGTTTATATTTTTGAGAAGACAGACATAAAGCATAATGGATCTTGGACCCATACTAGGAATTTTACGTGATGTGACAAAACAAATAAATGATAACTTATGCTTACAAAATCATAGATAATTTATATCTTTTAAATTATGCCTTTTCTAATGGATTTGCGGGTGATCATGTATTTAGAGTTGAGATAAAAGAAGCAATCAGTGTTCCTTCTGCTCCAAAGGACACTTTCGATATTACTTTTTATCTATGATCCATAAACACATAAATCAGAAACTTACAGAATTTATATAAACAGTCACTATTTTGTCACCTTAAATGTCAGTATCTTTCCAAATGTCACAGATCAACTATTTTATTGGATTCAAAATATTCTGAGATTTCTTTACCTTTGGTGTATATGTGTGCTTTCAGAATACGATGTCTATTTCATATTTGTTGAGAATAAAAAAAAAAATAAATCTTAATTTCCTGAAGAGGTGTGTTGCTGGGATTTCTTTTAGAAGTATGAATGCATTAAAGAATTTTCAAATCATGAAATTCTGGATTATACTTTCTAGTTTAAAGAGAAAGGTTTTAGTATAGTGTTGAAAGTGCTGAGCTGACCTAGTTTTGTGTTGCATGTTATTTAAGAAATTGTGTCTATTACACAAGTCATTATTTTACTTGACACCTTGAAGTGATTTAGTAGTTTAGGCCTGGCATGCATGGAATTTCTAAAATGAAAGACAGATTCTTAAAGTGGTGTGATGATTTAAAATTAAGAAGCTAGCACTAAAATCTCAGTAATACCATAATCTCAATGTACACTTGTGTTTCCTATCTTCATTTCTTTGGAGAGTAGAAGAAGAGTCTGTACACTTTTGCATGTATTAATTTTAGTACTTGCCATTTCAAACAGACTAGTGGAGTGTGAGTGATCTATGTCAGAAACATCAAATATTTCCTGCATTTGTCCTTAGGAATTATTTTTAATTATTTTTAGGTTGTGAACTGGAAATTGCATTAACTTATAAGTTTGTGTATTGTTAAGAAACTAAAGGAAGCATTCTGTTGTATATCTATACTAGCAAACAGTTCATGAAGATACAACTTTTGTGGTGACTGAAACTATGACTGGGGAAACTACTCATGTGCCTTCTACGTACCTGGCAGAGATCCTGCACCTTCTGCAAGCATTGTCTGAAGTAGAAGAGCGCCTTAATTCTCCTGTTCTGCAGGCAAAGGATTGTGAGGATCTCTTCAAACAAGAAGAGTGTCTCAAGGTAAGATAGAAAGCTTTTCTTACAATGATTGGATTCCATTATTTTTAGGCTTTTGTATATTGGCAGCCTGTGCTCACTCTGAGTTGTCTGTATTATAAATGCTCAGCCCCAATCTGTGATGTGTGCATTTATGGATGTTTATATATGAAGGCACATTGGTGCAAAGTATAAGAACATTGAAGAGTTTGCTTATTTTTATCTGTTTCAACAGTATTTGGAAGAGCATTAGAGTATCTGAAAAGTATGTCCTTGAATGGTAAAGGAAGGATGGAGAGGGGTAGTTGTGTAAAGTTGTGAATTTGTGGTTAAAGTTTTGTTTGTGTGTTTGTAATTTGAAGTAATTAGTAAATAACCCTTTCTACACCTAATCTTGGAAGCTTTATTTTAGTGTTCAGTTTTAAAATATTTTTTATTAAAACGGAAACAATAGCAAGTAAAATATAGCTGTTGTATTCCATGCTAGACATAAAAAGCTTAAAATCTGTTTGAGGCTGTACTCCATGCAGTTATCACAGTTTAATTAGCTAAACAGAAAATATTGTCCAATAGGTAGATACTGTATTTAAGAAGAATATAATTCAGTATTGTTGATATGACTTTAAATATTACTGCCTGGTTTCTTCATCACTTGCAATAGTGAAATCCCTTGAAATGGGTGGTATTTTTCCAACACAGAACTGATGTAAGAAGTGAGTAATATTAAAGTTGTAAGCCTAATTAGATGAATGACTTATCTGCTTTTGCAGAATAATGTTTGTGTGAGGAAAGCCTTGTAAAAAATCATGCTTAAGTGCTGTATATAATTACAGTAATTATAAATTGTCATCCAGAATGAAGAGACCACAGTTCCATTTTTCTGTGATTATTTTGGGGAAGGAAATGTTTTAAGAAAAAGAAATGTTAGCCTAAAGAGGCTGGAATTTGCCTACAGTCAGCTGTAAGAAAGAAGCTTTGAGGGAGAGTCTGAGCAGGGGCTCTGGCTAGGTGCTCTGAATTGTCCTCTGTAGGAGACCATTTATCGCTTTCTACAACAGAGGAAGTGTAACAAAACCACATCCATATGCTGCTATTAGCTTCTATAAAATCACATAATTTATAATTCTTATACATGAACAGATCTTCTACATTTTAGGCATCTGTATACACACACACACATATCAATATTCTTATTAGCTCTTGAAAAGTAGGGTATTTTCAGTTTCCTATCAAGGCAGTATAGTATGTGTAGTGAAGTGTAACAGTGAAGTATTGGAGCAAAAGAAGCATGTAACTGATAATATGACTGTGTGAAATAACAGTAGGCCGTTCCTTTTATCACTTCTCATTTAGTACCTGTAAATTAAAGTGTTTCTGAGTATTGAAGCACACAACATGCCAATGTTATTCTCGTTCTTCATTTTAAGCAATCCTTTTTGATAGAATGACTCTTCTGTACAAAAATAAAAAGTCAAAGACCATGTAAATTATGGTTAATGAGCTACCACTTGGTACTTGTCTATGAACTTAAGTTCATTACTAGGTTGGATGGAAAAGCGGTGACCTACCTCAAGCAGTTTACTAGCAGATGACTTGCTTTTACTGCTTCTTAACACTTTACATTTGGGTTA
The DNA here is from genome assembly GCF_018691265.1 of Tyto alba. Taxonomy (NCBI): domain Eukaryota; kingdom Metazoa; phylum Chordata; class Aves; order Strigiformes; family Tytonidae; genus Tyto; species Tyto alba. Next base: position 19,306,528 of record NW_024881276.1, on the reverse strand, counting down.
TCTTTATCTGATTTATATCCATAACTAATCCGTTGTTCGCCCACATATATTTGGTACTATTAGAGTTGACACCAACTTTAATAATATTGATTTCTGAGGTTACAAGTACTGCCATAGGTTTAATTTAACTTAACTATTAAATTGTTATGAGATGCATTTGTGGGCACAGTTCCATCTTCCTCCCAGATAAATCTCTTCGAAGAGGCAAATGGATCTTGCACATTCATGGGTTTTTGGAAGGTTATAGTTTTGATCTGAGCCTGTTTAATGAATATTTATTTCCAGTGAAAAGCATTTATCATTGTCATTATCCTGCAGTAAAAAAAGAAAGTAGTGCATAAATTGTTCAGCAGCTGGTTGGGAAAGGTTTGAAATTAAATTGTGGTTGATTTTTATCCCCGATAGATTTGCACAAATCAAATTATGGAACTGTCATGAATAGCTTTGTGTTTTAAAACTGAGTTTGTGATTTATTTTTTTTTCCACTCCCATTCAGAAAGAATCCATTTTAATTAATCCTTAAAAGGAAAAGTAAGTTTATTTGCAACAGTCTTTCAGTGGTGACTGCTTTGAACATTTTTCTACAAAGTAAATATGTATAGTAACACTTAAACCTGATTGCTCATTATCAAATAGGATAAATATAAAATACAAATTAAAAATTGATTTTGATTGTTGTAGATAACTGTAGAAGTGACTTTTTATATCAAAGGGAAGTAAAATAGCAAGATGTGAAGTTTTGCAGCAAAAATCTGATAACATCTAGCATTTAATAAAGTGTAAAGGTTTTATGGTCATGTTTAGTAAATCTGCTGAAACCAGCTCATAGGAATGTTGTTCTCTTCATTTTAAGCTTTAGGGAGTGGAAAAATCAAATAGAGAGATCAAGTCTTGTCTCTTTATCTCATGAAGTCAACAATTGCAATTTTTCCATTATCCTATTATAAGCTCTTTTAAGTATTAGGGCATACATCAGTTTTAATTCATCACTGTACTTACAGTATTTAACAAACAATTTAACTATTACAGTTTTGTCAAAGATGAAACTCCAATTGATTGTATGGAAAATCTTGGTTCATAGATCAAAGGATTAGTAAATTTGACTTAATGATATACTCTCAAAATAGGTTAATTTTTTTTATAAATGCAAACATTATGGTACTTGTCTGCTATTGATGATGTTCATATTGATGAAGTTCATAATATTTGAGTTCCCCATAGAGAATTGGTTGTATTTACAATGGATTTCATTACATAATCAAGTGTAGGGATAAAATGCCTTCAGAATTTAGCTAATAATCCTTACTTGCAATGGATGTTTCAAATGCTTCCTGAAAGGTAAATGAATGTAAAAAATTGAATATATTTAATCTAGTTTTAGAAAATTAAGTTAATTGCTCAAACTAAGTTAAAGTTCTCCTGTGTGGTGATTATCTCAGGCAACCTACTTGTCTTGTTCAAGATCCAGATTATTTAGTGGGAGATGTATATGCTGAAATAAATACATTTATTAACTAGAGAATTAGCATTAACACGTATTTCTGGTTGCTAACACATAGCAAAAATGAGTGTGCTAAAAAGAAACAGCCTACCTGGAATTTAAGAAGTCTAATTTGCATTCACAGCTACATATCAGAAAGCGTTTAGTAGAATTTCATGTTAAGAATCACTGTCATAGTCATGGCATAGTTGTGCCCATTCATTACTTAATTATATTATTGTGACTGCAAAACTTATTTTCTGAGGACACTTGCTTTATATATGTAATGCTGCAAAGCTGCAGTAGGGCCCATACTTATTGGGCATTTGTTTTTTGCTGTTGTTGTTTTTTTAAAATATTCTTAATTTTAGCAGGAACATTGTATTGTAGAATACTATTATACATTTAGCTATAATCTTTTTCAATGATGTAATAGGTTTAATATGGAAAGCCATCTGGCTCTTTGAGAAAGTGGTTTCTCATATATGTAACTTCTTGCATAATCACTCTTAACAGTTCTTTTTCTAGTTCATCTTGTGTATTTCTAGTAGGATCTTCATTTAGTTCATTAAAATTTGAGTTGCTTCCTGTTGTTTTTTAAATATAGATATTTTTATGGTCTGATTTTTTTTCTCTTTTTTTTCCCCTTTGTTTGGTAATTCTTAATCTACTGACAGAGCACTATTTTTGAAGTTTTCTACTGTGTCTTATTTCAGGATACAGGGAATTTACTGTACACATTACACATCTGTGATTCTGGCAGCCAGAATCCCCTTTCTAAATGGTTTATTAAATCAGTAGTACTCATACCAAATATTGTAACATACAGTTCTATACAGATTTTTATATTACAAGTAATTTGTGGAATTTTTCCAGCTATTCATGATTACTAACAACTGTGCTGTTGCTAGTTTTCATGTTAGTACAAAAAGCATGTAATGTTGTAACAAATCCATCATACATATAATTATAAAGCATCATTCTACAAATGTTTGGATTGCCAAAAGTATATTTTTAATTTTGCACATTGAAATACATATTTGGCGTGTATTAAGTGATTCTTATCAAGAAATGTAACCTAGCATGCTATTCAGAGTGGTTTTCTGCTGCAGCTCAGTAAAACCCAATTATCCGTAACTTAGAACTGAGTGTAATCAAATGCACTCTTCAAATAGATCTGTCAGTAACACAGTGTTTGGTGACTGATTTGTACGAAAATAGCCAAGGAAATGAATTTTTACAGAAAGTTGTCTTTCTCTGGCAGATAAAGACAAATTCCAGGTAGTGAAAATAAACCAGTGTTCGCATCTCTAGCACTCAGATTTCTGTTTTCAAGAGCAATGAGGTGAATCATTCCCCAACGGCTACTGTCACTTCAGCTGCTAATGATTTTCTGTTATCCTTTTTTCTTAAAAATTAAAACTTTGTTCACTTCTGTTAACCATCTTACAAAATCTCCAAAGGCATTATTGATAACTAACTGCTTGAAGCTGTTTTCTTCAACATGAGAGATAGATGGGGTATGTGTATGAGATACATGAATTTGTGCATACACATCTATATGTGGTATCTTTTTTTTTTTTTTTTCTCAGACACTCTTATGCCATCCAGTGGATTTCATTTATAGAAAGTTAGCTGTATTATCTTTCTTTGATTGTAGCAGCTGTTCTCTATAAAAAAAGCAATAATCTGACATATAAATCAGAAATTATATCATAGAATCATAGAATACCAGGTTGGAAGGGACCTCAAGGATCCTATGGTCCAACCTTTCTTAGAAAAGATAGTGTAGACAAGATAGCCCACTACCTTGTCCAGCTGAATCTTAAAAGTGTCCAGTGTTGGGGAATCCACTGCTTCTCTGGGATTATTCCAGTGGCTGATAGTTCACATTGTGAAAAACTGTACTCTTGTGTCCAATTGGAATCTTCCCAGGAGTAACTTGTACACATTACCTCTTCTCTTTTTCATGTGACTCTCTGTAAAAAGGGAGTTTCCATCTTCTTTGTAGCCACCCTCTAAATAGTGGAACATGGTGATAAGTTCTCTCCTAAACCATCTCTTCTCAAGGCTGAACAAATCCTGTTCTCTCATCCTTTCTTCACATGGCAGGCTTCCCAGGCCTTTGATCATCTTTGTGGCCCTTCTCTGGACCCCCTCCAGCTTGTCCACATCTTTTTTTGCATAGTGGGGGACCAAAACTGAACACAGTATTCCAGGTGTGGCCTGACAAGCGCTGAGTACAGTGGGATAATGATGTCTTTATCTCTGTTGTTGACGCCCATGTTGATGTAACCCAGCACTCTATTGGCTTTCCTCATCACTGCAGCTCACTGTTTGCTCATAGTGAGCTGTTTGTCCACCAGGACCCTCAGGTTCCTTTCCACAGAGCTGCTCCCCAGCCAGGTAGATCCCAGCTTGTCCTGCACTCCTGCATTATCTTTTCCCAGGTGCAAGACCTTACATTTGTCCTTGTTGAACTTCATAAGATTCTTGTAAGCCCCCTCTTCCAACCTACCCAGGTCTTCCTGCAGGGTGGCTCTCCCTTCCCAAGTGTCCACTTCCCCACTTGGTTTGGTATCATTAGCAAACTTCATCAGGGTACGCTTGGTCATCCAGATCGCTGATGAAGATATTAAACAGTGTTGGGCTTTGAACCCTGGGGGACCCCATTTGTGACAGGTTTCCAGTTTGAATAAGGGCTATTTCCCACCACCCTCTGGGTGCAGCCTGTTAGCCAGTTCCCCACTCACAGCACAGCCAACTTGTCTAGACCATAATGCATCAGTTTCTCTAGGAGGAGGCTGGGGGGAACCGTAATGAAAGTCTTGGAGAAATCCAGATAGATGATGTCCACCACTTGCCTCATGTCAACCAGTCAGGTTACTTTGTCGTAGAAGGTGATCAGTTTTGACAAGCATGATTTGCCCTTGATGAATCTGTGCTGGCTTTTCCAAATCACCTGCTTCATTTGACTTGTAATAGTCCCCAGGAGGATTTGTTCCACAACTTTTCCAGGGACTGAAGTAAGACTGATGGGCCTATAATTTCCTGGATCCTCCTATAAGCTCTTCATGTAGATGTGAGTGACATTAGCCTTCTTCCAGTCTTCTGGGATGTCCCTTGATCTCCACGACATTTCAAAGATTATAGAGAGCAGCCTCGGAATGACATCAGCCAGATCTCTTAATACCTGTGGGTGGATAACATCTGGGCCCATGGATTTGTAAGGGTCAACTCTTATGCATGCATAGAACACTAATTTGAAACACTTAGGGATATGCCACTTATCAATTCAGAAGTGTATAAATGTATTTCATTTGGTTTTAATATATAGAAAATTAATCTACTTGGTTAAAAAATAACATACAATATCAATATATAGGCACATATATTTCACTTCATTTCATTTCCTAAACATGTCAAACACACTAAGTGCTTTCTTGGGTAGATGAGATGAGCTGATATTCAGACCTACTGAAAAGAAGGCTACTTAACTTGAGTGCTTGTGTATGTCCCAGAAGCTTTCAACATTTCAATTACATTTTTTCCTGTTCTTCAAATATGCAAAATTTTAGTCATATATGAGGTTTTGTGAAGATGCTGTCTCCTTTACATTCCAGGGATACCATCCTGGAAGATTTGAAGGCATTTTATGCTTTTAGCCTCTGATATTTCTTATATTCAGATTAGTAACACTATTAATTAACTTAATTATCCATAGCTTGAGCATATAAACCCAAGATTTAAGTAGATCTGAGTAAGGAACACTGAGTGTGAAACGTTACTGGGAAAGTCAAATGAGATTTGTTGAGTAATGACACAGACCCAGCCAGATTTCACTGTAGATAATAGATTGCTGACAAGGGAAAAAACATGTTCCTTACTGTGAATCATCCCAGAGACAAGACATCTGCCATTATCTTTTTATTTATAAGTATTTCCTTTAGTCTGCTAAATATAATTAACATTTCTCAGGACCTTTGGAATCAAATTACTAGTCATAAGGGGCTTTATGGAACGTTCCCTTCTCTTTTATTTGGCAAAGAATAACATATTACAGCATTTGCAACCCTATGGCTTTAGGAACCCAAAGTATTTCTTTCTTTTTCTTTCTGTGAGTTTTTTGTGTATCATTATTTCGGATCATTGCTGTCACACTTTCATAAGGATTTTGATTCTTATATTTTACAAAATAGTAAATACAGTATAATAACTTTAATTGGCTATAAAATGACAACCACATTTTGTCACTTAAGGAGGCATTCAGATTTTGTCTTAAGTGCTTGTTATTTTTAAAATATTTCCAGAGTAATTTGGAGGAGAAAATTGTTTGGATAATTATCATTATCTCCCTGTAACTTCATATTAGTACTACTAATAATATACCAGTACACTCTGTTAAACTTGTGGTTCTAAAGTACTGATTTTAAATAAAATTCATTAAAATAGAATTATAGAGCTTATTATATAGACATAGGATGGTTTGGATAATGTGTTTAAAAACAAAACAACTTAAATTCATTAGTAGAATCAGAAGAATTCATAAATGTTGAATAAAGAGGAATTGGTAAGTATAGTTTGCATGGATATTTAAAAAATTTCTTTATTAAGAAAAATGAGGACTTCCAGAGTTAGAAGTCAAGTCAACATACACAGAAGACAATTATTAGAATACAGATTTTATAGAAAGGAAGGAGAGAGAGAAGCCCTCCATACTCATGGGCTGGGAAGAGCTTCAGTTCATTTCAAACAGTCCATGAAGTCTGTCCAGTTTATAATAGCTTTCTAAGACTAAAAGCTTCTGCCTAGTAGCTACACACACATCTGCTGCAATTTTATTGTATAGCAAATTTTATACACAGAAGGTTACTAGTAGGTTAACACTTAAAATCTGCATGAAAACTGGTGCTGTTTGAAGCAGTTATTAAATGTTGGGTAGAGTGTGCAGTAAATTGGAAGAAGTTGAAAAGTACAATTTAGTTTGATTAATACCAGGAAATAGGAATAAACGTAAAAAAAAAAAAAAAAAAAAAAAAAAAATCAGAGGTGCTAAACAATAAAGCAGAGCCATGATAAGGAAATGATGACAGATGGGTGAAATAAAAGTCATAGTGAAGGAACAAGTTCAATTACACCTGACACTTAAAAGTCTCGATAGTTCTGTTCGCTGTGGACTGATTTATACCTTAAAAATATTTTCTTAATGTTCTTTTTTATCCAGGAAACAGCTGTCATTCTCTAGTAAGAGTTAAATAATACGTTCAGAATAGAACACTTTCTCAATAAGTAGTACAGCTTAGCTGTGTATATTATGTTTAGTTTTTAAATAATATTAAATATTGTGAAATTATATAAAATAATTACAAAATATTCAGAGAAGGGCAAAATAAAGGTCAGAGTCACATAAACAAGACCTATATGCGAAGAGACTAAATCGATGAGATTTTTGGAGAGGTAAGAATAATTGCTGTCATGACAAAGGAGGTAATTCATCAATTTTTTTTTTTTTTTAATAACACTGACACAAGTGGATAGTTGTTTAAATTAAGAGTGACTCATTGTTTATGAAAGGAAATAGATTTTGGATTACTTGGTATCTATATTTCATTCTGAATTGTTACTGAAGCTGTGTGATATTCCATATATGAAAACCCATATGTTTAAAATTATGGTATATTTAAATCAACAGGGCTGAAATTTCCTTTGCTGAATGTGTGTCTTACATTTCTTTTATATCATTTGTATAGATTTTAAGAAACTTGTTTATTCCATTCTTAGGAAACATGGATAGTGAAAAAAAAACACATTGTTTTCCAAGTTTAACCAAAATCCATGAAGACATACACTTTTTTTAACTGTCATCTCCCAGGGATTTGAAATTTGACACAGTGTAATTCTTGTACCAGGTTTATGCCTTTTGACATCCTAGTGAAATTAATAGCCACTTTCAACACTCCTTCTGCTAGATCATTGATTTCATATTGGCTATTAAAGATTTTCTGCCTGCAGCTTACTCAGTTCACCCACAACTCCTTGGAATGACCAAATTATACCTACACAAAATAGTCTCAGAACCTCAGTGTGCTCCACCTGGGATTATAGGGCTCAGGCTTTCTTGCTGGTGATTGCTCCAGGAAATAGTTTCCAACTTGGGAAGTAAAGGGAAATGAAAGGAGAAGAGATGTTAATACTGATGAAAAGCTTTTCACTTTTTGTCTTTTCCACATTTTGAGTATGTGGAATTCTAAGCTTTTGGTATTTTTTTTTTTTAATATATATTTGGAACATCATTTTTTTGTTAGCTGTATAACATACATAAACACTAAGGTGTACAACATGAAATAGATTTCTTGGTCCATGACCTAAATTCCTATGCCAGAGATATAATATTTCTAGACACTATGACAGAGAAATAATATTTCTAGATACTTAATAGTAACTCATAAATATCTTACTGATTATCATGTTATATTCAGAACATACTCTATCTGAACACATGACAGAAGACAGTGAATCAAAAAAAAAAAAATCAAATTTTCTAGAATTTCATTGATTTGTTAATAGCAATAATGTGGAAAAATATGATGTCACTATAAACCTTTAGTTTTGATTTATTGGTAATTTATGTTCTATCATGGTATTTAAAAAATTGATGGCTTATTTACTACTTCTCGAGTAGTACTTGTTGAAGTTGTTTCCATGTCTTCCTTAGCATATTAGGGTTAAAATCAACATTTCCTTGCCTTTCTGAACATCTAATATTAATTTTCAGATTTATAATACCTTTTTTTCCTACATAATTCTACAGTGTATTTTACTGAACAACATAGTTATGCACATTCAAAGTCCATTTCTGTTTCTTACATTATTTACTTTGTTCAAAAAGCATGTAAGTTAAAAGATTTAGAGTTGGAAAATTTTCCCAAAGATCATGTGTTGGAATAATAGCTATAAATGTGAAGTAGCAGATTCCTCAAGCCACTCACTTCTTTACAATTTGATTGACTTTGTACATCTGGCTTAATTGACATTTGTTCTCACTCTACTTGCTAAATTCTAAGCATAGCACTATTAATTTTGTGATTGATTTAGCTCAATAATTGTAGAATATTTAAAATTAAAATATTTAATATATATGTTAATTAAAATATGTAGAATATTTTAAAAGTGAATTCCATCAAACAATTGAGCAGAACCCCCCGAAAATTTAACAAACTGAACTGGAACTGTGATTTTTTATTTTTTATTGAGTATTATATCCAGGGTATAAAGTTCAGGTGTCATTATTTCTGACAAAGAGCTATTAGAAAGGAATAGAGCCCCCCCACCCCTCATCTTTTATTCAGTAATACTAGTAAATCTAAAAGATAAAAAGTAAAATCTTGGTGTGAAGATTTCATAAGTAAAGCTACCTTTTAAACTACATTTGAATTATTAAAATTTGTGACTACTAGACTTTTCAAATAGTTTCCTTTTTATAATATAAGATCATAAATGTCTTTTCAAAATGCATTATTTGAAGTTTTGTTGCCTTTAAAATATTGCAAAGTAAAGCAACAAGCTATTACAAAAAGGAACCTTTTTTTTTCTAGCTGTAAAAGGTGCTATCACAAGAATGTTCTCTGGACTTCAGCTTGTATAGTTGAGATTATTCCAATGAGCAGAAGTTTGCAGGACTAGACCTCTACTTCATCCTTTCTGCAACGTGTTAGTATATAAATGAGACACTTGTCCTTCAAATTAGGTGAGCAAGAAACTGAAAAAGAAGTTTCTCCTTTTTTATCTAGCTGTAGTTAAAATAGATGAAAACTTGGTCTATCATACTTCTTTTTATCCAAAATTAAATTGACTAGCTTTGTTTCTCTCTCTGTCTGAAACTAATAAAAGACATTTCTACTTTTCATTTGTATTACCAAACACAAGCTATATACCTGAGACGTAATTTTTAGTGGAAGTGCAGGGAAGGCAAAACAATGTGATGGAATGTAGTGCTTGTCAATGCTTAGTACAGCTTTTTTTTTCTTTAATACATCCATTGGATAGCATGCATGTATACTGAAACTCTGTTGCACCTAAATAACTACAACATTCTTATTCCTAACCACCCATGGGGAAATAAAGCACAGATGTTCAGTGCTGACTTCCTGTTTCTATCTGAATCCATGTGAGAGAAGGGCTGAGAGACTCTTTGGATAGATTAATTTGCTGTGACAATAATGGTGTCAGATTGAAGAAGAGTCTACTCATGCTAATACTGGTATATCATAACCTCCAAAATTGGTCCTATATTACTTCAAATTTGATGCCTGCTCTTCACAAATAACAGAAAGGCAAATGTGATTTTTTAATGCATGGTGAAATAGAACCATCAGATTCTAGCTACAGGGTTTAACCAGACTGTGATAGAGCATTAGAGGGGAATTTTCATTTTCTTTTTTTTTTTTTTTTGGCTTTCTACCACTCATTATTTTTTCTGCTTACTCCAAAATAACACAACATCCTTTGATCCCTGCCTCCTTTCAAAAGTCCTGGTAGCGTGAAAGAGCTTCTCACACACAAACTAGCAATTTGTACTTCTCATAACTGTCAAATCAGCATTCTTCCTCACCTCTGGAACAAAGTTGCTGCAGTTTTGTGCAGCAACTGAAGAATGTCTTGTAAGTTCTCAGCTACAAGTTCTCAGTATTCGTTCTGAGGCTTATGTATTACAGAAGAAATAAGGGATGGAAACACAGTAGAAGAGTTACAGGAAGTGGTAATAGAAATTTAGGGAGTTTGAAGAAGTGGTTGAAAAGATTGCACACAGAAGTTGTTGATGCCTCATCATTGGAAGTGTTCAAGGTGAGTCTGGATGGAACTTTGAGCAACCTGATCTAGTTAAAGATGTCCCTGCTTATTGCAGGTGGGTTGGACTAGATGACCTTTAAAGATCTCTTTCACCCCAAACTTATATGATTCTGTAATTCTATGGTAAAAGCTAAATATGGCTGTAAATTTTTATTCAGAGAATATTAATTTCTCTGTGCAGCAGTTTCAGTGAGACATGTGCACATCTGTATTGAGAATTCATTAAAAAGCAGGAATGGTAGGAAATGACTAAATATTATGACAATGAATGGAGTAGGGAGACAATTCTTTCTACACTGCTATTTGATTATACCTATATCAAGAAATATCTGAGGCTTTTAGTAGCTCCGTGATATATCCGATCCTTTCTCTAGTTTGTTACAAATTTTTGTGAGCTTTTTTTTTCATCCAAATTATTGTTTCAAATGCACAAAATCTCAGAGTTTTAACCTTTCCTTAGAGAAAAGGAGAAAATCTTGACTTTAAAAACTTTAGGGAACAAAAGTCTAACTTTAGACTAAAAACAAATCAATGCAGCCGTCAATCCAAACCATTTGAATTCTTTCATGCATGGCTTCATTTTATTCAGGCAGCAAGAGATATAGAGAGAAGTTAACCATTGTAAGGAACCATGGGTGTAGCTTTTGAAAAGAATGGGATTCATTTCACTGAGGAAAGGATTTTTGTTTGTCTGAAGGAAATCAGCAATTGTGACATGTTCTTGCTTTACATTGATGTCTTGATTAGTCTGGAAGAGAGAGAATTTTCCTTCCAAACACAAATACCACAGAGAAAAAAGTAAAATCCCCAAACCAACACAAGTATCATGTGCCTTGTCGCACTGAGGCTGGAAGAGGTCACCTATAAGAAATAGAATTGAAAATTTAAAGAATCAGTGATTCAGTGCATTTTAGAAACATTAATTTTGCTTATATTTCCTCTCTGGTATTGTTGCATATGATGTGTGTTACCAGGACTGTAAAGAAATGACACCTGTATAAATTAGTTACATAAAAGGCATGGTTTTCCTCCCAAACCGGCATTTATTTCTCTGGTTTTGATACTCATAATGTGGGGCTGAAAGGTAAGCTTATATAACTTACGGGTTTTGGTCAATTAAAAAAAATAATTGTGGGATAGAGATTACAGTCAGCTCGACGCTCCTTCCTCCTCAGGAGGTGGGGTGAACACCACACATTCCTCCCCTGCTCCTTGTTGCTCCCCTCTCACTGCAAACAGTCCTTCATTAACCTTCTCCACAGGGAGTCCTCCCCACGGGCCACAGCCATTTCCATGCTGCTCTGGCGTGGGTCAGCCCGTGTGTTGCGGTCCTCCCAGAGCCGAACTGCAGCAGTGGGGTCCACTTATCTCTTCAGAATCCCAGCTTCCTTTAAGTGCAGACACCTGTCCTGGTGTGGGCTCCTCCACAGGCTTCAGGTCGGCCTCTGCTCCCCACCGTGGATCTCCGTGGGTGGAAGGGGGGCAGCCCTGCATCTCACCATGGGATACAGGGGTCTCTGCTCTGGTGCACCTCCTCTCTTTCCTCCTTCTTCTTTCCACTGACCTTGCTGTTCACATGGATGTCCTTCTCATAAATTCTCCTCACAATTCCCCTTGCCCTCCCAGATTCCCCTTCTTAAATATGTTTTCACAGAGGTGCAGTCACTGTTGCTAATTGATTTGGCCCTGGCCAGAGATGGGTCGACTTGGAGCCAGGTCAGCTCTTGAGAAGCTTCTCACAGGGGCCACCGCTGTAGCCCCCTCCCTTGCTACCAAACCCCCCCCATCATAGAAACACACCACAGGATGGTAGACTGAAATGTGACAAGAACTCCCTCTGCTTGAGGATTTCATTACATTGGTCTTGATTCACAAGGAGGAAGTTTCTGCTAATTACTTAATGTTATATTTAATGCTTTTATCCTTAAATCAGTACAAAGATTATGACAATATGTTTCCTCAACACCGGGTTTTCTAACAAATTCAGTCATTCAAATGATCCTAAAGAATTTAGTAGAAAGGCAGTAGTGGTTGAGCACTATCTAGTTCACAGAATAGAAATAAACAGCATAATTATCTACTGCTTAATAGAGCAAAAAGAAAACCTGTATAATTCAGTCATGGAACTGAATGGATTGATAAATGGATAATTATTGGTCACTGGTAACAGAAGGAGTTTTAATAGCTTTCACACATTTTAAAGATGTTTGAGGTCCAGAGTAAATTCAGTTTCTCTTCCTTTTGGTCTTCCAACACATGGCATTGTGCAGTTAGGTGAGTGTGCTGTGGAATATTTTGTCTTTCTCTGAAACAGCAAAGAACTGACTACTTGAAAAATGGTAAGTGTTGGGTTGTGAATATCCAGAAAAGGGCAAAACCAGTGATACCTGGTAAACTATTTATTTCATGCTGTTACTTTGATATATGTTTAATATCTGCTGAAGCTAGTATAAGAGAAGCATGAATATAAAAATAATTAAAGAAGACTTGAACATGAGTCTATAAAATGGGACTTTGTTCTGCTTTCTTAAGAAGAAATGGGGTAAAAACAGACATAACCTTGTCTTAGAGGAATTAATGAGTGACTGAATTCAATAGCGCTTTGCTTCCCCTCCAGCCATCACCTTTCTCAAATACAGTTTATTAAGTCTTCAAAGAAAGTATGGACATTCAGTCATTATTACCTGGTTATTGTAATACTGTTATTATTGTCAAATCTATTGTTTAATTAGCATTTACCCCTTTTTCTTTTGCTTACAAACACTTTTTTTTTTTTTTTTTTTTTTTTAATAAATACAATGTTTCATTTTACTTTTCTAAAATCTTGATATTACAGAGCATTAAAGATAGCCTGGGAAGACTGCTGGGTCGTATAGACATTATTCACAACAAGAAGATACCGGCTTTGCAAAGTGCTACACCAAGGGAAGCAGCAAATATACAAGAAAAGCTGACTCAGCTTAATTGTCAATGGGAGAAAGTTAACAAGGTGTACAGGGACCGACAGGTGTAAGTAACTTTAAAAAATTACTATTTCTGATGTCATAAACTGGTTTTTGGCCTACTGTTGGTGAATATTTCTTAGTCTTCTTGTGGAAATACTTTTTAAAGTCATAAACAATACTTTCTTATAACTAAGCATAGAATATTTGTAGGGAATTGTAACTTAATTTACGAGCATTTTTGTAAAATTGAAAATATTTTGACTAACTATCACTTGCATTGGACCAAAATCTGGCATGATATTGCATAAATATTCCTATGCCATTATAAATGACATATTTTTACTCTGAGATAGCATTATGCATTTACTCTTTTGTACCAATACTATTGATTTAAAACTTTAAATCTGTGATGGGTATGATCTGTTATTTAAATCAGAGTAAAATCCCTTCTAAATGCAGAGGACCTACTAGTTCTAGGAGCAGTTCTCACTTCGTGTCTAAGGAGCACAGCTAGAATTGTTAGCAGCTCTAAATCCAGTGTCATCTTTTTATAAGTCTGTATATTATAGATATGTATATTATAGAGCAGCACAGGACAATCGAGAGAAGTATAGAAAGTCATTAAAATAATAATAAAGCTGATCCCCCACAATATCATATAATACTTATTATTAATTTTCTCCTTATATATTATTTATGGTATTTGTAATCTGGGAATCATATTATGATATAAAATATAGCCAAACCTACTTTGTTAATTCAGGCACAGCTCATGTTAGTAATACAACAAAGGCTAGCAATCCAGTAATTTATTTATACTCTCTGGTAGATTTCTGATGTTTAAAATTTTTGGCATTGTGCAATAAAATACCTAGGCTTATACTTCCTCTTTTTTTTTTTTTTTTTAATTAGATGATATATCGGATATTACTGGCAGTGATACATAAATTTTTATGGTTTATGGGATATACTTTTTTCTTCCACTATGAGTAATTTAAGAGTTAACAAATACATTTGCCTTATTGAATTACCACAGAAAAGTCCTTGACAATTCTTCTGAAGTTAATCTGATAATGAAAATCATTATATGTATGACTAGTTTCATTCATTGAAATTGTCCGTTCATAGGAATTTTTAAAAATCGGCTCTTCAGACAATGCTGAAAACTTTACATTAATAGTTTCATTTGATATGTTACCCAAAAAAAACAATAGATTGACATTTACAAGACTATCACTTTTTACACTACACATATGTTTAGAAATATCCCTTATCTCAGAAACTGTTCTTAAAATCATTATATTTGTTCTGAAAAAAAATAGCTTAATGTCCAAATAATTATTGCATTGTATAGTAGGAAGAGATGTGAATCTAAACATGTATGCAGTGACTAGAAGAAAAAAAAATACTTCCTGTGGTCTTAGGCTGCACCAATGTTGTCCTACAATCCAAGCTTTTGTAACTTTTGTGTTTTCTTTGTTCAGAAATATTGGTCAATAGCTGACACATTGCAGATTTGTACAGATATATTATTTCCACCATCAGCTAGTCACTAGCTTTGTTTTTAGGCTGCTGGAGAGAGGGTAAGTTTAAGAAAATAATAATCAGACAGAATCATAGTGAAAAATCTAATTCAGTAATCTTCATGTCATCTCTTCTTTGTGTCAACATTTAAAGTGTAAGAAACTGAGACAGATTTATAATCTGGTAAAGTTTCCAGCTTCTCCCATGTGCAGTGCTTTTTTTAAAAATAGTAAGCCTGGCTCTGGTGTGGTAAGAAAGATTCTTCTGTTTGTCATGATGCCATGTACAAATATTAAGAATAAGTTAGAAACAGAAACTGGACACAAGCTGCTCATAAAGATAATAAAAATGAGAGATATTTGGTGATGTGCTTTCCCCAGAGGCTGGCTTTGCCCAAACTCTTACTGGTATAGTAGACCAAGCTCTCAGACATGTTTGTAATCTCCCCATATGTATTTCCTGCTACTGGTGCATAGTAAGGTGAGCAATTTACTGTTAGCTGAAAGCTTGGGCCACTAGCACTGCTACTCCGTGATCTCTTATTTAGACTACAGTGGTATTTAGCCAAGAGCAGAAAGCATTTTTAGGTGAAATGAATTAATATTTGTCAAGTATTTTTAGGTCATAGATAAAGGCACTATAGAAGTGTAAAGTAGGATTACTCTCCAGCTGGCATTTGCCTGGGGGAGTCATCCACTTTTAGTATGATGGACAGCAACTCAAGTTGATGATAGTCTTGACTGCTGTCTGGAATTTCACACCTTTCTTTTTCTTTTAAATCTTTTGTCTGTGGTGTCAGTTTTATTGTGTCACTGTTTCCGTGGTTTCGTTTGAACTCAGAGGTGATCCCTATAGCTTCTGCAGTTCTGTGAGGTGCATTTGGACTGCAGCAAATGCTAGGGGGGAGATGAAGGAAGACAAAATGGCTTTTAGCATTTTGCTTCCAGCAGTTTGTGTCTGTAAGGAGTGCAAGTATCAGTGTAAGTCTGCCCTTGAGACACGGATGAAGCTGTGTTTATGAGATATGCTGTTGATGATGATGTTTTGGGACAGTTTTGGAATTCTTATTGGAGCTCTGTCTTGCTTTGAACGGAGTGTGTCTAAGTATTCCATGTTTGAAAGTTTACAGAAACAAATATACTATACTGTGTTAATTTCTGAATATTGGTTTTAGGAAATCAAAGGGTTGTAATAACATGGAAATTATTATTTAAGTAAATGCAAAGTCACCTATCACCATGATAGATGGAGAAACAAAACAACTGTTCCAACCCCTATAGTCACTAGCAGTGAGTTTATTCTAAATCTCTTAGAGAGCAATAGAAATATCCAAAATTGAATTATTTTGTGTAAAAAAGATTTCCTGGAAGTCCTGATTCATATCCAGATACTTTATAATTAACTTCATAGTGAGTTTCTTTTATTTAGAAATCAAAATAAATTTTCAGATTGTTTTACAGCAGAGCACGTACAGGTGTGACAGAAATTCATTGTGATGATAAATACTCAAATAGCTTTATGAGTCCAGTTCCACAGGATTTGAAAACCTTGTTTTACATTGTCACTTCAGGACATTTCCTGTACTTGAATAAGTGTTCATATTGTACTCACTGTAAGATAACAGACAATATTTCACTGAAAAAGTATAAGCATTGAAACACTAGTCTTCAACTGAATAATTTTTTAAGTAAAGATTGGATCTAGCATCGTTCTTTGATAAGAGTGAGTTTCCTTTCTGCACAAATTAATTTCAGACATGGTAATTGGTTGTGTTTTGAACAGACATATGGGGATGACACCATCTTACACCAAGTGGAATTTGTTTCTTTGGTTTTAGTTTTCTGAATGCACAGCAAACTCCAGAAAACATCAGCAGTGTCATGATTTGTCTTTTGTGAGCTAAGGAGTAATTTAAGATTTTATTTATAACTTCAACCTTTGCTCTCCTGATATTAAATTTCTATTTTTTCTGTTTCAGTAGTCTCATTAAGATAATACAATCTGAACTTTATAAAGTAGAGCTATGTTACAGTGCCATTAAGAATAGCCATTCAGATGCCATAACTTTTCTCTGTCCTTGTACCAGAATTTAACAAAAGTCTCCCTTCTTTGCACCAGTCTTCGATACTGTATTTTTTTATATTAATTGTGACTATTTAGGAAGTGACACTAACACCAGTGCCTATGTATCTTCAATGAAAACACATAGTATTTGGAAAAAAGTTAAATATTATTCAACAGATAATAGAAAACAGTTTTCTAAATTTCTATCTTGTATAACTATTTATCTTATCAACTTTCCACTTGTGGAAGTCCTCATTACTGCTGTCAGGATATTGTCTTCCTAGGATATTTATGCCTCAGTCTTGTTTTTGTGAACACGTTTTCCCTAAAAGTATTAATTTCTAACAGTGCCAGAGTTCTTTGAATAAATAAAGTGCAAGAAACTTTTCCAGAATAGAGCAACAATAAATAAATTTTAAGTGTTTCTATAGCAATAGCAAATCACTCACAATGTAAAAATCAACCAATCAATCAATAAAGCATAAGGCAGAAAAAATAGAAAAATACCCAAAAGAATCTAATTTAAAGCCAAAAATACTTAAATTTTACAGATATTGCAGACCTTGAACATTTTTTAAACTGTTTCTTGACCATAAGTTAAAATTCTAATGGATTTCTCATTAATTTCAGGCAACTAATGTTTGTCTTTTTCATGTCTTGTTTAAGAATTATCTTCCAGGGCATACATTATAGACTAGATTAATACTGTTCAATTAATCTGAAATATAATAAACATTCAATGTTGTGAGAGAATGGGGGAAAGTTGATACCAGATATCTTTACAAAGTGTTTCTTGCTAATTCTGAAAAGAGGAAAAAAGTGATATGCGAGTCTTATATCAGAAAAGATCCCAAACCCATACTACTGGTGCCAAAACCGATGGCTTTATAAAAGTCACAAACAACTAACAATTTTTGTAGTAACAAGAGCAAACCATAAAGAACTAATTAATAGGCTTATACTAATAATTTCTGGATAGCAGTACAACTGTCAACTATTTCTGCATAGCTTTAAATTAGCTGTTGATTAGCTTGATAAATCCTAATGAAAAATGCGTATTGTACATAAAGAATCTATTCATCAATAGCAAAATCGTATCACTGTGGTCATATTTCTAACACCACATAGTAGCAGACGTTGTAATCCCTTACTGCTACATTCTGGGGAGTTGAAAACTAATCTGATGCATTGTTCCCGTTAAAGGTTCATAAAGGATAAGGTGCGGTATAAAAAATATACATATGTACACTGTTATATAGATATATAAATGGTTTATTAATTATACTAAAATAGCAAAAAACAGTTATTACTTAGCACAACAAAAGCATACTTACACACATGCCATCAACCCCACTAGATATGGTAGCACACGGTGGAGCATAGTCCGGATTTCAAGATGGCAAGGCATCAATACTTAGCAGATGTCTCCGCGATGACAACGTTGGCCGGAATTTGTTGCCACACCATATCGCAGCTCTGGGTTAATTATATACCCTTTGCATCCTGTCACATAGGGCCACTACGTGCCAGGAGGTGGGCAAAACACACCCCGAATGATGTAATATGAAAGCACCACTTGCGCTTGCACAGTAACAGAAAATGTGATTGTCTTGGACCCCCGAAGGTCGTGACTTTATCCTCCCTCCTCTTCATCACCTAACCAACAATGTCCTTTGTGGTCTTAGTGGCATACAGCCCAGTTTCATAGCATGGGTAAGAGTGGGTAGAGGTCTGTTTTGCTGCTTGCTTCCTCTAATCTCTAATTTTCTTATGCTTTAACCTTCAGTTTTACATTACATGTAGCCAAACAAGAATAGGGTCCTGTGCAGTAGTCATGCACATGGAGGCGCAAACAATAGAGACTTATTCCATCGGATACAGTCTACAGAACAAAAAATAGTTTTTCACTAACACAAACCATTTTTCCCATCACTAACACATGCATGGATGAAGATATTGGGAAAAAGAAATACAAGACATTATTTTTTCAAATTGAAGTAACCTGTGTATGTCCTGTACAGCTGCAGAACCAGCCACCAGTAAGCCTTGGGGACTTGCCGGTCTACAGTATCTGAATCAGATCCAGCTGTGGTGCTCTGCCCACTTGGATAAAAATGTATAGATATAATACTAAGACACCCAAATTCAGCCCAGCTGACTTATTCAGAGTATAGTTCTCTTTATAGAATATGAGATATCTTAGAGTAATAGCTATAAGCAGTTGATGAGTGCAAATCCAGGTAGTATTAAAATACTGAGGAAATCAGTTTGCTTGAATATAGATTTCTAGAAACACTTAGATGTCTGAAGACATCTTGCATGGCCTCAACCTCTTACTTCAGAGGGGCACAACTCTCATTCATCCTGTGCAAATCTTGTGTGGATTTCTCATTAACATTACACTATAAAACTATGTTTAGGACTGAATCCCCCTTGTGACTGTCCATTATATAGCTGTTTGACTTTGCAAAGCATCCAACCATCCAAACTGAAAACAAAAGATAAACCAGTCAAATGTAGAATCTTTAAGAAAATGTTTTTTTAACCTTGGCTGTCATATCTATCTTAAGGAACATAAAAATAGAATTACTGTACATGACGCATTATTCATTAGCTATCCTAGGGGGCTGTTTAGGCCATTTATGTTTTCCTTATCCAAGTTTTTCAGTTTTGGATTCCCAATTTCCATCTGTGGGACCAACAATGCTCTGTAAATGTGAAGTCATTGAAGACATGAGTTTATCTGATCTTAGCTATCCAAGTTTTAGTTATCTATTTTGCGGGAACTGTCTAGATTCTTTCTCAATTAAATACAGGAAATTCTTTTACAGGTAATTATCTGTTGCACTATATAGTGTGTCCATTGACTCTTCAGAGACACTAGATGAGATAAGAGTAGACACATTATTTTTGGATAGATAAAATTTGGGAGATTAATCTTAACCTAGAAAGTATAATGAAACAACATAGTTTAATTTATACCTAAACATGTTGTTATATATCTTTTTTCACTAAGCGCTGTCAGCATTTCTTTGTTCCTTGCCTTAACTCTGACAAAGTGAATGACAAGAATGAATGCTAACTGGCTTTGTTTCAGTACAAGGAGAAGAGTAACTTCTGGAAGTCCTGGGTATTTTGAGAGAAAGGCAGAAACAGTGGCTGCTCCCTCATCCAAGAGCATTCTCTCATGTATTTCTATTGAGGTTGTAAGTCTTGTATTATACTTACCCTTGTCTTGGGATTCAAGATGAAAGTGAAAACCAGAACAGATTAGTTCATCCTCAGTGGGAGAAAGAAATTATATCCTTTCTAATGTTAATCTCAAAATAGCTACTGTGCCTTAGTTACATGCAGGGTAGGTTATTTTGTTTGGGTTTTTTTGCTTTCTTTCACAGCAACTCAAATTGTTCATCTAGATTTAGAAAAGGGCAGAGTGGAGACGGTTTATAATACTTGACTCTTACAGCCAACATTATTTATTAATTTATTTCTGTACTGTATTTACTGTATAACAATGTTCTCCATGGCAGTTGTTTTATAATCTAATTCTTGCAACAGATGTGGCACTTCATTTGCCCCTATAATATCACACCATCAAGTCAACATATTGGTAAATTTAATTGGTTCCTTAATTGCCTGCAAATAGGTATAAAATAATCTGTAACAAAGAGGTATAATATAATGTATAAATGGTTTTATTATTGGCAATCTATATAAAGTTTTCTGTCAATATTTCTAACGTAAAGAAACCAAAAAGGTATGGGAATATTATTGTTGCTTAGTTTGTAACTAGAAAGATTTAATTTACAGCCTAATCTGGAAAATATTTTTGCCTTATATGTGGCCATAAAGATGTCTCTTTTTACAGGGAAATGTATATAAAAACAGCTTCTAAATTGAATAGCTACAAGTGAAATTTAAAATTATTTGTTAAAGCTTAAATGGCAAATTTGAGGGAGGATGCGAAATAATACTGTAGCTTTTGTGAAGAGAGTCATGTTTATTAAATCATTGTCATACAGGTGGTTTTAGACCTTAACAGACAATTCTTGATATGGGAATTGAAGGTGTCTGTATAGTAAAATGAGGTGAAAATAACTAATTCAGAATTTCTTTTAATAAGTAGCTCTGATTAGCTTATCTGAAATAGCATGTGTTTGTACTGTGAAAGTGTTTCAGCTGAAAAACAATTTTGAATGTTTTTAAATCACCAACCCCCAAGCCTGACAATTAGCATAACTTAGCATAACTTTACTGTAAAATGTTCAGTGACAAAAAGGCATTACATTCATACAAGAATTATTGTAGTTAGTTTTTCTGCTGTACAAACTAAAAGAATTTCACTGAAATGTCTGGGAAATGTTACAGCTTAGTCATGAATATGTGGGCTGTAAAACTATGGGAATGCAAATATTTATGAAGACAAATATGGGCAGAAGCAAATAGGCTCTGAGCTGTCTGGGTATGAACTGCCTTGGGCCTTTATGTCAGATATAAATAATAATATGATATTGTGGGATTGTGGTCAGTGTCATAAGCTATGAGACCCAGCTGAAATGCAGAGTATACTTGCTTTAGGGACAATGCTATGTTAGTGCAGCCATGTAATTTCACAGACAGCCCTGACATGTATCCAAGCATCTCAAAACACTGGCAGAGCTCATTTGTGCTTAGCTACATCCATCTGTGCAGACATAGCCTAAGAGAGTTGCAGTACATCCTCAGGTCTGAAACTTTATTTGCAATGACTTCTATTATTTTCTATAGGTCTTGACAGTGAAAGTATGCTTTCACTGTTGGTATTGAATCATCGTGTTGTGCTGTGCAAGAGTTTTTTAGTTGGGTAAATATTTAGCTGAGTCAGCTGTGCACTGAATGAAAGATGATGTTGCAGGAACTGCCATTAGGTCCCACTCATGTTGGATGTACTAAGGTGAGGTCCTTTGCAGAATTCCCTTGATGCCTTAAGGAGCTGCTGCTACCTAGTTGCCATGGTGCGGAGTACACCTATCTTTAAGTACCTCCTGGGAGAGCATGTTTTGACAGTAGAGGGAGCATAGTCTTTTAAGGTCTGTAGCTAAAGTCAGAATTTTCAATTTTCTGTTTCATACAGTTTTCATCACTGTTGTTTCTCAGCTGTATTCATTGTAGCTATCATCTAATAAATATAATTTTCTCTTCCTCCAAGGCATTTTGAATGTAGTTTCCCTTTTATTAAATGTTTTACATATGCCCCTATGTGCCAAAGAGACAAAGAATACACACATTATGTTTGACACAGAAAACAGCAAGTTTTGTGGTAGTCATAGACCTTGGTACCGATAGTTTTGAGACTTAGAAAGTTCAGTCTTCTGTCCTGGTGACCTTCAGTAATTCAGTAGAGTTGGACAGCTTTCAAATTTCCTCTTCTTTAAGGGCAAGTCAGTGTTTGAGGTCATTTGGGCAAAATCCAGTCAATATTTCTGGTTTGATACAGAATATTATGGGAATTGACCTGAAAAAAACTGTTTGCATTGGCTCATTCTTACAGCACTAGATACACTGCACATTGATAGTCTGTTCCAGAAAATTTTGTAATCTATACGCTTGAGATTAATTTAGCCTTGTATTTATTTATCTTGGGGAACCACAAATATTGATTTATTTAACACAGAAAATAAATTCCCTTCCTAAATTGAAGCATTCCAGAAGTTTTCTGTAAGAGTAAGCAAAATGCTTGTTTTCTGTTTATTGTTATTTTGGGGGGACTATACCATTGATCCACTAAAAGTAGTTTTTTCTGATGTGATATTCTTTGTTGCTTCCTGGAATATAAAATTTCCATTTAGATTAGGCTTTCATTTTAAGGTATTTCATCTTATTGGTAATTATCTTAAGTGTCCAGTTGCTTTTCCAGTAAAATAGGGATTAATTCATAGCACAAGGTTTAAAATGTTCTTTCAAAAGCTGCACTAAAATAAAATAAGAGTGACAATTATTTTACTGTTTTCTTATAACATTATGCCTGATATCACACAGGAAAATTTGGTTTAGTAATAACTTCATTAAGACCTTGAGGCAATTCTCTATCTATTAGGAAAACATGACGATAATACTGTAAGATTGTATAGCCTCAGTTCTGGGCAGAAATCTGATTTATTTTTCCTGCCCACAAGTCTTGTATGACAGCAACAAAATTAAAAAGAAGTGGGGTGCCAAGGTTGGAAAACAATAACAAAAAAATCATATATACTTCCCATAGAATAAAGAACATACCTGTATTTTGGATTTCTGCATGTATTAACTGGATGGCTGGAATGCAGATGCCAAACAAAATGGACTGCAGTGACCCTCTACTTGTCCTTCCGGAGTGGTAAAAAAAATAGGGTATTATTTATTCTCTCCAGCAAAAAAATTTTCAGAATACTATGAGAACACAGTTACCAGTGACTGATATTTCCCTGTCAGATTTGGTTGAAATTAGCTAAAAAAGCTAGAAGATTTATTGTTGGAAATGAGTGATAGACAAGCACAATCACTGAAGTCACATTTCCTTACATTACAAGTAGGAAGGAAATATATCTTTTATTTGCTCAGCCTGTTAGTCATAAAAAAATTCACTGGAATTCCTTTTAGGAACTTATCTCTATGTGATTATACCTTGCTCCTTAGTTTTCCACCTGTCAGAAGCTACTGATCAAAGTGATATCTAAGATCTAGCTATGTTGATTTATGGGAGATTTTAATCTCTTTAATTAGTGTCATAGAATCACAGAATAATTCAGATTGGAAGGGACCTCAGGAAATCTCCCAGTCTAACGTTCTGCACAAAGCAGGGTCAACACCAGTTTAACAAGTAGTTCGAGGCTTTAGCCAGACAGATCTTAAAAACCTCCAACAGAGCTGTACAACCTCTTGGGAACCTGTTCCACAGCTCAACTGTCCTCACAGTGTTTTTTTTTTTTTTTTCCTTATTTCTGGTCTGAACCTTTCATTTCCCATTATGCCTCTTATCTTTCATCCTCCCACCATGTACCCCTGGGAAGAGCCTGGATGCATCTTCTCAATTATCTCCTTAGAGGTGTTGGAAGGCTGATGTTGGGTTCACTGAAGCTATCTCTTTGGCCAGTTCACTCAGTTTCTCCTCCCAGAACAATTGATCCAGCCCTCTGACTTGCTTGGTGGTGCCCTGCTGAACCCACTCCAGTTTGTTAAGGTCTTGTATTGGCAGGCCCAAAATTGGACACAGTGTTCTAGATGTGGCCTAAAGAGTGTTGAGTGAAGAGGGGTAGTATGTTCTCTCAGTCTGCTGGCTGTGCTGCTGCTAATGCAGCCCAGGATGTACTTGGTCATCTTTGCTGACAGGGCACATTGTTGGCTTGTGTCTCACTTGCTGCCCACAGGACCCCAGATGCTTTTTTGCAGAGCTGCTTCCCAGCCAACCGGCTCCCAAACTCTATTGTTGCAAGGGGTTCTTCCTTCCCAGGTGCAGGACTTTGCATTTGTCCTTGATGAACTTCATAGGGCTCCTGTTGGCTTGCCCCTCCAGCCTATGTAGTTCTTTCTGAATGGCAGCTCTATACTTAGGCATGCTGGCTTTTTCACCCCTGATTTCACTCTGATGAGTGATGAATGGTTTGAGAGCAGCCTGGTGGAGAAGGACTTGGCAATACTTGTAGATAAAAAAATTAGGTATGAGCAGGCAATGTGCTCTTGCAGCCCAGAAGAAAGCCAGTGGTATCCTGGGCTGCATCAAGAGAAATGTGGCCAGTAGGTCAAGGGAGGTGATTCTCTACCTCTACTCCACTATCATGAGACCTGAACCCAGTTCTGGGGTCCCCAGTACATGGAGGGTTGGACTTGGGTGATCTTTGATGTAGATGTCATTTGCATCTGATGAAGGTGCACTCTATTGCCTCCTTGATGTCATTCATGATGGACATCTCTGATGCTCCACTTTTTCCTGACCTCCAGGTAGAGCACAACCCATTAACAACCACCTTCTGATCCTGACAGTCCAACCAGCTCCCTACCCATTTGGTTGTCTACCCATCCAAACTCTAGCATCCCAAATGGGATACAAAATTCCTGTGCCTGGTGGTGTTGAAAGCCTTGCTACAGTTGAAGTAAATTGTATCCACTGTTCTCCATCATCCACAGACCTCAACATTTTATAGTAGAAGACAATGAGATAGGCCAGGCATGCTTCACCCTGGAAAATCCCTACTGACTGCTCCCAGTCACCTTGTTCTTTGTGTGCCCAGAAATATTTTCCAAGAGGTCTTGATCCATGATTTTCCCACTACTAGTGGCAGTTTGTTTAATATATGTTTAGGCAGTTGTTTAATGCCAGCCTCAGAAAGGAGTGACTTGTGCTACTTCCTGTCCAAGAAGGGGAGATTTTTCTTTTTCCATATTCCCTTTTGTCTTTTGCAGTAATCCTGACTACCTGAACTGAATTTCTTCCTTGTGTTCTGATAATATTATTTTCATCGAGATTGCCCCACCCAGCCCTCACA
This sequence comes from Tyto alba, assembly GCF_018691265.1. Lineage (NCBI taxonomy): Eukaryota > Metazoa > Chordata > Aves > Strigiformes > Tytonidae > Tyto > Tyto alba. The sequence goes on along the minus strand of NW_024881276.1, from coordinate 19,281,167 downwards.
GAAATACAAATATGAGTGTCACATCCTGTGAGTCCACCAGTTGGTATCACGTGATCTTGAGAAAGAATTAGTATGATCTATGGAGTGATTTTTTAATATGAAACTGAATTTTCTACAAACAAAATGAAAGAATACACTAAAGAACATAATAGGCTATCAATAATTATATGTTTTGTCTGGTAGCATAGTTACTGAAGAGCAAAATTTAAGGAAAATGTAGCTGAAGAATATACTAAATATTGTTTGAACAGCCATAAAACTGAAAGTTTGTGTCATATATTTCCTAAGTAGAAGGAAATACTTATGGATTTTTTCTCAGGGAAAAAAAAAAAACAAACCAAAACACAACAAAAAAAAAAAATAACACGGACTTGTAGATTCAATAGTTGTTTAGAATAAGCCAGCACATTTAAAAGTATTCAGAATACTAGGATTTGTGTATTTAGTATTTATTCAGTAGCTGTCAGATTTCATCCATTATCTCAAAATTTTATGCTAAAATCTAAGTGCTTTTAAACTTTCGATATGATAAAATTGTCACCTTGATTTTTAAAGAACATCTCTGAAAATAGGATGCTGACAAAAATAGTAAATCTGAACTTTCAGAATCATCATTGCATTCTGAAACAGTAAAAAGTCCGAACTCATTAACTCAGGAGATTAGTAGTTTAAGGATATAGGCTAGAAACGAAAAAAAGTTTAATAGTTTAATGATTAATCATTTTTGCCAACATATCAATTAACATGTTTCAGTGTTTAGTTAGACCTTATATATAGTATTACAGAATATAAAACATGGTAATTGCAAATTCTTTCTGTGCAGTACTAAGAAATAATAAAAATGAAAGTATTTTGCAGGTTTTGCCAAATAACAGAGTTTTCTATAAATCATCAAGACAACTGTTGAATATTTTGTTATTTCAAGGCCAAACTCTGTCCCTTCATAAGGTTATGCATGATTATGTCTTCCTAAATGGTACACACTCTGCAATTCAAGTTTTAAATTGTGGTATTGTAGGGCCACTCAAGACAGATTGCTCTCTCATGACCCGTGAGATTCACTTCGGACTACTGCTCTCTGACAAAACCTTCAGTAATGTCTTCTGGCTGTGTAACAAGACATTTCTACTCAGGTGTCATATGGTTAATGATGACATGCAAAGATATCATAAGCAATAATAGAATCTGTTTTACATATTAAAAATTTATTAAAGTAATTCCATATATGGTCCTATTAACATCTTATTTCATTTCCCTCACAAGTCTGGCTAAATAAACTCACAATATCCTACAAAAATATTGTCATTTTATAAATAAGACAGGAGGAACTCTGATATTCAAAGACTTTTTTAAGAACAGATACAAATATTCTGATTTGCCAAGAAGAGAATGTTAAATTCCATCCCAGCCTTGTACCCTCAAGAGCACCATTTCTCCCAAGTACCGTCTTTATGAGCATACAGAGGGGCTGAGACACTGTGACAGCAGGCGTCAGCAATACCAAAGTGTTTGGAAATTATTTGCATTTTAACGAGTGGGGAAAGCATTGTCAGGTTATACCGTGTGTTGTGGGTTGTTTCCTCCTTGAGAAAAGATTGTGGTCTTCACTTACTGTTTGGGGCTCTGTGTGTGTGTGTGTCCTTTTTTTCCCTTTCTGGTTTGGTGGTTTGTTTTTGTTTTGTTTTGGTTTTTTTTCTCCCCCTTTTTTTTTAATCCCCCCCGCCCGCTTCCCGCGTGCCGTGGGGAGATGCCGGCCCCTCGGGCAGGAGGCGCCGTCACGCGCGCCCCACTAGGGGGCAGCTTTGCAGTGAAAGTGCTCTCAGCCGCGCGCGAAACCGGCGGCCACGGACACTGCTTTCCGCCCCCTCCCTCTTCCCAGGGAGTTTTCTCTTTCTGTCAGGACACAAGGTGCCCTCTGGCCAGCTGGAAACTGAGATAAAACGTAAATCTGGGGAATCACTGGGCTGCTCTGTCCCTCTCAGATTCACGGGCCCTCACGTACAGCGAAAACGTTGCACAGACACCTACTGTTGCAGGAGTCTTTTTCTCTGGACTTTTTAAGGCTCTTCCACTCTTCCTGACTTATTCCTATTTTCTCTCTGATTTCAGCATAGAAATGGTGGCATTAAGAATTGCATTAAGGTTTCTATATCATGGAACGATGTATTCCTGGTTTTTCTAAACAGCTGAAAGACTGGCTAGCATCTTACAATTAATATTATTTTTTGAAGCTGTTATTCTAGTGTAATAAATAAAGAAAATTAAGTTAAAAAACTTAAAGCTCCAATACAGATGCCCAAGGCTCAAACACGTTTTAATACTAATTCCTTTAAGTGTTCTTCTTATTTTCCTTCTGCACTACACACAACTGTGTACTTTGTGTTTATAGCATTTGACAGTGTAGTAGATCAGTGAAAAAACAGAAGGCATAGAAATACTTAACAGAATAATGTTGCATTTTCGTATTGTCAGGGTGATTAATGACAAGAACTGTAGTTTGCCAGTAACAGAAAGGAGCAAATGTTGCTGCATTTCTGAACTGATACTATTTAGTATACACTGTTGGAGTCTGGAAGCCTAGAAATAAATTCCTCTAATAACCACGAGAGTGTCTTTGTCCCTGCAGTGCACTAAACAGACCAACAATTCTCTTTTCTATCTTTAAATCCTCTGGCACAATAGCAATGACAGTTAAACTGCATTCCTTTTTCTTTCCAATTTTGATGCACAATCACTTGGTCAGTTCCCCAAGTCTTTATGCATTCTATAAACTGATCCTTCCACACCCTATAGCAGGGAAGAGCTTATTTCTAAGATGCCTGCCTGGGAGGTACCCCTGAAGCATGGTAATCCTCAACATAACCTTAGAACATGTACTGGAGGAATCTGACAAGCTGGAATTCCCTCAAGTCTCTGGGGACAAGGGGACACTCAGCTCCTTTGATTTGTCTTGAAACAGGACTTTCCAAGCAGCATTGAATTATTTCTCCTGGAAATATGTAAATACATGAGATTGTCCTTCCTTCCCGACAATAAGTTCCCAAATGTCTGAATATCCTGTGAAATGTGAATATTCCAGTTCAGGAACACAATAATTTTGCTGTCATTTCTTCCCAGGTTTTCCTGCCTAAGAACCTTTTCTGTTACAAGATTGGGAGTCTAAACCCTCCCCATTTCTCAGTGAAGGTGAGGAAAATCCTAATGGCAGAGGATGAAGTTGTAGAGGGGAGGGTAGACTGGGAATGGAGAAATTTTCCACTTCTTTTTCTAGAAACCTGACAACACATCTTGTATTTTCTCTCCCAAATGGGTTGCTAAAAAGCCAAGCAAGAACATGAATTGGTAAGTGGTCAAGCAAGATCCCCTTGATTGCTTCCTAATGCAAAGGAGATTTCAAAGTTCTGCCAGATATAGGAGGGCTTTTCAGAAAGACAAGGCTAGAAGGAGCTACAGTGGAAAAATGTGAAATTAATTTGAGAAAAAGTGTGTAGATATCCACTAAGATGGGTACATAGCTAGACAGGAATTTATTAACAAATTTGTTTCTATTATCTAACCCATAAATCCACTAATGATGTGTATAAAGCGCTATTATAGTCACCACTTCAAGCCTCTCATGCTGTCCTGTTTCTTACTCAATTTTTTCATTAAAAATAAGAATAAAGTCAGTATTTTTGAATGATAAGAAAAGTAAGTAATTGACATGCAAAGAATGGTATGTGGCATTTCCCCATTTATCCTCTTTTGCTCCTTATTTAGCATTCAAACAAAAAATGGGGGATAAGGAAACTGATGCAATTCTCGAGCATCTCCCTTTCAAAACTATAAAACTTCCAGGAAATGTGTGTACATTGAGTACGCTTCTTCCCTAGAGTAATCACATACTGTAATAACATCAGTATGGATTCTCAGTAGCACATACTGATCTGTTCATGATGTTGTTTTGGCATCATTTTTTCAATCAGTTCTGAAAATACACTTAGATTTGTAAACAATACCTGGGTTGTTTGTCTGTTTCCTTTGTAAAAATGTGAGGGCGATTGTGCATACTAGGCTAAGAGATCTGTAGTTCCATGGCAAGAAAATACAAGGGCTCAGTAACCACTTGTCTTCTGTGCTTCTAATGCTGATTCTTCTCTTATGGCACTGTAAGTCATAAGTAACTCCATGGCTTTCAGTGGATTTGCACTACTGTAAACCCAGTAGGAAAAGAAAATTTGAACTCATGACTCTTGAAACAGATAGAAATAATTTTACAACAAGCTTTTATTTGAGCTTATGGCCTGTGGAACAATAGTCTACAAGCATATATGAAAACATTTATAGAAAGAGACTTATCCGTCAGCTTGAGTCTTGAAGTCAATTCCCACCTGGATTCACACTTTTTATTAGGCTGCTTTTTCACACTTGTCATCTACTGCTATAGTACAAATCAGCAGAAGTTACAGGTGCTTAGTTTTGGAAATCAAGTCCATGATATTCACCGCAGACAAGAATCTGACAAAGATGTATCATCTTGTCTGGTGAAGGACAGGTAGGAACTAATCACAGTCACCATATCCTTTTTCTTCATCAACTCAGGTTACTTCAGTAACTGGTTACTATTAACTCTCTAGTCTAGTCATCCTCATCTGAAGTAGCTAAAGCAAGGAAGGGACTGGCATGACAACATAGAAAGATGAAACAGATAACAGAGAGTAACAGATAAAAATGTTGAAACAGTAATGTAGAACATTCTTTCCATCATCTGAGCATTGCATAATGCTAAGCCAAAGCAGAAATTATATATCAATATATACAGTCATTTGGGACACCTCAGTGAACTGCCTTTGATCTCTCCCTGTGCTTAAATGGAAGACAGACATATAATACTGAAGCTGAGAAACGGGATTCTTGATTCAGCTTGCCCTTTTTGCTAGCATAACTGGTGACTCTGGGAGCATGCTATGTTTAGCCTCTCTGCTCTCTCTAAGGTTCTGCTGGGGACAGAGGGCGTGCACATTGTTTGTGAAGATTATCACACAGTTGACTTCTGAGGTGTGTGTGCCTCTGCAATCTTGAATATATTAAGTCCATTCATAGAGTAGAAGAAGGTCATATTGGAAAAAAATAAAAATATCTATGAACACATAGTAGCTTTCTCAGACTTATCATTTTCCAAGATTTTTATATCATATAAACTTGCAACTTTGATCAAGGTGCATGCAATGATTATTCTCTACCTTAACTTTGAATTGTCTGGTCATTAAGCCGTAGATTATATAGCAGAAGTTTAAAAATAAAAAAGCAGTTTTATCTCTAAATTTTTCTTCCTCTTTTATTTGCAACTTCAAAACAACACTACTGTCTTGCACAAGACAGCCAAGCAGCTAAGCTCATTCCCTTCTTCCCTTTTTTCCTTTTTTTGATACTGTTCTTTCATTATTATCGCCTATGTAAATCCTGGGATGCAATCGGGGTTCCTCGCCAGTTAGGCTAAATGACAGCAGGTTGTTTGGTTAGCACTTTTGAATAGTGCCAAGCTGATAAGATACTCCAGATTCCTTACATGTTTACAGAGAAGGAACAACAATAGCTAATAAGACAGCTTTGTTATAGTCTGCTTTGGTCCTAAGTATTGAGAAGGATGAGTAAACAATGCACCACTGTCATTAATGCCTAGTTATTTTGGACATTCGGTATTTCTAAAACTGCCCAACAGTATTCTTTCTGCTGCTGTCAGCCATATTTGTAAAGGAGTCTAAGTATACAAATTCATCTAATCATTTAGTGAGCTAAATGGGGCCTCAAGACTGATGATTGCCCAGCCTATTCCTACATTTGCTAAAGGAGAGAAGGACAAAGTGCAACTTCCTAACAGGTAGATGAGAATGAGGATCTACTGACAGTTTTCAGGGTCCTGAAATCAGAAGCCAAGATAAGGAGAAGAGTGGCCTATGTTGGCTTACCCTTGATACTGAGGACCTCTTCATCATCTACAATAGAAACCTATAGGACTCTTGTTTCTTATTTGTGAAATTGTTAGTGCCACAGGTTGTTGATGACATGCTTTTAAGTTTAAAGACTTGCAGCAATGGGGTTGACTAACATCATATTTTCCTGCGAACCACATCATGCTCAATGGAGTTTACAACTATGGTAGTAAATGGCAGATAGCAGATCTGTTCTTACTTTTGTGGGATTATTGTAGCCTCATAGATGTAGGTTTACAGTATGTTTGTATACATAGCATAACATATGTATGATATTAACAGAAGATCCTGATTGAAACAGCCATGTTAAATCAGGGTATAGTCATGAAACTTTTTGCATTGCACAATTTTTAATTTTTTTTTTTTTATATATATATATACACAGTACATTGATATATTGTAGGTTAGGAGCTCTGTGTCAGGTAGCAGGAGGAGCAGGACTCTTCCACGAGAGAGGACAAGCCAGGAGCCAAGGATGACCTCAGTACCTGCAGTGACACTACCGTGGCACAGTCCCACAGCATCTGACCTGAGTGGGCAGAGGTAAATGCAAATAACAGGGTCCATGGATAGTCCCAGCTGAGGCAATAAAGGGATGAACAAGGACCATGGTGCACCAAAAGGGCTAGTCAGGAGCCAAAGGAGATTAGGCCAGAGACAGGACTGGAAACAATACTATAACATGAGTCCGAAGTTCATCCAGGAGGTGAGGCCAACAGCAGCAGTAGAGACGAGGAGTCCTTCCAGGAGACAACCTACAACATAAGTCCAAGGTCCATATAGTGTAGCTCAGGCCCGGGCCTGAGCTGGAATGGGGGTCCTGGGCCTGTGGGCAGGGTTGTGGGTCCCAGTGAGACTAGTCAGGGCCAGTAAGGCCATGATACCCACGGTGCCCTGGCGCTCTGCTGGTTTCAGTGGTTCCACCTAGCTCTCAGCTTGGGAACTTCTTCTGGGGGAGTGAAAGAAGAGGCCTGTGAGTGTTCGTGCTGCTTCTCCCTAAGCCTGGTGACTAATGAAGGCAGAATGATGAAGCCTGGCTCTGGCATAAAGCATTAAAGCTGTGAAGACCATCACTAGACAAGTGGATTTGGAAAGCTTCACTAGATCTGGTTTAGTTTTTACAGCTTTCCCAAATCTTCATCTGTTACCCAGTTACATAACCCCTGATCTAGCCAAATGCCTGACAGATCGTGGAGCTACTGCAGATGGGCTATTTCTGTGTGAATAGCAAAGGTGGAAGGCTGCACAGCATATGTCCACCCTGGACAGGACCCAGCACCCAACCACCTCAGCCTTGACAGTGGTAAACAGATTTCATCTTGTACTCCATCTGTGCAAATCTTTTGCAGTTAGGTTTTACGTTAGTACCATTTGAGTCAAAAAAAGGGAGGTTACTAACCCAGGGCAACACACAGATTCTGAATGGGAAGTCTGATTTTTAGTCCCAGCCTCTTATTGCATCACTGGTTTTGCCACTTAGTGGTAAAAAGCACAAGAAATCTTGGCTAGAGTGGTGTAAGAATCCTTGAATTTAAACATTTTCTCTAGTCAGCAATTTTGTACTTGAAGTATGTTTTGAAATGTAATGCAATTTTGAAACTGTGCACTGAAGTCATTAGTGTATACCAAGAAAAGACTGAAAAATTGAAATAAAGCCTTGATGCAACTATACAGACAAGTGTACATATGTATGTTGCACATACACAGCTAAACTATTCTATGGAGATGGCTGTTGAATTGCTATTAGAAGAAAAGGCAAAAATTATTCATAGTTACATAGAAAATGTTAAGAAGATTTTACTTGTGACAATGAAGAATCTAACAATTAGGATTAAGTATGATTTTAGGGATTCTCATTTTAATGTTCTTGATGTTGTAAGTAATATAAATGGCGTGCTGTGTGTGATTTCTACTAATATGCAGCTCCTTCTGTCATCCAGTTTTCTACTGAGACATATTTATAGCAAGTAGAATAAATTAATTACAGAACCTTGTAACACAAGGATGTAATTCCATCTAGTAAAACCCCCTGAAGTGGAGCCTTGAGATGTTTGACATGTAAGGGAAGCAAAGCATAGGTAAGTAGACTTTGCTGCTATGTCAAAGCTTTTCCCTGGGGGTAATGTCCAAAAATAAGAAAGACTGTTTTATTCTTCTACAGCTTGTTTTATTGAGCCTTTTCCTGGATAACACAGAAAGCAGTAGGATTCCTTCTACTTTCCATCTCCTTCTCCTTCTGTTGTACTCATGTGTCTCTACATGAACAGCACCTTTTATTCCTGCCTAATTTCAAGCAAGCTAAACACCTGCTCTACTTTTTGTATAGCCATAACTGTTGAATTTTAAACACCATTTTCTTAAAATCTCAATCTACCTATTTGACCTTCTATTGTTAAAGGAATAGTGAAAGTAAGATATTTCTCTAATAAATGTAAGGCAGATCTTGAGGTGACTGCAGTATTTTTATCTGTGTTTATGTAGCACTATGTGCACAGTCAGCTATTTCTTCTGTGGATATGCATCTCTTTCAGTCTATTCTTTACAGATGCTTTACTGCAGAAGACCCGTTAGGATCGGTATGATTCTTTGCCAATGCTGAAATGTGCCTGTGACAATCACTAGATTTACCTGGGACTGAACCAGTAATGATCAGGGCTGAGAGAACTAAAATATAGCTTACCATAGCTTGATCAAAAAAACCTGTTCTTCCCTAGTTAAAACAACTTAGTGTGTCTTTCCCATAGCAATTTGGGAGAAATTAGCTGAATGGAAGAATGCTGTATTGATCCCCAGGAATTGGCAGGAGACTTGGAGCCTTTTTAAAAATGCTTTAAGGGTTTTCTTTCTGGAAAAATCAAGCTGACTGTCATCTTGAAAATGGAACAGTTCAGCCCTCCCCCCTCCCCAAAAGTGTAGTTGCTGTAGCTTAAAGAGCTGTTTTGCTGTCGCTATTTTATCCTCAGGGGACTATAGCTTTGTGTTTCCTAGTTACAGAAGGAAGGGGAATAAAGTATCTGTGGAGAACCAATTGCAGGAGTTTCCACTGCATTTAGCTGGTTACTCTGGCAAGCAAGAAGGGATTTTCAAGACTTTAGCACTGTAGACAAAGAAGAGGGAATCTCAAGATCTTTTTGTGAAAACCTATTCCAGTGCTGTTTTCTACTGAAAAGTAAGTTTGTACCATCGAACTGCAGTTCTGCAAACTCTATGTAAAATGTAATGATATTTTGAAATTATTGGTCAGTTGTCCAAGCGATGTTAGGAACGGTAACGGTTCCCTTGCAGCCACTGGTAGGTCATGTGCTATGAATGGCATTGGGATGTTGGGTTGTCTTGCAGGGAGACACTGCCATTTACTTATGACAGCTGCCTAGACTGCCATTTTTCTCTAAATAATGTATCTGGCAAGTGGATCTGAAGAGCTGGAGAAAAATTGTGTTGCTAGACTGGAAATCCCTGAGATGCCAGCTGCAAGGTGAGGTGGGAAATATGGTTAATAAGGGCAGGGGAATTAAAGCCTCTTTAATTCCTGATGTAAATCTACACTTTTTAGTTGTACCTTATTGCTGTTAAAAGCATCTATTTTTTTCCTGTGGAACCTGAGTTGTTCATTGTGCTAAATATTAATGACCATGGAAGACTTAATTCCTTCTAACAAAGCAGATGAATACTGAAATAGAGAAATTTATATTATTTCAGCAGAAACATTGCCACTTCTTCCCCTATGTGTTGCTTACAGCCTTCATCAATATTTTTTCCTGGTTAGATTTTTTTCTGTAAATTTAATGAAACAGTGAACATTGCCACAGTCCAAGCTACATAATTATCATGTTTTGAGGAAAAGTGCAGACTTTCTTGGAAGATTTATTTCCAAATTCCAAAATTCTTGATTTTATGGGCAAATTAAAAGATCTACATTAAAGTCAACATAAGCCTGTGTTCCATAATATTTAAAATTCTTGTCTTGGATTCTGGACAGTTTTCCTAGAAAGAGTTCTCAGGGGGGTTTTGTGACACAAAAAAAAGCTGTACCCCCCAGGGGCTGTGGCTGCAGAAGGAAGTAGGCCAAATGTACATAGATCGAAAAATGTTTTTGGGCTTAATCTCTTGTAGTGCCTGTTTAGTGGTATTGTATGCCACAGGCGGGCGATAAAGACCCTAATACTCTTATTGCTGTGGACACACCTCCAAACTCAGTATGTGCCAACTAACATGACCGTGTTTCATGTTTAAAAGATGGGCAGCTCCATCATGCTGCCCAACTCTTTATGCTAATAAAAGACCCAAAGCTTTCTGCTATAATACTGAAAAGATTTATAGCTGTGAATTTTCATACCAAAGTGGGTCTCTCTAGAACATCAAAATATGAGTAATGAAAACTTCACTTAGTGAAATATGTGCTACAAATATTTTGTATAGCTTCATGCAATTTTCTGTGGCTAGTTTATCTACAAAGAAGTAAAATAAGATATATTAAATAGTTAGGTCAGAGTAGCAATGGTAAAGTATGGACATTGTTATCAAATCAGTTTTAATATACCTGACAGTTCAATTAACAAGGATTAACTAAAAATATCTTCAGGTGGGACACTTAATAACTAGAAATTAATTGTAATGGCTTGGAAATCTCATATTTTCCTCTTCTTCATCATTTCTTATTCCTGAAATCTTGCTGTAGTTCTTTAGGATCATAATTGCATGTTGTTGCACAAGAATGTAAAAGTTATTGTACTCAAATTAGAGGAAAACGGAACATATTCATTATGTTATTAAATAGAGCTCTGATATCTCAATGCAAACTTTAAATGAACCAGTAAACAAACTTATAATATTGTTATGACTAATATAAACACTGCTAATCTAAATACACATATATTCTACTAATTACTTTCTTTACTGTGAGTGAATAAATATTGTTAAACCAAACCAGTCAGTTTTAAATGAATTTTATTTTTAACTTCTGTTTCAGATCATTTCTTTTGTGACTAACTCTCACTGTCCAGTGGGACTGATATATGGACTATATGAAAGATCAAAGCCTCTTAATATGTGAGCTTCTTGTCTCTGATAAATAGGCTATGTCTGTTCAGATTCTATTGATTCTTGCTGTACTGCTGTGTTCCCGAAAGACTAGACTTCTGTTTAGCTTCTATGTTCTAAAAAAAAAAAAAAAAAGAAAAATGTGGTTTCAGGCAGGAGATAACTGAAGACAGAAAGTGCATTAAACTTACCTGTCACAGTCTTAATCTGCATAACCTTAGAGCCTGTTTCAATTATGTTCTGCTTTTTTCCGCCTGGTGATTGAAGAATAAGATGTGCAATGTGGACTCTCCAATGTCCAGAAAGATTTATGAAGGCCTTTTCATCAGTAACTGACCATCTTACGTTGTTCAGACCTGGCCTCTAGCATCACCTCAGCAACATTTTTCTAAATTAATAACTTGCTTGCATAATTTCAGCTAGCTTCACACCTATTTTATTCCTTTAGATCAATGATGAAGAGACAGAAGGGTGATGTTAATGGGATTCTTTACTAGACCTGTACTGAAGAGCCACACTTTGTGCTTCTGAGAGCTACCTCCAGAACTGATAGCGGTTTTCTGGAAGATATTCCATCCAGTCATTATAAATTTTCCTAACTGAGTAGCATATACTTACACTGCTGAATCTGCCCTCAGCTTCAGACAACCCAAGCATGGTCTGAATGTATAAAAACTAATTCCACTATCCATCATTATTTCTATTCAATGGTAAGAAGTTGAGCCTTCTGCCTGTCCGATTGTCTTCCACAACCAACCTGATCCAGACACCTCTTTCCTTGCCTGGAAGTGTGCTCAGCCAGTCTGTGGGCAAATGGTCCTTGGTCTTCAAATTCTGCATCAGAATAGTGGATTTTCAGATCCTATCATACATTCCTCTTAAACTTCCAAAGGCAGCATGTTACAATACTCCTAAGTTGTGCTGCACAAGCAGGTATGGTGCCTGGAGTCCCTTCATCTGCACTGAAAGACAGCTGATTTCTGAAATTAGTACATTCAGTGTCAAAGTGACTTCTTAAGAGTCTATTAATCAAGAGTTCTTAGGATGGTAGAGGATCCGAATGATATTTTCGTAAGTGGAAAGTTGAAAACTATATGCCCCAAAGCACTCTGGAGTTGTCAGTTTTGAGAGTGGTCTTATTTTAAGCCATGCATGCAGTGACTGTACACACGTGAGCAAGCATTTGAAGGAGAAACAGTTACTTATCAATATTTACCGATACCTGTTGTATCTGCTGAACATGTTAAAGTTCACAACTGCCTGCTTTCATATGGCTTTGGACTCCTTTTGATAAAAGAAAAGTTGGACTAGACAAAATACTGGATGCACAGAATTCACTTTGTCCTTTCTATGCCACATTCAGAGAACAGGAAATAATGTGAATGTTTGCTTTGGTTATTGCTAAGATTGAAAGTGTTTTCAGTATCATGGGAATCAGTTAATACACGTGCTCACACAGTGTCAGTGTACTGTACATAGCACTATACCTATACTGTCTACATCTGAATTTAGATATTTATATTATCTGTTCTGTACATTGACTATAAAGGAAGGTTAAAATGACCACATGGCTTTCTGAGTGAGTTATGTTGCGGTCCGTTTGATCAGATGGATCTCAATCCCAGTTGTTATAGAGGTTATAGCAGTTTCTGAGTTAAAAGTTTTTGCAACTTCATGATCTGAAAAAGTCTCAGCAACTTTATTTTCCTCATCGAGGTTGTTTGTCACTTATCACTTCTTTCTGCAAAGCTTTCTAATCTAGTGAATGGATGTTGGTCTATATAGTATAGTATATACGTGTGTGTATGTATTCATATATATATTTATATATGATAACATTTGTATACATAAACATTTATGTGTATATTTAAATAAGAAATATAATGTATATACATGTAATGCTAGATATGTAAGTCCTATTTCTGGGTCATTTAATGTCGAACATGGCATTTTGTGCCACTTTTTAAAGTACTCTCTTCTGATGACATACCATAAATCCTTAATGGTATGGGTTTCCAGGGAAAAATGCTACTTGCATCTCTGTCCATATATCCCTACTTCACGTCCCACCTTTCAACAGTCTGACAATTCTCCTGTTCTTTTTTTGCAGCAGACAAGTGAGAAGGAAAGGGTGGAAGTGAATTTAAGCTTGAATTAATTTTATTTCCCAAATCATAATTCAACAAAATTAATCAATTATAGACTGACAGATTATAATCTTACAAATCATATAGTCATACTGGCTGAGTGAATAAGGGTAACTATTTCTTACCTCTCAGTTTGATCCTGTGTGTCTACATGACTGTTTTTCAGTTAGAAGATCTGAAACCTAGAGTTGAAGTGCCACTGCAACATATGCTGTCCATATGCAGTAAATTTGGTCGCTCTAGACACTGTAGCCATTCATCAGGTATTCCTGGACATCCAGTCTACCCAGGTTGCCAGAGTGAAAAGCTGGTAGATTATCACTCAAAAGAGTACAGTAATTGTTATGCCTAAAAGCAGTAGTCTGCTGCCAGAATTGGTAGGGCTGGCAGACTGCTCTGAAAATACATTTGAGATTCTTTACTGCATTGCATGTACCACACGCATTAGGACTCCACTTTCCGAACAGATTCATACAGTCAATCCTGGAAAAAATGAAAGGAGAGGGGTTTGCTTTTAAAGCACTCCTGAAGTATAGAAATTAAAATCTGTTGCTGCTTTGTTACTTTGAGTTACACAATTTTGTAATCCAGAAAATGTATCAGTGCCAACATGCTCCAAACCAACAACATAAAGAGGAAATGAGTTTATGAGCAAGTGTATGTCCAGGTCACCAAAAAATACATGGGTTTTGCCATTAGAAGGTCTTATTTTTCTAGGACTATATTACACTAACTTGAAAATGACTGGCATGGCAAATGTTCATTAGGATCTTAGTAACATGTACACACTTTGCTCAGGTCTTTAGTCTCTACCTTCAGAATTTTACAAAGGGAGTGAAAGCAATTATTCTTCTGGTTTTCTCTGAGTTATCAAGTTGAGGAGCAGCCTGGTCTCTACTTCATGTTATTTAGAATATAGATAATAACATCCTGATAGTGACCCTTTTAGGCAGCTGTACATTGTTTGAATTCTCCATATTACCAGTAATACAGTCATGTGTTAGCCTAAATGGCGTTTGCTATTTATTCATGAAGTAAAAACTTCTAGCTTGATAAGTTATAACTGACAGTGTCTGATGTCTTTTGTTATTCACAAGACTAATATACATAATACTCTAAACATTTATTTTTGTAATTTAATAATTATAATTAGCATATATATTTATAGATAAAATATATTTGTATATGTAAATATCTATAAAATCCCTCATAACCACCCCATTTAATTTTTTGAGCTTTTAGCTAGTAGTAGTTGCCAATGTTACGATAACCTTTACTGTTCAGCTACTTTTCCACAAAATGCATTGAATTTTTCCTGCATATCCTGAATATTGCAAATATTTTATTTAACTACAGTAGATCATCCTGCACGGTAATCAAAGGTAAAAAGCAAGTTTTCAAATGCCACCACTCTACAAATACATATCAAGTTTTATTGGTACTGAAAAATATACTTTCTGTGTATAATAGAGGGGTTTTTTTTGTTTTGTTTTTCTGTTATAGTAACTGGTATCAGAATTATTTAAGATATATTTGTTAAACATGGAAAGAATACTGTAAAGCATTTTATCTGAACACGCTCTTTATGACTCAGAAATACTTTCTCCTGGCTAGCAGTATTATGTGTTCTCTCCTTTATTAATACAATTTTATCTGCTTTTCCTATTCCTATCATTTCTGTAAGATTCGACAACGTTTTAGTTTCAGAAAAACAGAGCTGTTTACTATGTGCTACTCTCACAATAAGACCTAGTAACTGTTACATGGACCTAAGTTTCTCATCTCAAATGAATTTTCCAAATGAAAGGGAAAAGGTATTTTAAATGAAATTTTATTATAAACTTTTAAAAACCGCAATCACTTATCAGAAAGGATATCTACCACAAATATGGTCATCAGTATTTTAAGAAGGTAATGCTAAATACTCTGTTATTACTATGATTTTCAGTGAAATAAGGAAGTCTAATTTTCTTATGCTGGTATATATATTTCTGTACACATCTGCCATACCTTAAACAGGATAAATAACATCTTTCAGATTCAGGGAGTCAACAGCCAGCATTAACTGGTATTCCTCCTGCTCTAAAGCCATCACTGTAAGGGGATTTTGAGATAGGCACTGGTAAAAGAGAACTGAAAAGGGCAATTTTGGAGGATAAAATATGTGTTATTGCAGGTTGAACTAAGAATACTGTCATTGGAAATTATAGGATTTAAGCACTTCATAGTAATTACGGAGGAATACTAAGGGGACATCCTGTAATATATACCTCCAATATTGCATTACACATTCTTATGCACTGGTCCATGAATTCACTGAAATTAATTTTTTATTTATGAATTATGATGGTAATTTGAGGTATTTATGAGAGCTGGTTTTCCTCAGCTGGCTACGACTTGTCAGTTCTCTGTAATTCTTGGTCTTGGCACCTGTTTTTGTGTCCAGGCTCTAGAAAACACTGTTGAGCTTTGTCCCAGAATGGATCTGAACTGCAGCAGAACCTAGGAGCCAAAACGTGCTGCTGGGTTTTGCTGTCAATGACTTAGAATGTGTCAATGAGTATTTTAATCAGGGTCAGGATCACTTGCTTGCTGTGCTCTGTCTCACACCGAAAGGTGCACTGGATTTGGTTCAGATGGAACCGACCTGGGAGAGGCTCTCTCCAGGAGCCTGTCTCATGCACTTCAGCAGTTAATGGGCGCTTGGTCTGGGGGACGCAGGTGCCGCTGGGCAGGCCAGGCAGGATAACACCCCTTGCTAGAACACGGCCATGTCCTCTGTTTGGGCTGCCTCACCTTCCAGCCACCCTCCTGTAGTCCCAGGTGCTGGGATTTTGAAGGACAATGGAAATGGAAATATTTGCTCAGTGTGTTGTTTAAACAGCAGCACACAGGCCATTTGAGGCTCCAGGCTGTGGTGGTAGAAGAGGGCACTGGACCTCATCACTGTGCCTCATCAGAGCTGGCCTTAAGCAGGCCAGACTCCCTGGGGTGGGGGAAGGAGCCTGGAGAGACTGGAGGGGCCCACAGTGCCCTAATAGTCAGAAGTGAATGCAATTTTTCACTCATATTCATTTTATCAGATGGATGCTACTTTAGGGTGGGTAATAATAACACGCTGGAGCATCCTAGCTAGAAATGCAGTGTATGCTGTCACCCATTGTGAGGACGAAATGTGTGCATACCCTTTACATGCAGGCAAAAATACTAGTTTGGATTTCTGTAAAATACAGCCACTGTTCTTTTCATATAAAGTGATTGATTTAGGGATTTCTTATCATGGTAATTTTTGATAGTTTCACTTTGACAAGCTAGGAAATTTGTAGCTTTATTACCAATTGCATTAATAATTTATTTTGTATAAGGGAGTTGCAATATGCTACTGTCTCATGTAGGTCACTCTTAATCAAATACTTTTTTCACTAGGAAAGTTGTTACCTGCTTTTATTCCAGATGTCTAGGAAAAGTGGTCTAAAATACATTATTTCATCTCTGTTCTGATGAAGGAAAAAAAAGGTGGAAGTTCAAAATCATATGCATAGTAAATATCCTTATTTAGTGTGGAAGAGGAATGTTTGTTTTATAAATTATATGCAGTGTTTCTTTTTACAGTATTGACACACGGCATCCATCAGAACTCAATGGATTTTTTTTGTATTATTATTAATTGTAAATTATTATTAAGTTTATTGGTCTCTCATGATTCATAAAAATGAATTCATATGTCTAGAAACCAGCAATGACAGATGTGATCTTCCATTTTCATAGCCAATTCAATTGTCATTGTCTTTGGTACAATGATTGACACTGAATGGTATGATATCAGTTACTATATGATGGGAAATTGAGTTGCAGACTACTGGGGCAAGAACAATAATACAATCAATACAATTCAAGGTATAAAAATGTTTGCAATATAATTGTAATTTATAATGGTTTTACTTTATATGTAATGCTGCAGAACCTACTTTCTGGGAAGAGAAGAGACATTACATTTTGTAATGATGGATAGCACTGTTATGGTTATTTTGGTGGCAGTTTGGTTTTATTTCTGATCGTTTGCTATTTGGCAGGTGAAAGACAGGGTGCAGGGGTGTGAATAGAGTATGTACAGCTGAGTCTTGTCCCAGAATGAACCTACAGCAAAACCTGGGATCAAGATCTAGGTGTAGAGGTGCCTAAATGAAATCATCACTTTTAGTACAGATGCAGAGAGGATATGGAAATTAAATATAAATTCATCACTCAAAAGATGTGAATTATGTGAAATACATCAAAACCTCTGAGAATGGGTTAGCTGTTTCTTCAAGCAATTTAATTGCATAAGTTGCTTTACAAAACCAAGATTTCTTGGTTTATTATCTGTAAGAATGGCCTTAAGTATTAAAGTTAATGCTCTCACATACTGATGCACAATTATTTATACTACTTTGATGTTTTGTGTATTTTTACAAGGTGCTAATTGTGCTGAATCAAGTTGACAAAATTGCATAATTTTTAGGTTAATATTAGCATAATCCTACAGTACATTGTTAAGCAACAGTATAGAAATGAAGCTTAGTGAATGTTTTTCCAGTGTGATGAATAAGAGAGTATGTCTCTAACAATAATAATTTCCATGACATAAATAACGACTTTTAGGAAAGTTTAGTGTTCTTTTTCATGTGGGCCAACTGACTGTGAAGTTTTGCTAAAGCAGAATGTATCATAGAAGTGGGCTTCATAGTTTATCAAGGAATGTTATTAAAATATCAAGGAATTAATTGAAACACAGATGCAAAATTAAGATTTGGTTTACAACAACAAACCAATAACCTTTTGCCCCCCATCTCGTGTTTGTGACTTTCCTGTATTCAGAGGTCTTTTTTGCCACCTTTGCACATGGCTTCTTAAAAATGGCAGCCGTGGGACATGGAACATCAAGTTCAATCACACGATATAGAGTTCCACTGACGGTGTATCCAAATTGGCATCTGAAAATCTTTGTGCAATATAATCTACAATACTACCAAGGGAAAATAGATTTTGCTTATAGCAAGTCAAGTCCAAAGGTTTAATATAGTGATAACTTTTGAAGGAAAGAAAGCACAGATATTTTTATGGCTTAATGCAAATTGTGCTGCATATTACCTCAGCAGTTGTCTTTGGTTGCTTTTTGCTTTCTTGCTTTCCAGAGACAAAATAAATCCATTATGTGCTAATGAGAAAAAGGGAAATCACTCCCTCAAGCCATTGCTTAACATGTTCCCTGCTGAAGTGTCAGTGTGTATAGAAAAATATCAGGCCAGTGTACCAGTTGTTTTTCACTTGTCAACTCTAACATACTCAAGTTAGAGGAATAAGGCAACCTTACTAAATGTCAGAGCTCATGTACAATTCTTACATCCTTTTCAATGTATACAGGTGATACATTCTAGACTGAAGTCCATATGGAATCTAATGCTTGGCTTCAGGGTGCCCACTTGTATCTTCTTATCAAGCATATGCCAAGAAAAACAGGAGAGGAGGAAACATCAAAGAGGAACTCCTGCCCAAATATCAGACAGTCACCTACTATTCAAACCGTTTTCACAAATGCCCCATCAAATGGAAAGGAATTAAGTAGATGAACATACATAGATGAATGGATAGAGTGAGGGGTTTTAGCTCAATGACTTTGACAGCAAACAAGGGTGGATCCCTAGGTAAGAGTTTACAAATCACAAGGTCTGTAATGACACTTTCCTAACCCCCAAACTGTGTGCTTGGGGATTCCCGAGGCAGCCACAGTCTTTCTGAGTTTTCACAGTCCATAGAGCATTGCTCCTTTATGAATTCACTTACAAATTTTTACCATCTACCTTCTATTGTGCCCAGACTTCAGCAGTTTAGCTGCTCAATGTTGGTAGTTAATTAGCTTTCTCCTTTTGTGGGTTTTGAACTTGCCACCTGTTAACAGGATTGCAAATGTTAAAACAAACAAACAAACAAAAACCTCTTTGCTTTTAAATTTTAAAAAGCTATTTGAAGTAGTACTGTGTATAAAAGGATGTAATACATAGGTTCAGCAGGGCAAAGCTCTCACTTAGGCATACCCAGGAGGAGTGCCCCGTAACACACAGTATGAGCTTGAAGCAGCATGGTGATGTCCCCTTTCACCCCCCATTTCGAATGGACCTGCACCTGCAACTGCAGCAACAGCTGCATTTTCTCTTATCATTGTAACAGTATTTAAGTACAGTTAATCACTGAAAGAGCATTTCATTTTAGTGGATTTGCCTGTCCATAAATTTCCTCTGGTTTTAGTGATACTTAATATTGGGTTAGATTTATTATATTGAGATTAACAAGTTTTTGTAAGACATGAACAAAAAGCACTAGTATTTAATTAAACTAGTAAGTTTTAAATATACCTATCTTATTGTTACAAGTTTTTTCTTTGCCTCTCCTGCAACTTTTATTAGCCAAAGCAAAGGGAGGAAGAACAGAGAGTGACAGGAGATTCAATTTGCAAGTGCTGGAATGCAAATTCGGTGATACTAATATCATCCCCTACTGAATTCTTGCATTTAAGCTGCTGATAAACTTCCTCATGCTGAGAAGAGTAATTTCATTTTGTGAGGAACAGGAGGAAAGCTGTTTTAATGTAGTGCCCAAAATGAGAAACCATACTGGACCAGAAGAAATGGATTTTAACTTTTTATTTTCTAGGTGTTTTTTTAAAAAGTAAAATAAGAGTTTTCCTTGTAATTCAGAGTAAGGTATTTTTTAAAAAAAAAATATAATGTACATTTCAGTTATGGTTTGATTCGTTTTGAAAAATCAAGTGTGATAAGTGCGATAAATGATCATAGTCATTTTAATAAATAAGTTAGGTGAGTTACTCCAACGTTTAACTAGATTAATAATCTTTGTTACAATACTGCTAAGAAATGCAACACACATGGCAGATCGTAACAACTCTTGTGTTCATCTGTAGCTAAGCAGAGTGGTCATAAACATTAACTAGGAATATAAATGTATTTATTAGAACATAATTTAAACAGATTTTTGCTGTGATTGTGGTCAGGTTTTGTAACATCAATGAAAACCAGACCACATTCAATCAGTGATTTGAAAACTGTGATGTCTCAGTGTTGGTATTTCTTGATAAAGAGCAAAATACAAAGGACAGAACTGATAGGGTGAAGGTGGAAACAAATACCTAGCCATCTCAAGAGGGTTATACTGTACAAAGGGAAGAGATCATAGAAGAAAGTTAAAGTGGTATAAGATGTTATAATCTTGAAAGATGTTTCGTAGTACTCATTCTGACACCTCAACAGCAATTTTCCACCAACTGTTACTATGTAGAAATTACTATAAATCTCTGTATCTTTTTCTTTCTTAAATATACACAGGTTTTGTGTGCTGATTATTTTGTGTTTGGTCTTTTCTAACAATTTCTTAGATGGTTCATACTGGTCCCAAAATAAAAACTGAGAGAATGCTATTTAAATAACAGCTTTACAGTATACTAAAAACTTACTACAGCTTGAATTTATAGGGTGCAAAAAGACTTATATCAGCTTCTGGTGGGAAGCTGCCAGCCTATAAAAGCTTAGAGGATTACTTCCATAACTACTTTATGATCTTTAAGTTTGTTTGCTTAATTGTTTGTTTGTTTGTTTGTTTGTGGGTTTTTTTGTTTTTGTTTTTTTTTTTTTTTTTTTTTAGTTTTAAGTATTAAGATTCTGCACTCTGAATAACATGATGTATTGTTTTGTCCCAGGCTGCATCTTTCTCCATCTTTATCTGTCATCACTACTAGTAGTATGACTGATCATTTGGTTAATCAGTGCTGAGCTCTTACATCTTCTTTGCTGTGGCTTTATCAGACATGCAGCCATGTTAAAATCAATAGAATAAAGATTAACTGATCTGTTCTAATATTTTTTTCTGTGTCCATTTCCAATGAAATTTACTGAACATGTAATTTATTAGAGTGTTTTGGAATGCATGTTTGGACTGCATAGGACTAAGCAGTAACTATTTTCTTTTAAATCAAATAAACGTTCTGGTGTTTAGCAGCTATTAACCTCAAGGCCCATGAATCAAGTTCTGCTTGAGGAACAAAAAGAGTTGAATCACACAGTTAGATGACTACTCTTCCATGTTCTTCTAATTTTAAAATGTGTTTTTAAAAGTTTTAATTAAATAATTATTATTTTTCCTTAAGCATCTTATGACCAAACTAGTAGAACAGTACAAGGAATACTTTTATCTCAACACTTTGATTCTGTGATCAAATGCTTATTTAAAAAAAAAAAAAAAACAAAAAGCAAACATTTTCACAGATTGCTAATTGTGGGGCTTTTTTATGTCTTATATTTTCCCTATCTTATAGTTGATTAATAGAATAAGTACAAAGTCACTGCTTGCTGCTCCAACTTTATTTTGCATATTATTCGTCAAAGGTGATTACCATATGCAGTATGTTAGAAGGAAGAAAACAACATCTTTGTATGGGTGTGTTCAGCAAAATAAATCTTCTTTGTCTAACATAAAAGGAGGTCTAGGGAAGAGTATATATTCTTCTGTAGATGGCTCTGAATGGATATAATGCTATTCATATTATACAGTATTAGAAGATTTTAAAATGTGAAAACCAAGGTGGGAATATATAACCAATAAAAGAGAATATTTTCTTCTAAAAAATAAAAAAATATCAGTACAGTGAAAGACATGGTCTGTATTCCCTGATAGAAACATGATTTTATTTGGTGAATTAAACTCTTTAACACCTAAACAATCATATAATTTGCCAATACAGACCCAGATTACTTCATAGAAAAATATTTGAGCATCTTTGTTTTTATCCTTTAAGTACACCCTAAAACCTATTATAATCCTGTAAAGGAGGATCATTAAACTGAACAACAGTAGCATGTTTAATGATGATCTGCTAACAAAATATTCCAGTTAATGTGATCACTGATCAGAGACTTTGACACCCATCTAACACATAGGACAACCAAATTCCTTAAGTCATAGGCCATATGCAAGCCTCACCCCCCACACCCCAATCCCAATTCTGTCTTCATTTAATTTCTTTAGTACTTGGCAGTGGCTAAGGCACGCAGATCTTGAACCAGAAGATCAGTCACTTGACAAAAACAGATTAGATCTTCCCAAAGTGACAGAAATACTTTCACGGTCTTTTATGTAGTGGACTGTAGACTTGCAGACATGATAGTAACTTTTTTCATCCTTGCTTATTGTAGAATACCCTATTTTTTAATATTTGATTTTTATTTCAATCATCCTTGTATTTCAGGCATTTTTATTTTTGCATAACTGTCTCTATTAAATACTTGAAATGAAACATATAGAGAAAAAAAGGGTTAATAAAGGGTCCCTTTACACAATACAAGTAGAAATTCCTTTGAAGACAGTTGCATTTTCTTTGCAAAAATAATGAATGAACATTTGTATCCATTGTAGAGGCAAACAAATTAGTTTCTCTCAGTAAAACTGGAGCAGAATTGTAGTATATGTCTGAGATCCTTTGAGGTAGTCTTTCAACACAGCAATTTCCATTAAAAAAAAAAAAGTATTTTGCATTTGTATTACATATAATATTAAAATTCATATTTCTACAAAAAGAATACCCCTTTAATCATAATAGGATCATGGGACTAAAGATGGGAAGTAAGGATTTAAGAATCAGTCTACTGATTTTTCATCCTTTGTCTTATGATATGGTAGGTCAGATGCATCACAGATCTTTTAATCTGTTTTCCCCTTGAAAAGGGATATAAAAATCATTGTATAGCCACAACAAACATCCAGTATGTTAGCCAGCAGTGACTGTTTTCAGTATTGGTAGCTACAGCAAATTACTAAGCACTAATATTTTCTGCATGCTAGAATCTAACTACCTTGATGGAGGGATATACCCACTTACACTGGGGCCTGTGGGTATTGTACCTATGATGTGAGTGAGTGTGGGTTAATAAAGCTCTAAACTGGAAACATGTTTTGACCATGGGGTTCATTTGAAACATTATAAATGATTAAAAAATTGATAAGATGCTGATTTGTGACATATGCTTAATGATAATTTCATCGTTCAGAAGTACTACCATGTTTCCATTGTATGTAACTGTTATAAATGCTAATACACTATGACATCAACATCACACCAAATTTAACTTCAGACATCCAACATTATTCTTCTTTTCTGTCTTTTTTTTTTTTTTTTCCTGTAGTCAATAAATAAAGTATCAATAGATAGTCATTTAATCTCCTTTTATAATTGCAGACGGTTTGACAAATCTTTGGAAAAATGGCAGCTTTTTCATTGTGACATGAAGAGCTTTAATCATTGGCTAAGTGAAACTGAAGAGAAGCTGTCGAGAGCACAGATAGAGACTGGAGATGTGGGTCATATGAAAACCAACCAGTTTCTCCAGGTACGATTTGATTAACCCATTTCAATTTTTTTCTGCAGTCATTAGAAATTTGCAGGTATGGGTACTCTGTATAGTTTTGCAGTTCATTTAAGGAGTATTTCTAGTGTTGAGTGGCCAGTGGCAATTTTGGTCACATATTTTTGTCGTCCTTGTTAACTAAGAATTTTCACTAGTTTGTTTTAAAAGAAGTAAAATATAGGATAACATGGTATATTGTCATACTTCCATAGTTACAGATTATTTGGTCTTTATTTAAGTGCTCATTAATTTCCATTTGATATTTATGACCAACAAAAGTATCAGACTTAATTTTAAAATCTTGTAGAAAAGATGTGATTAACCACTGAACTCTACAAGAGATACTCCATGAACTATGTCTTGCAAGTATTGCTTATTTTGCCTGTTTCATGTTTTAATCAAAGAACCTTGAGGATGCTTTTTGTGAAATGCAGTGTGACAGAATAGCCACTTAGTTCTTATGTGTCCGGTTCCAATCTGTATGCTTTTCATCTTGCAAGCTCTTTGAGCATCATAAGGAAAATAATAACTCTAGTTTCTTGGTAGTTTATTTAATTTCCCTCTTGTATGATTGAAATGGTAATGGATATGAAGATTTAATTCTAAACTGATGTTTTGCAAGTTGATAGGTTCATCTGAATAACATGGCTTGACTAAACTTTGGATTCATGTTATAAATTACTACCTGTGCAAAAGAAAGAAATTCTGTTAAACTAATCGGCATTTGTACATTTGAATTGCTGGATTGAATTACTGGATTTCAGGTTGAAAGAAGTTAGGCTTATCAAATAGTAAAGGTACAGTTTTGTTCTGAATGCAACAATAACCTACTTTTTGGCCTACAGTTAAAAAAAAAAAAAAAAAAAAACAATGTATTTTGAATTTTAATATTTAAAGTCACCTTTTTAATATTTAGGTTGATATTTTTTGACTGTAAAACTTCTGAACTGAAAAGGAAACCAAATCATGCAGTGCAAGTATATATATAAAAAAAAAGATGTAACTGTTAAGTAATACATTAAGCTGAAGCATCTTAAATAGCAGGTTAAATATTTTTCTGCAAACTACTATTAATGCTTTGAACACCAAAGAAGTCTAAGTTCTGGCTGACAAAATAGAATGTCGTCAAGGAATTAAAGATGCTCTTTATTGGGTATGTAAATGGTAGCAGAACTCGTGCATTTCCAATGAAATTTCATCTTCCTTTGTCTGTCCCACAGTTTTAAGCATTTATTTGAAAAACATATAAAATACTAAAGTAAGACATGAATATCTATGTGACAAATAGTAATACAGTGGCACAAAGCCTTGCCCTTTCTTCTTCACTTTGCCTCTGCTCCAACACCCTTCTTGGCACTATTCTGGTATCCTTGAGCAGCTTCAATTGAGAACTTAGAAAAAAAAATGGATTCATGGAAAAAGTGTTTGTCTCCTTTTTTCTAAACCCTTTTTAAAACAATATTTTCTCTCTGAGAAGAGGTTGATTTTTGAGAGTGTCCGGATCAAGGTAAGGTGTATCATATATGTTATCGATGTACTGGGTATGTAGCACATTTCACAATCCCAACAGGTTATAAACATTATTTTTTTGTCATCACCGAGAAGGAAGATCATACAGAATCAAACATCACACTCAAATACCCTAAGATAATGCCTTCTTCTGCAGTAGCTTAGATTTCAGCATAGAACAAGACTGTTTCTGTTTTACATTTCCTTTGACCAAGCCTCCTTCTCATCTGTTATCCATTTGTTATTTTCTTACACAATGTATGAGAACATTTTGAACATATGTTTGCAGAATGGATTTCTACCAAGATTTTCTTTTTTCAGTCCATCTAGCTTTTTCTTTCTTCCTTTTTTCCTTGTGTTAGAAATCCCAGGAACTCACAATTTTTACTCTCAAACATTTCATTTAGTTCTGTGCAACAGACAAAACTACATTTCTAATGAAAAGTCACATAGAGTGAAAATATTCAAACTAGTCTTAAGAATGCAGACCCAATGTTAGTTATCATTTATTTATGAAAGAATATATAGTGTGACGTTGCATTGTTCCCATTCTCTTCATTGGTTCTTTCTTTATTTTGTTGGGTCTTGCTTGAAAAGTGTTAGGATTCTGTGAGGGTGACAGAAGAGATCATTAGAATTTCCATTAGGTAAACAGTTAAAACAGCTGAGCATTTTGATTTACTAGATTAGCAACTTGTTTTATTAATGAGATCATGATGTTTAGTGAACCATATTCATAATTAACAGGATTTGTTTGAAAATGCTTTCACAAGCAGGTGAATAGACTTGTATTCAACAAGGAACTGTTGTAGAAAAAAAATATACAAAACATTTGGATATGTAATACTATTTCTAGGTAGGACTCCTTTAGAAAATAAAAGATTAATGTGTTTATTAACATTCAGTAAATACATAGAGTCAAATGTTAATGTAAAATGTAACAGTCAACAGTATGATTAGGTTGATTATGTTAATATAAGTTTAGAGGTAATTACATTCGTTTTGGTGTATTTGGGGAGGGGATGTGTGTTCCTTTTTGCTGCACAATGGCATGATATTAAGCAACATTTATGCATTATATATAATGTGAATGAAACCTAATAATAGAATTGTTTCAGGTCATGAATACTTAAATACTCTTATTGTGATTTTTTCACTGAGACTTTCTGAGAGCAGAACTTGTGGTGTTGAAAAGTAATATCACATTTCAGTTATTAAGAAATTGTAATTGACTTCTTTTTTGTTTAGCAAACACAGGATTTAAAAGGATGTTTTACAGATAGTACATCATATAATCTCTTTGAAACATATTGAACCCTGTCTTGAAAGTAGTTAGATTTTTTTTTTGCTGTCATTATTCTGACTGAAAGGTTTTTCTGTCTCTTCACTCCTTAGTTCTTGGTGACTTTAACTTCTTCAACTTCCTGCATTTGCACTTAGTTTATTTAAATTTGTGCCAAGACTGCATTGTAATTCAGTTTTATCTAATCGCTGATGTTTATCCCCTTCTGTTCTTATAGGCTGAAGTTATTTTCCTTATTGGGTCTCATTTTGTAAACTAAAGCCAAAGTTTTGTAATCTGCTTTCATACAATAGCTAGACAACTTGACTCTTATTTCCTGTGCCTATGATCGTCAAGATAGCTCAGGTGCTGGATTTTATGGGTGGAGCTTACCATGGCTGAATGTCAGAATATCATTTGCAGTCATCTATCTAAAATTATTTTTTTTTTTTTTTTTTTTTTGTGGTCTGTCTTGCAGTCTGTTCCATATGCAAAAAAAAAGAAAAAAAAAAAAAAAGGTACATGTTATATTGGAAATTAATGCTAGGTTAATATGCAGCAAAGAAGCAAACAACAATTAGTATTTGGGAGAGAGCATGGGGCATGGGAGTGAGGGTGTTCATGTGCAATAAAGAAATGCTAAAAAGACAGTTACAAAAAGAGGAATTCTTCAACAGTTTCAGATCTAGACTGTCAAGTTATATTCCCTAACCATTACCTCAGAATTTAAAAGTAGTATTCTTACTCAAAAAATAGAAACCATCCAGAATATTTGTTCTTTACACTGGTATTAGGAATTGCTCAGCTGTCTATATTTAATATCCACTTTTGGATTGCAAGTTGAATTTTATTATTTTAGGTGGTGTGGGGTTTTTAATAGTAAAATAATTAGGTTCTGGGTCTGAATTTTGAAAGAAATTATTTGTGTTCATGATGTTCATCTATAGTGACTGGTCAGTGATGGGTAATTCCCATTAAACAGGTAAGGGCTGGACTTTATATTCTATAATTTATCTGTTAAAAATATTGCTATTCTATAATTATTAATTTCTTAAGTATTTACTTTCATTTACAGGCATAAACACCAAGGATATTATGTTTATTTTTTTAAAGTCAGAGAGGACCTTAAATCATCACTAATATTTTGAAATTATTGGGTGGTGGCCTTATTAATTATACTCAGCCTTCTGAGAATACTGTGGATTAGGAATTGCTTGTAAATTAGAGATCTCTCTTAAATTGTTCATACATTGAATTGTCTAGCATTTACATTTTAGAGTACTTATTGAAGCCTGCAAAAGGTTTGTGACTCATACCTTCCATAGACCTTCCTTTTACTGCACTGTAATGTCAGAAATGTCAGATTTTGTCTTGTAGATGTTTAAAGTAAAAAGATATAGACAATCGAGTCTTCAGTGCTGAAAGTCATGGTCATGCTAATAATTTCTCTTTTTTTTATCTAAATTGGATTATACGGATATTGATGATTTAATAACCACTACATTTAAACAGTTCTTTTTGGAATACATCACAAATGGAATCAGTGGATATGTGAGAAAAAAAAAGTATTTCAGTGCTTGAGGCCACATATTCTCATATCACAAAAAAAACAGTGGTAAGTGGGTAGATAGTTTACTCTGTTTTCCCCCCCAAAAAAAACTTGTAAAAATACTTTTTTTTTTTTTTACATAATAATTATGACTGTCATATTTTAGATTCTGTATTTTAAATTTATTTCCTGCTCTACTGATTGATAAATGTTATGCCAATAATCTCTGTTCCAGTTTGGATTTCACTGGATTCACATGGTTCAATTTTGTTCCATTTGGAACAATTTTGTTCCACTTGGTTCAATTTTGACTAGTGTTTTTCAGGTTATGAAATATTTTTAGGGAAATAGTAGAAATCATGATTCTCCTCATAATTTTACACAGCCTTAGTACTTTGACTGAATGTTCTGAACTAAGTACTAAAATGTTCTAAACATGATAGCTAGCCTACACAAATGCCATCAGTTCTTACATATTGACTGGATCATTTATTCAGAGAAGCTTACTGGTTTTCTTTTTACTGATTATCACCCTCCTAACAAACAACTCTGAGTGCAGCATGCTACTGACCCTAAGAAAGAAAACCTAGACTCAGTGATATCCCATGGATTTCAGGCTTTTGTCCATGATTTTTAAGGTCTCAGTAGAAATGTTTCAAAAAATATACATGACCTCTGCATCAGACACCTGGGCCCTAACTGAGTAAAACACTGCTTTGTCTGGTTTAAGGTCATCTTAAAAACAAATTCATGGGCCTTTCTTGAATGAAGTGCTATAGCAATGGAAAGACTCCATTTTCAGTTAATAAGGGGAGGACATCACAATTCCTAGCAAAATAGTTACTGCTTCTTTCTTATGCCAGCAAAATCTTTACAAGTAACGCATTTCTAGATATAAAAAATTCCTAAAGACTTTCTTTCACTATTAAAAATGATTCACCATTTTTGCTACTACTAATAGAAATGATCCAATATCAAAACAATTTATCCTGAATTTGTGGTAGAAACATTTTCTTGTCGGGTCAAGCTATAAGAAGCATTATTTCATAATTATATCAGTTATTTAATTCTTCTCTACTGCACACAATTCTATATTATTCTTCTTTCCTAATTTACTGTATCCTATTAAAAGTTTTTAATTAATTTGCTGCTACTGGTAATGGAACATTAAAATGTCTGAAGGCTATGAGAAATTATAGATTTAAAGTTGCATGTGTGGTTCTGCCTTCTCTTGCACCATTAGATGACAATTCATAGCTTATATTTAGGTTTTATTGTAAATCTTGACATTGATTATATAGATAATCAAATTAAATCTTGTAAACAATTAATTAGGATGCATTTTTCAAACATTAATTTGTGAAACTTTTTGAAATAACTATTAGCACATGTAGATGCATAGTGACATAATTTTCATACATGGCAAGAATGAATAAACATCATTTTTTTCTATGTTTTGGAGAAAACAATGTTCTTGGACTGGATCAGTCAAACCTCCTCATACCTGATGGTGACTGCCTCACTGTTTGGGGGATTCATCCTCACAGGTTCAAGCGGTTATAGCATACTAGTGCATGGGGATCTAGGAAAGAGATTGAATTTTATAGCCATTTCGTAAGTATTATGTGTGTGTGTGTTTAAAGAATAAAGGAAATAGAATATGAAATTTTATCGTACTAATGAATTTGTCTTACTTTCAGGACTAATCTGGACAGTTATAATCAGGAACAAGTACAGATAATACACTTCAGGTTCAGCAGACTTATTAATGTTTTTGACATGATATAAATAAAGTAGTTAATATGACCATGTCTTGGAAGTTTTGGGAAATGAGTGACTAAATGAATGACTACTTTGAAGGAGGATGATATTGGCTCTTTTGCCTAACAAAATATTTATCTGGTTTGCTTCCATAAGTCTTTCAAAAGTACATCTCGTATTGCATCAGAGATCACTATGGCATATGATTAAATTTATGTTGATTCATAGATGTGAAGATAAGAAAGACAAACATATGAAACTTGAACTGTGTCCCTTAATAACTGGCCAGCCTGGGAGTCTTTCTAGGTCTTCTGATGTGAGTGATTAGCCATTAAAAATGCTTATATTAAACAATCAGGGAAAGGTAAGACTCGTGGTTAATAACTTTCTATACATAGTAGTTGTATAAATTAGTACAAATAGGTCTTGCTGTGGCTCTTTTCATGGATAGCTTTATTAACCTTTGAGCCCAACAGATTTTGCAAAGTCTGTCCATCACATACAGCTTTTCATTACCGTCTCATTTTAGACTAAAGCCATAAAGTAAAGCCATATATTAAACACACTGGACAAGACAGCCAGTTAATGTTATGTTGATTTAAAAAGTGAACAGTTTAAAAAAAAACCCAGCAAACAACTGCATTATAAGAACCTGCTTTATGAAAACCTTAATGTTTTTGCAGAGCAGAGAGCAAAGAATCAGCATCTGCCCTTAAACTATCTAAAAAATACTTTAGCTAAATATATTTATCCTAAATTTG
Organism: Tyto alba; assembly: GCF_018691265.1. NCBI lineage: Eukaryota > Metazoa > Chordata > Aves > Strigiformes > Tytonidae > Tyto > Tyto alba. The sequence goes on along the minus strand of NW_024881276.1, from coordinate 19,250,695 downwards.
GAAGTAATTTTTGTCAGGTTGTGATGAATGGTCATCAGTGTTGTTTGCACTTAGATATTTTACAGTGAGTTCCTTTTTACTGACAACCTTTATAGGCACCTTTGTGGAGGTTTTTGTTAAAGTGAGAAGAGTCAAGGGAGTTGGGTATGAGTTTGACCAGTGATGGGTGGATATTGAAGAATGGAGTTTTTGTCTAGATTATTTTACTATTCATTGTTCATTTCAGATAAACTTGTCCATTCATTTATTTCTCCAAGGTATGATGTTATATAGAGACAGAATGTAGCAGGCATGGAAATAGTGGTAACATGCTTGAGTTGTTTGAATAAAATGTTTACTTCTGCCCTGCAACAAACTTCCAACATACTTCTTTCCTACTTAATATTTGGATGTGAGATCCATGTCACCAAAGCAGGTCCAAAGGAGACATCAGTATTTAAACTTGCAATCCTCATCTTCCTCTGTAGACAAAGAAGAAAAATAGGCAATTCCAGAGTGAAGGTCACCTGACCTTTCTGAGATACCCAGAATGTTTGAAAGTGAACTGTAACTGCATTGGATGTGTTAGCTTCTCCAGAAAAAATCAAATTAATATTTCATTGGTACATTTTATTTAGTTGTTTGGTTTTTTTTTGAAGAAAATATTGGACAGTTATGAAAACATAAGACCCTGAAAATATTTAAGAATTCATTTACTTCAGGTGTGCTCCTTCCTCCCCTGAGTGCATATTTCATCAAGTTTTGAATATCCAAGGGTTACAAGTACTAGTGAACCAGCATTGATGCTAGTCAGAATGTATTACAAAGAAATACATTAATGCTGAAATAAATATATTTTCATAATTGGACTAGACATTTTGACACAGTACAAAGATAAATTTCACTGAATGATTCATTGAATGCAACAGAAGAGACTAAAAATTATTTAAATGATTTGTATTTCCAGTGTGTTCTGTGAACATTAGAAGTATCAAAACTAGAATTCCCAGGCTTTTGTGTTTTGTGGTTATCTGAATGTTCCAGTTGAAATGTTTTCTGCTGGGGGGGGGCTTTAGAAGGTGTTTATGTTTTGTGTGAATTCTCAGCTGTTTGCTAAGGTCTACACACTATACCTGTTCCCCTGTTGCTGACCAATAGTATCTGGTTTTCTTTATCTGGTTGCTTTTTTAAAAAAATAATTATTAAATGTCATTATTTTTTATAACTCAAATCTTCTCATTTGTTTAAAATTAGTCAGACTATTTAAAATTATGGTGGAAGGCTAGAGTGACAGACAGACCAACAGATAATCAGAGAGTTCAATCATATAAACTAAAACAAATCAAACTGAAAACTAGATTATTTTCCAAAAAGTATTTTCTTTAAAACTATTTGACTTGTTTTGTTAAAGTTATCAAGTACTTCATTACCAATCATTGCTTGTCAGAAAACATTTTAGATGGAGGCTACTTCTTCCTTGTTCTTCCTACTTCTGTCCTCTTTAGAGTTCCCTGAAAAAATTAGTTCTCACTTTTGTTGTTCTCACCATGCTGGCTTGTAGTGGTGTGTGCAATTAATTTTCTTACCAAAATTATAAACTAAAAATAAAAAAAAAAAGTCATATTATTTCGGTAAAGCTTACTGCAGAATTTCAGGACAACATTAGATATTTATAGTAGACACTGATCTTATTCTTTTTTTTGTTGTTGTTTTACTTCTACAGACAGCAAATTTTATATTACCTAATTACTATTCTAAAAAATAAACACAATACAGATATGCTGTATCTTCTCACTCAAAATCTAAGCTTGAAATGGATTAAAAACCCCTCAACTATTAAAACTACACAAATTTTTTAATCTGATGTTTCACAATAGAAGTGAGATCACTATAGTAAAAATCTTATTTTATTAGTCTAAGTATTTTGCGTTTGCTGAATGTCTTCTAAATTCAAACAAAAATTCTGCCTTGATTCTGATTAATAGGAGAAATAAGTATGTTCTTTTGCCACACAGACTGTATAAAAGCTTCAATTCCTATTAAACAATTTAAGGATGTGTAATGAATTGTGGTGTGGCAAATTCCAGTTTATTCATCTATTAGAATAGGAATGTAATAGACTGTTTTACTCACCATCTGACTATATTAAATGAGATGTACATCTCTCGGAATTTTGCTGATTTCAGAATGGTTTCTTGAGTTTTGTTTGGTTTTGTTTTTTAAAGAAGGCAGCAAACCCTAACAGCATGTTAATCTATACAGGATACTCCTGTCAAAAAATACTAGTAGAAAAGAAAGAAGAAATGAAAAAGAGGGTCTTTTGAGCAAATTTTCCAATATACAATTCCTACATTACAGCGGCCAATATCTGCCAATTTCACAGTATTATGAGGTGTCTCACTGTATCCCTTCAAAAGTGGACAGTTAACATCAGTTAGTTTTTGTCATTCTTGTGGAAATATAGTGTAAGAGAACATTCATACAGGAGATGTACTGAAAGTGGGCAAGGTTCTGCTATTGTGGTGTTATTAAAAGTGAAATTAAAATATTCAGAAAGCAATTTGGTTATATGATAAGAATGTTGCTGAATTGCAGGGTCCTGAGATGAGCAGAGGGCTGTCTGAATATTAATTTCCCATTAGTGTGGTGGAATAGGAAACAATTATTCACGTGTGTTATGTAAGACAGTTCATACAGGTTTTATTTTACTGAAAGCTGGAAATATATGTTGATTCTTTAATATGTTAGGTAGTTTCATTTATTTATTTTTCATGATTTGTTGGCACAGGATAAGTATATTCTATTGTCTTCTATATCAAGACAAGGTGGTACTCTGTTCCTTCTTAGTGGCTAGACTCTAAGAACACAGTCATGCCAGCTACTGCTTTTTTTGCTAAAATATCTGGCTATTTATCTCTCATTATGAATCTCATCCTGTGTCCCATGGTTCAGTCCTTACAGATGTCTCAAATGAAAGCTGAATATTGTTCTGTTTGCTCAGCCTTTGTGTAGCCATTAGATCACAGTATATTTCTGTAGATTTTAAGATAAACTAAAAATTCTGATCACAAAATATTCTTTCTGTACTTTTGAAATAGGCATGATACCTCTGTGAAAGAATTTGCACAATACATTTTTCCTTTATAAGTTGTTTTTATTAGCTGAAATGGAAAAGATCTGTTCTCTACATTGTATGTACATCATTGGTTTTAATGGAGCATTTGCTAACAGGTGTTTATGTAATGTTTTTAGTACTGGTACTTTAGTAAACTCACACCCTTAAGAAAAAAAACATAAGGAAATAACATAGGGGTATTTTGTTATAAATGTGTCTGACACTGAAAACAGCATGAGAGACTTTTGCTTCTACATTCAAAAGCAAAAGCCTTTTTGGAATAAACTGTAAAAAAGGAGGAAAGGAAAAAAAAAAAAAAATGCAATCTGATTTAGTAGACTGAACTTTCCAGAGAGCACAATTCTTCCTAAATTCAGCTAACCCATTCAAGAGTTTTTTGCCTTTAATTTACCAGAATTTAGCACACATTAAAATCTGGTCTAAATGAATGAATATTTGGTAGTTACTGTATAAAAGCAGAGTAGATCTCAGGAACCACTCTGATAACACAAAGTACTGTTGTGTTTTCTATTAAGATTATAAAGGTTTCAGGACAAAGAGTGTTTGTAATTGCACATTGTCTGGCGCAGTGAGACCTTAGTTTTAGTTGTGCTTTCTCTCAAGAGCTCAGAACTAGAATCATACCGGTTGCAGACATTGCATTTGTGATCAATACAGAACAAAGAGTTTAGGAGTAGACTGAAAATACTGATTGTGATTAGTTTCAGTGATTTTGTGATTGATCCTGATGATTTTAGAATACTGTCAAATCTATATACTTCAATTCAAGTGGGTACTCTAGCACACTGGACCCATAGGATGATTTATTTATGTATTGTTTTGATTTTTGGAGACACATCAATCTCATTTATGATGACTGACATCATCTTTTGAGTCTTCTCTTAGCCCTTACATTACTACTGGCTGTTACAGTACTTAGAGATGCACAGCAACTCATGCACCTAGGAAGGTAACTTGTGCTATTGTTGCAACCCTTAGCTACCTCAAAATAAAGCCTGCTTTGGTACTGTCTAAGTTTACTATCACTACCCTATTTCATTACCTCTTTTGTAACTGTAATGCCTTCAGCAATGGCTCCCGTTACACAAGACTGATGATTCTCAAAACCTTTCTCAAACCCTGCCATAAGCAAGGGAAGCTATGCAAGAGTACTTTTGTGTCTGAATGCTCTGCAAGATGACAACAGGACCGATTTTGTAAGCTTGAATAATGCAAAGGCTTTGGCAAAATATCAAATCAATAAAATCAGGCTAATAAACTTTGTGTTCATTTGTTTGTTTTAAAAAGGAAAGAAATGTAATGACCCAAATTGCTCACGTTTTGTTTTAAAATTAATAACAGAAAAGAAATCCAACAGTTAATTCTGGTTACTTCAAGTTTTTGCTAGAGAAACTCATGCTTTTGGAGCATAGCAACTTTGACAGCTTGAAAAACCTAAATTGTTAATCAGCAAATATCAAATAGAGGTAGTGTTTAATGTGTAGCCAACAGCTTGTTGTGTTATTGAGGATGTTTTGTGTCAAAACTCTGTGGATCTGTTAAAATTACTATTGTAGTTTCTTTTATGATGGACAAGACTAACAAAAAAGGGACTTCTTGGTAGCCTACTGCAAGCTTTAAGAAAGTTAGAGGAATAAATGTATTATCCTATCATTTTAGTATAAAAGTGAATCATATAAAAAATAGTACACTTATTGTATCGTTTTTGTTTCTCCAGTATCCTCCAAATCTATGAAAGAGGCAGCTCCATGGAATATGTTGAATATTTCTTATTCATAAATAAACTTGTTATTAAACTGAAAGCTAATGGTTTTAAATGGATATTTGTACTTCATTTATATTTGAAATGCTGCTGACACTATGTCTAGCTTACCATGTTTTTCCCTGATAGAATTCCAATTTATTTTTTAAAGCTACAGGAAACACTAGAATTAAAACTTTTCAAGTTTTTTTCATGTATCCGTAGTCCCTGTTTAATTAAAGAAATGCACAGATTTTTCAGTACTGTTTAGTATATGACTAAACCTAATGATTTTGCAGATGACTTGGCATTCCTGAATTTGTCTATCTTTTAGAACATCTTTCTTGTACTGTAGGTGCAGTATTTCAGTGATAGCTGTATTTGAGCAAAAACCAGAGGACGCATAACCTCCCCATTTCTTTATGTGCCTTCAAAGGATTTTGTTAACTTCTTTGTCTGTGTCACAATGAAAACTCCAGGTATAACTGATTCTTTACCACTTTTCTCTGTCCACTATTCTCTTGTTTTCAGATCTTTTTCAGAATTGTTGTTTTCCATTATGAGTCCTCAAGGCTGTGAGCAAGGTTTGCATTCTTTATTCCTGGAGGTAGACTGTCTTTTCAATCGTACTGACGCATGTGCTGTTTCATTTTCTCTTTGGTTGATAACAGATCTATATTTCTCTATCAGTAATGAGTCCTCTGCATTAGTCGTCTTTCCCCTAATCTTTAAATTCTGTAAGAACTTTATTCTGCATTCAGGGCTGATTTACTTCCCCCCTCCCCTCCCACCCCCCCTTCCCCCTCCCATGTACAGTTTAAAATACGAATAGACTACATACAGATTTTGAGTTTTCTCAGGCTCCAACAGATTTCCTGAAATCCTTAGAGACCAGTCAATGTAAATGCAATGTTTAGTTAAAAAAACATTTCTGTCAATGTAAGTTTGGAGAAACAAAGAATGACATTATTAATTTTAAATGAGCAAAATTAGGATTATTTAATAAATACTAACATTATTTTGATCACAGAACTTCATTGCTGTACCCTCATTTCCCCAGATAAGTTATTTTGAAAAGCAAATAGCATCCTTGTTAAATGTTCATTTGATAAATGTGAAAGAATAAATGAGATTAATTTAAAAATCAGGAAGTGAGGGAGGGCAGCATAGACAACGAGTATTGCTTGGTGGAAGTCATAGACCTGTTTGCCTTGGGAAATTAGAGGACTAATGTAGTGGTAATACTAAATGCTTTTACCAGGTTTGTTTGCTTCTTTTCAATTGATTGGTTTCTAGTCAGCTCTCAACAGACTTTATGTATTTTAAAGCTATGACGTTTTCAGATGCGACCCTTAGAGTAGTCTTCTCAGTGCATTTTCAGAACACATTCTTGGAACAAAATTTTTGTTTTTAATCCAATTTCTCTAATTAAAAAAGGGAATGTATACAACTTATATGTTGACAGTTAGACATTACGATTTATGATACATTTTATCCTCCCTATATGGTTGGATCTTTTGCAATAATATTGTTAGTGATTGGGGGGAAAGAATAACATTTAGGAATAGAAATCACTTTAATGAAATATAATTATCTCATGGCTGTTTGGCTTATTTACAAGATTTTAGAAGCATCATAGTCTACTTGACTGTCATATCAGTATATGAAAAAAGCATGTGCTTTCTGGCAGTGAGACTGATTATACTGAGCAATGGCAGCAGGAGAAAAGCAAAAGATAAGCTTAGTGAAGTTACTTAGTGAAGATACCATGAATATATAAACTGAAGTTAAATTTTTACAATTAATGGAAAGACTGAGAGTGACGTTATGTTCAATATGATCTTATTAAAAAAATGTATTTGAACTGTGTTATAATACGACAGGGTGTGCCTCATTCTCTGAAGTTCATTTATGACCAGAATATTTGTAGAAGGCATGCATGTATATACTATCCTGTATTTCTTACATCTGTTCTGAAATTGTTCACACTCCTCCAAAATCAAAACAACAGCATACAAAAATTAAATAATATCATAGAGAGAAGCTTAGAATTTAAGCTTAAATTCTCTTTCTAAAAAGCTCAGATTATGGTAAAATTTATTATTGTGTCTTTGAAGTGTCCTTATGAGTAATATCTGATGCAGAAAATAAAGCATTAGTTAAAGTGTAACGAGTCCAGAAATTTTAGTTCTTGCTTTTGTGTGGAAGTTTTTCTAAATTGAATTTTAAAATCAAAATGAGCAGAATACAAGAACTGATTGGACCCTCATTTATTATGAATTGTAGACCTGACAGAATTGTTCACAATAGCTAATATGTAGACTGTTTAATTGTTTTGTTTTGGCAGTAGTTTCTGTGATAGACAGATAGGTATTAAAATTTGTTTAGAATTTTAGAATCCTAATTAATCTGGTTTATTTCACTTTAGGTGCTTGCATTATCTTTGTATTATTCATAATGTCAGGAGTACTTCAAGTAGTATATAATTATTTTTTAAGTTAATATCAGCATCTATTATATAATGTTGATTTAAAATCTTCTGTTGAAGACCCTTGACCTCAGATAGTTTATCATGATGACAGAAATTAATCATGTTAGCTACACTTGGTCTCATGATGACAGTACAAATTTAGAAACTGTATAAACAGGGGTAAGTAATGATTTGGAATATTACTAGACTGTCATTTCATAATAATTGCGCACACTAAGCAATAGATGAAGCATTATAACAGTAGGTGAAGTAATTATTTCCAAATTCTGCCACACAATTGCTAAATAAAAATTCTAAAAAGCCACCCTGACATTAAAGCATTAAAATATAATTTTAAGTATGAAACTTCAAATTTTGACTATTATCATTTTTGACTCTTTTTATTATACTACAGTTAACATAATCCCTCTTGAATCTATCAATGTGCCATTATTGGATTGTTGGATTTGATTTGATAATTCTATGTAGTTCTTAAGATCTTTGTTTTTCAGTATCTATAGTTTTTAAGATCCTTTTAAGATCTCTAAGATTTTGCTGCTCTCTTATCCTCTGACTTCTGGTAAGTTTTTTCAGTTAATAAAGTTGAGAAAAATTATTTTTAAGTATTTTATGTAAGAAAGAATCTAAACAGTCTAAGCTGTAGTAAAACAGAAAAATCACAATATTAGAAATTGAAATTAAAGTCCTTTGCTTGCCATTGATTTGTATAAAACAGATTATAATTTTCTGGCAAAAAAAAAAAAAAAAAAAAAGAAAAGCCATGGCAAATAATGCTGCATGCATTTTAACAAATTCTGTCTTTCACAGCTGTGATTACAGCAGTGAAAACTTTAGACCTCAGTTGTCTGACATGAGAGCATGGACCACTGATTACTGTACATATATCTGTATATATACATCTAACATATCAATTTTTGAACAATAGCAGATCAGGACAAGTACCAACCAGAGTTTATCAAACAGTAACTAACATGTATATTTCAGTGTAAAATATGGTATGTGGATGAGCATGTGGTTTTAACACAGATTGGGAATGTTCCCTTTCTGTATGGAATTGTTTCCAAAACACCTCTTCAGATATAAGCATGATTTAAAATAAAATAATTCCTATTATCATTACCGTTAAAGTTGTTCAGAACAATGACCAATATCTGTCTTAGAGTCAAACTCTTCCCCTCCATTCCATATTTCCAATCCACTATGGTTGTCACTCCAATTTATGCCATTATAGTATGATTCAGAAATCATCTGCCATACTCTATCAAGTATATAAAAATTGTCCAATTGTCATAATCAAAAAAATGTTTGGGGATAATCTAGAAATCTATAGCATTACCTCCAATCTGATTATCCTGTTGTGTATGGTCAACAGAAGTCCTAATTTAACTATAATCTAGCTCCAGAACTTTTGTATTCAAGCCTTGTCCAAAAGTCCAAACCATCTCATTTTTTTTTCCCCCTGTTGGAAAAATCTCAGCAGCCTTTCTTTGCTGAATAGAGTTACACAGTGAATGGTATTTTGTCAGATTTTTTTGGATGATGTTCCATTTAAATAAAATCAATGCTCAAGAATTAAGTTTCTAATGGCTTCACTGATTTTCTTTTACAATTAAGTGAACTTACCAGTGCAGATCTGAGCCTGAAGCCATTGATGGGAAAGTAAGATCACATGATAATTTAATTTACATTTTTCTCTGTGTCCACAGAAGACTGTGCACAATAAAATTATTCCTAGTTCAGTACAGGTATTTCCTAATAATCTTAGAACACAGAAAAAAATATTTAGTAGTAAGTATGGTTTTGAACAATCAATTTAAAAACACAGCACAACAATGCACATTGCCTTTTGTCTGGAATATGACCAAGTTTGATGAAAGCTGGGAAACACCTTCAGTATCCTTTTTTACTGCTAAAAGTTTTAAATTAACTTCTGTAAACAAACAGATTTTTGTTAGTCCAGTGGGATGTGATACAAAATGGATCTTCAATTCAGAGCCAGCATATTGTGATTAAAAGTCCCAGTGAGGTTCATATTTCTCTTTTTTCGTAGCAGAAACTGGACTCTGATCTGTTTATTGCTCCTGGGAGAACAATATTGTAGTATAATTTTCACTTGTGAATGTAGAACTTTTTATATCTTGCATAAATCATTCAAGAAAGTTTACAAGGCTATATTGGAAGCAAAAGCTGTGCAAGATACACGATATGTATATGAGGCATACTCAGATATGACTTAAAATCATGCAACACCATGCTATGCCAAAAATATTATGGAAGAGACCAGGAGTGAAGGTTAAGATAACTATTAGTTTAGGCAGATGATGATGATGTTGTGGAAGTATATTCTTAAAGTATAACAATATGCTATGTTTAAATGTTTGATTTTTTTTCCTAGGATTTTTGTGTGTTTCAACATGCACATGAATGTCTAGTTGATTTCTGAAAGTTAGAACAATGCACCTTTGAGGGAAGACCTAGGTATGCACATTTTTTCCTTGTAGCAAAATAGTAGCATCCCTGGAACTTTTAGTCCAGGTCAAGAAAGAGACAAGTAAAATCTCCCACAATTGGGACATTCTAGAAAAGGCAATTTTTATTTTAAAATAAACATATTCCATGGCAGGACCCAAGGCAGAACTACGGCAGTTGAAGTTGACATGAATGTTAGTTTAACTGAGATATTACAGGCAGAAAAATCTCCTGCCAAATGCAAAAGCTATCAAAACTATTGGACTGTCATTTCCAGTTGCTGCGATGTGTCAGCATGCCTAGTTATTGTTTAGTTGCTGGTTGCTATGCATTGCTACCACTTCTATTTCATTATTCCAGAAGATGCTTATAGTAGAGTTCTGAGTGAATGTGATTGTATGTATAGGCAGTATATATGGGCTCTTAGCACTCTTATGTATTTTATTTTTTCCTTCTACTTAGGCCTGCTTTTATAAGGTTTCTGGATATTGACTCATAAATGACTGGTCAAGACATACCATTTCCATTTGGCACAAATTATTCTAGGAGTCTGGTCTCCACAATCTGTCCTTCATAGGATGACCAGAGTTTTGAGAGACTTGGTCCTGTGTCCTGGGAATGGAAGTGCTTAGATGATGTCAAGCAAGGCACCAGAAGTAAAATATGAACTGTCATCTCTCCTTGCAACTCATATGTACTTCTATAAATTAGTATTATGGTCAGTAGTATGAATGTAATCTCTTTCAAATTAAGAAACACAGGGCCTATAAAGAAAATCTCATAAGATAGAAAACTTCAGATTTTTTTCAAACAAAAATATGGGGCTTTATCTATGGAGGTTAGATTTATTATTTATCTATTTGAAAATGGTTTGCTAGTTAAACAGAAATGCTGACACTATGCTGAGGCACAATAAAAGTAATTTTAAACCTTATCACTTCATAAATGTGAGACTCAGTGGAAAGGCAAACAGATGATTTTGCAATGTGCTAGTGACATGTGGTAAGAAAACACACCTCTCTGGAAGTGAACATTAAAGTAAGTCCATTGTCAGATTTGCTTTTTCATCTTGTCTTTCTATGTTCTCCTAGAAAAAAATCTGTTTCTACCATGACTGCTATTTTGCAGTCTTGAAACAAGGGAATTACCTGAAGCTTTGAAGAAAATAAGCCGTGGATTTTGTAACGGATACCATTAGGGTTCTTTGCAAAAGTTTCAGGAACTCTTTTGCAATAATCATAGCAGCCACCTATAAAGGAAATATTAATCATTAATTTTTTGTCATTCTGTATCTCTTGTATTTTAGTTTCAAATAATCAGGACTAAGCAAAGCAGGGCTTTACCAGAAATATTTACAGTAGAAACTTGTCTTCAGTTATTTCTATTCTATAATCCCCAGTCAATTCTAAAGCTTGACAGATGGATGATTATGTTTTTTCTTTTGACTTTTTTATTTTTTCCCAGACTTGGTTACTATCATTTGGTCTTACAGATTCCTAGGGTAGGTCTGAACTGATGGAAGTAGTAGACCATTGACCTTAAGAAAAGAAGATTCCCTTATCCCCTGTGGACAATGTTTATCATCAGATATCTATTTAGGGAGAAAAAAAAAATGCCAAGATTAATACAGTTCCTGCAGCATCCTGAATTTAAAGCAAACACAGATGCCTATTGCCAGGACAGCTGATAAGATAATAGCTACCACTTAGAGGGTCTCATTTTGAAGAGTATTTACAGAAGATGATTGTGACCATGATACAGTGAATCTAAGTGTTAACTTCCTATCCTGCAATAAATTTTATGGTTGTGAAAAGCAACAAAGTTTAAGGCATTTTCAACATTTATGTGTGCATATAAAACCTCAGCAATAAATTTTGAATTTATTTTTACTTCTCAGCTTGACCTACTCAGACATAATGACAAGGTCCATTTGTACACTTTCATGCTTTTCTAATGAAAACAGAAAATTTTTAAGAGTTTTTTTGGCGAATTGGTACTACAGAGAAAATTACTGATTTTTTTTTTTCATTATCACTCCTCTATAAGAATAATGTTATCATATAAAAGGTCTTTGTTTGGTTTTCCTGTTTTGTTTTTGTTTTTGTTGTTTTTTTTTTTTTTTTTTTTTTAAATAGTAATATAAGTCATGGTCAACCTAATCCCAGAGAGGGAGAGATTTTCCTGTTACATGCAAAACTGCATCCTGCAGGTATAATGACCTACAGAAGGGGTGTGGAATAGAACTTGAATGACAAGACAGAAATTGTATTACAAGTGGGTTTGTGTCCAGGAATTCTTCTTTCTTAGATTAACCCTGTCAGTTGGAAATTGCTCTTTTCCTATCTGAAGATCAGAAAGATCCTTCCATAGTTTTCATGCACAACAGTCCTGCAACATTAAAAGACAAATGCTTTGTGAAATGAAGAGTACTCTCAGTCTAATTGTTAGGTACAATTAATTGAGCTTTAGCTCATGAATGGGTGAATCTGGATTTTCTTTTTTTTCATCACAGACCATAGGCAGGAAGTCAGCACGTTTTACTATTTCTGGTTGGTGGGACCTATCCATTTTAAAAGAGTGGTTCATAAGTTTTCTGCAAGAGGTCTTTACGGTAGGTGGAATAGACGATCAAAGCACAGTATTCAAGGCTATTATATAAAGATATTAACATGCTCAAGCAAGGAGTATGCACGAAGAAAAGCAGCATGCAAGTATTTTAAATTTTCCTTTTTTTTTCCTTTCAAATTCCAATACTAAATGCTTTCTTAAATCATTTGTTTTCCTAGTCTGCAGCAGCAAATGACACTGAAGCCTGATTTATTTCATACATTATTATCCTTTTTTTAATACCTAGTTTTGAGAAGAATAGGCCTCCCAGTAATTAGGCTTGGGTCAGGCCTAGTGAGTGTTTCGTTCAAATCAAACTCAAGGACAGAAATAGACTTTTTTCTTTTGTTGTTGCTGTTCTGCAAGAAACACTAGTTTTATAAACTGGTTATATTTCTCTAATCTGAGGTGCCCTGTTTAGGAAGACAAAAAAGAGAAAAATAATTTAAGAGATGTAGTTTTTAACACCTAATAAAGTTTAAACATCTACTTTATTCCAGATTAGAGACCTGTAATATTTACTGGTTGAAAACTGCTGTATGTTTCAAATGTCAAATAGATTGCTGACCGGATGGACTAAGGTCAGACATCTTTATGCTCAGGACAGTGAGACTTTTATATTTACACTAAAGAAAGAGGCTTGGATATACATGATACATACTTGACATAGACTTTAGATTACTCACAGTTTTCTTTCTAAAACTGAATTAAATGATAGCACTAAGTGCTAGTTACTGTGTAGTGCATTCATCATAGAAATAGCTGACGAATTTTAAAAATACTAATCTACTAAGGTTTAAAGTATCTTGTGATTCTAAAAAAATAAGTAGTGAATGTAGGTAATGTGATCAAAGTGACTTCTTGGTAGATTTTGGATTGGTAGTTTTGGCAGTGTGGAGCCTGATCTAACTTGGGGAGAGTTAGTAAGTTGTGATTACATTGCAGAAAAGGGATGCCTGCATCAGATTTTCCCAATAGATGCTGTTGGGGAAGGTGTAAAAGTTCTTTAGTCTTCAGAAATGAATCTGGTTTTGACTTTTCCACCAATTTTTCATTTTGTTAAAAACTATTTTCTGTATTCTATAGTTTCAAACTGTTAGTAGATGACTGCTGACTTCTGACTTTATAGGACCTTTGTTGTACTGAAAATATTCAGTATTGAAATTGTTGCTTTGGTGATTGACATTGCCATTTCATGATATATATCTAACATTTCATATATTCCAGATTTCCTTCATTTAGTATTTGAATTGCTGTTTGTTATTTCAATAATAATTTTTATCTAATTTAAATTTATTTTACTAAGCAATTTTATTACAACATAAATTATAGAAGATATATCTTCTGTTCACTGTATATGCACAGATCCAATGATTTATTCTGTAAATAAAACAACATAAAACTTTGTGACACCTCTTTTAATTACTCTAGGTCTAATAACAAAGGCAATTGATGATAGCCATTTTTCTTTGAATCAGACTTTTGAGTTATATGGCAAAGTGAATATGAAAGTGAATTTCTAAATTACTGTGACAGTATTTTTTTTTACGTTCATGAACTCCACTAACTTCTGTGCAATTCTGAGACCATACTGATGTGCAACACATCTAGAAGCTAACGCTATCATGTAGCTATATTCAGGGAAAAGACTGTGCTGAAAATTCAAGGAAAGAAATTGTTAGAGTAAAACATAAACCCCCTATACCTAAAATGCTCTGAACCAAAATGACGTGCATTTTAAAATTTCATATAAACTTTATTTTATGTAAACTTAAACAAATTATAAAGAGGAAAGCCATTCCAGTGTATGGAAGGCAAAGAAATATTTTTATTATTTTTAACATAGATACATAAGGTGAGATTCATCTCACTTAACTTTACATGTCTACAGTGTAAACAGGGGATCATTCTGAACTCCATTTATAGCTGACAGAAAGTAATAGGTGTGCCTGAGACAAAATTCATCTGATGTATTTTAAATATCCCCATTAACATGAGACACATTGTGCCCTAGAAGTATCTATGTAGTTCTCTTTGGTATAGAGTTTAGACAGCTATCTCAGGTACAGAGATCTTTGCTGTAGATGAGAAGTTAAACATGCGGTAAATCCCATTGCTACATTTTCCCTAAACTTTGGATTTTCCACTTTTTAATTGTCTCTAAAATTTACCTTGAAATAAAATGTTATAGGGCAACAAAGGTTTAATTAATTGTTTTTAAGGTATGCAAATACTGTCATGGGAAAAGATGGTTTGGAAGTGGATGGTGGAAAATACAGACTTGCCAGTAGCGTAGTGTTAGATATCAAAAGATAGTGTAAAGTCAAATCCTAGGGCAGGATAACCAAGGTATTTATGTGTTGATGTTAATTTTACCTAAGACATCAGGAGAATGGGAGACACTCATTGTCTAAGACAATGGAAAAATTGAATAGATCTGGAATGCTATATGACTAGCCCTCCCCTACTGTTGAAAAGAGGGCAGAATTAAAAAAATAGCTGTGTCTCTTAAATTAGGGTGGAAAGATACTACTTCTAGTATATCTTCTTGCATGTTTCATGATCCTTATTGGATGAACTTCCAAACTAACTCTCATTAAAAATTATGTCTGCCCAGGACACTAGGAAAGGTAGGAAATGACAGTGTCTCAGTCTAATAAAACAGATCTTCAGCTGAATCATCAGTCAATTTTAAATTTAATTTTATGGTCTTCATTGGTGTCTTTACATGTAAAAGACTGTGAAGTTGTTTTCAGTAATAGCAGATCCCAAGGCATTTGGAATGTATATAGCCATCTAGTTTTTTCTTTTGTTGTTTTGATCTAATGGAAATTTTTCAGTGTGTCCTTATGGACTGTATATACATAAGAAACATGGAAAATGGCTTTTACATTGGCTTTTTCTATAAATGTAAATTTAATTTTCTTCTTTTTTCATTTCCATAATCTGTTCTACTGTATTGTATTTAACAGTTTTCCTAGGGTGTTTTGAGGATTAAGGAGTTAATGTTCCCATATTGCTTTCAAAATGCAAATACCATATAAGGTTTCATTCACACTAGTAAATTTATTGCTGTGATGTATCATTTTTTGACATTGCAGTATAAGCTATACAATGTCGAGTTTACGTTTGACCTTGAAGATGCTCAATGGCTCTTCTGCAGCTTTTCTAAGATGGATAAAACTGTCTATTATCTGCAACTGTATTACCTAGCCAAACTGTGGCAGTATTCTATCCCTATTATGATTTCTGTTCAAGCCTGTAACAATGAATTTATTCAACTGAGATGCTATCTATTTTTATTCACCTTTATAATACTAACAAAATACACAAAGATTTTATTTATTTTTTATACATATCGTCTCAAGTCCAATTACAAGCTTTTACAAATAATTAAGGCATACAATAACAAAACAGTTAGATGACTTTGTTAATAAATTTATAGAATATCCTAGTTATTTTATTTAAATCCTCTTTATTTTCATTTAAAAAAAAAAAAGAAAAAAAAAAAAGTTGATGTTTTTTATTCCATTAGAAGGACACAATAAACATTCCAAATACAGAATCTGAAAAAATAGTCATGGCAATATAAGAAATTTATATCGGATAACTGTAGACACTTTAACAGAAGTGTTAGGGTTTTTTAATTGATAGATTAAGCTGTTGTCAATCATAGATACTTTTAAGTAATTAAAAACTAGTTTCCATTAGCCATGCCTGGAATTCTCTATCATCAATATGTAAGTTAATTAGACTGAGAACAGAAATGGGAGTTACAAGGTATGGGCTGTCTTTTGTGTAACAATTATTTTTGTTGTGATATGAAATAGCACTTGTCGCTGATGACCTATCCTTGCAACATTCCAACTTGTCACACTGGCCACAGCTATGACACAAATAGAACATGATAATATTTCCTGCTCCTGAAAATGTGGAGTTTCTGTAGCTGCTTTTGCTGTCTTGTTGCCGTTGTTGGTGACTGATTCAGAAAAGAACCAGAAGGAAGAAAGAATAAAAAAACCCCAAACCCAACCAAAAAACAAACCAGGAAGAATTTGCCTTCAGAGGCTTAACTGGCTGTAATTTGAATGACATTGTATTTAATGTAAGATACAGCCTTATAGTCTCCTCCATTTCTGCCAGAGAAAAAAAGCAGATTATTTTTTTAAACAATCTTACATTCTGCTAGGAGGCAGTTGAATTATCACTGTCTTATTTCTGAATCTAACCCCATGCTTCCCTATGATCATATTCACATCACCATCATCTTTCAGCAATGTGTGCACATTTTTCATATTGGATACTCCAGATAAGTAAATTTTATGGATAAACAGGGAAAGAATGTAAGATTTTCAGTCATCTGAGAAAGCAAGGGGCTAAAAGATCATCAACTTCACTGAGATAAGAGAACTTAACTTCTTTAGATTCTATTCACAGAAAATCATGAATAAACAGACTAACTTATTCTGCCCTAAGTCTCATCAAAAAATCTTGTTGAGGAGAAAAAGTTCAGAGGTATCGAGTCCTTTTGTACTACGTTGCCTTTGTAACCAAGAAACCAAAATGCATACAAACAATAAACAGATTTTACAAACTATTAAGTAGAAAAACTGATATATCTCATTTTATCTTCTTATTGACACTCATTAAGATATTATATATCTCTCAGATTATATGACCAGTGAGGTCTCGAGACACACTCTCGACTCACTTTTGATGTATTAAATCAAACATGGATACTGTGTTGACTTTTCATTTGCTGTGCTCATTTCTAATATTATCTACATGTCTTCATATAATTCATGGATTCATTTTCATAATTAAGTTGTATTTTTTCCAAGGAAAAAATTATGCTTTAGTGTGAGATTAAGAAAAATTTGATTTTCTTTCTTAATTAACTATTTTGATGGAGGAATTTGCTGCAGCACAAAGGAATAAGATGTGTGTAACAGCTTAAATATATCCATTGAAGTTGATCACATTACTATAGGAATGAATTAATGAGGGAATAAATCAGTGAAACAATACATAATCAAAATGAATATTTAAGATCCAAGCCCAGTATGATAAAATACAAGTCTAAATAGAACATGCATTTCTCTGAAGTAGGATAATTTCATCTTTCTAACTGGTGTGCACACTTTGAGTGATGGTCTATTTCATCACAGAACAATTTCTCATGCTAAATTTCATCTTGGATGAAACCACAAGATGTGCAGAAAGAGCAAAATCAAATATTAGTTTTAAAATGTGCTTTTCAGTGGTAAGATTATATACGAAGAGTTATGTATTAGAGCTACCGGAACCATTCAGAGTGTTTAATGTAGCTGACAACCTTCCTAGAATACACTTCATATTTTTCTTCAACATATATGGCAATTGGTCTAAAAATACTAAGCAGTAAAGCAATTACTGACATTTTTTCTCTCAACTGTAATAATGAAAATCATAATTTGAAGATAAAAATTAAGTTTTTATGTTTGTTGGATGGTAAGAACAATGTGATTATTGTCATGGTAAATTACTGTCTTTTAATAAATATTACTCTAAAAACATGTTCATATATACAATCTTGTATCTGATGTCCTTCTGTGGCCAAGCCCGATCCAATTGACTGAGATGTGAAGATGTGAACTACAGGATAAGAATTCCCTGTTAACTCCTCCTCCCTAATAACTGTCTTTCAGGTGAACAGTTGCTTGATCAGGCAGTAAGGCAGGTGATCAGTATTGGTGGTATCAACAGAGAATGTGGCCAGAGTGCTGCTGTGCCCTTTGCAATCTCTGGTACTCCATACACAGGCTTTTGGCAAATGTATAAATTTTCCTGGAAAGAAGAAACATTGTATGGTATGACTGTATTATATTTCAGATATATTGGATAAAGATTTTGAGATAAGTAAGCTCACCGTTATGTCTGGAAGTAATCTTTGTGCATACCAAGAGCTGAAGACAGGGGACGGCAGTCATATCAGAAGAATCAGGCAGTATATTGGCAGAAAGATCTACAATTCTGATAGCACACCAGGTGCTGTAGCAGTTATAGGCAGTATTTTTTGTTACAGGTGAAAGAGCAGTTTCCACTCCTTTCTGTGTTCAACTTTGATGTTGTCATTGTATTAAGGAGTTTCTTACATATCTATCCCTTTAGAAACTTTGGGAATAATTTAAAATTGGTAGCTTATACTAATATAGCTTATTATAATCTTTTAAATATAACTTTTAAGAAAAATAGACATGTGTAATATAAGCCATTTTCCTTGACAGTAACAAAACTTAGCTTAAAATCTCTGCTATTTAGAAGGAAAATTAAAAGGTGAAATCAATAAAAGAAAACACACTTTTTAGTGAGTGACTTAACAAGAGGGTTCACACATGAGCGGTTCTGAGCCTCTGGCTTTATTTCAATTTCATGCACACCTGTAAAATATCTCACCTATTATGCAAGAATTTCAAATTTAGGGACATACAGCAGAGCGAAACCATAGAACGGTGCTTGACAAGTAATACAAAGCAAAAGTTGATGTAATTTAAGCACATATTTCTTCTCATGGTATCTAGTAAGTGTCTAAGTTTATCAGGATGATTTGATGCAGCTGATAGAAATGTGTGTAGCTCCAAAGAGTGATGTACAAAGCCTAAGTTTGAGACTGCTGACTTTCCTCCACAGAAAAGTCACTTAGAATGAACAAAAAGAAAACACTAGGTGAAGGTAAGTAAATCAGGACTTCATAGTAAGTCCTTCTCCTCTATAGTACCTCCTGCTTGAGGTTCAGAAAAATCTTCACCATCAGGAAAGCCTGTAACAGATTATGACTACACCTGTTCTTGCCTAATAGCTGGAAGCTTGAAACATCTACTCCCCAGTAGGTAATCAGTCTGTAAAACAACAAAAAAAAGGGAGCTTGCCTCACTTCCTTAGTTTGCTTGGCACGCAAGGGAGGAAGGTAGGGAGGGCGGAAGGGAGGGAGGGAAAGGATCACTGCCTCCTGTGGATGTATACTTTATGCAGTGCTGAACAGGGACCACTGCTGTGTAGGGGTGTTCAGTTTTTCAGGGCTAACTGAAGGTTATCCTTTTTATTATTTTGCTCTTAATTTAATTTTTCATTCCTGCTTGTGTTCTTGTAGTATTTGCAGTACTTGCTTGTGTACTGCAACAAGGTCTTTGTCCCTAACTATGCTAACACCTGAATTTCTGTCACAGTAATGGGAAGTAAGAAACATGGATTTAAATTCTAAAAGCATAAAGAATACCGTGAACCTACAACTCTCAATTGTAATATTGCAATTCCTTCCATACTGTGTGTCACAGTAGCCTATATGCTATGCCAACTTCAGGTGTGACTGCATCCTTTGTATAATTTCTGTTTTCAAGAATCTTTGGCCAAGTTATGACAAGAGAGCCTTAAAGCCAAAATGGTAGTATTTTTAGCAGTAATAATAGAGAATTATTAATAGAAGGGAGCCTTTTGTAGATCATCTACCCATCTATGTCTTCTTTTCCTCTGAAGTCTTAATACCTCCTGCAAATAACCTAGACTAATATAATACCAATAAAGTGCCCCTTCTGTCTGCCTTATACTTCTGTGCTGTTTTTGTAAAGAATGAATGCTGTCTTTGAGATACAGTCCTTTTAATGCTGCTGAAATTATTTTTTTCTTCTACATTCCTATTATGTTACCTGTCTGACCAAAACCTGTCAGGCTCAGCAGGACAGTGAATCAGAATTTTCAAAGCTGATAGATCTGTCAGTCTCATTTAGTAACATTCACTACCTCTAATTTAAGCCACTCCTTTCCCTAGAGTTTCCTTCAATTCTCCTGCCTGTGGTTACTGCACTACAGACTTCTGTTGATGTGCAAAATATAATCTCCATTGTGGTCAAACAGAAGTGTCAGTAATCAGGACAAGATCAGTTGTATATTCATTACAGAGTTACTCTAAATGATGAGCAATGAGAAAACTCTTATGGGGTTTGCTGGCCCCAAAACTCTCTCATATGGACTTTCTACACTGATGTATGCTTTTTTCACATCCAAGTTAGATGTTTTCTACATTATCTAGAATTTGGTGTGGATTACCTACATCTGTTTAAACATGCAGCACTGTCTATTGTAGGAGAGCTCATGGCAAACACAGCCATGGCTCTCTGTTGAATTCCTGTTCATTTGTTAAATCGAAGTATTTGTTCTCCATACACTTAAGCTTAGATAACTTAGAAACCATTTTATCTCTGTGTAACTCCCTGATAGCTGCAATCAACAGGGTCATTTTAGTGATTCCCCTCTTCTCTCCCCTTCTAGTTCTGTGGGTTTCTTAAAGAACTGTGTTTGACTGGGGAGCTGGTGATGTGTTAGCTTTTATCCTCTGCTGAAAGGATGCAAGATGTCAGGGATGAAAGTAAAACTATTTTAGGATATGGCATAAATCAAAATTAGGAAAAGTGTATGAATCTTTTTGCAAGGAAGTTGCTTTATATTTGGTCCTTGTATACTACAGTCAAAAGGAACTATTAATGCATATTTATTATGTGTATGCAATATTTCTGCATAAGACACAACATGGACTGCTAAATGCACATGACTAGTCAAGAAATGTATGTGCAATATGATTCCTGAAATAGTACTGTCGTACTATAATGGCTACGTAATGAATTCTTTGCCAAGAGGTTATCTGGATTTCTGCTTACTTAAACTCATTAAACATAAACAGTCATACCATTTAAAGTGTTGGGATGTTTTGCTTTCAGTGAGTTTTGTGCACAGAAAAGATGACAGACTAATACTCCGTCATGGTTTGAACCCAGTTGTCAGACAAACACCACTCAGCTGCTCGCCCACCCTCCCCCACCTGGGAACGGGGGAGGGAATTGGAGGGGTAAAGGGACACTCATAGGTTGAGATAAAACCAGTTTAATAATGGTAATAAAATAAAACAATAACAATAATAGAAAGCATAAATGGGAAATGCACAACGTGACTGCTCACCATCTGCTAACTGATATCCAGCCCGTTCCCAGCTAGAGATCTCAAAATACCAAGATCCTGCAATCGCAATCCTGGAAGCGAGAGAGCCCCCTCCTTCCCAGCCGCCCCTCCTTCATATAGTGAGCATGATGCTACATGATATGGAATATTTCATTGGCCAGTTTGGGTCTGTTGCTCTGGCCTTGCTCCCTCCCTGCTTCTTGTGCACCTGTGCACGGGCAGGACATGGGGAGTTGGAGAGTCCTTGAAATCTCAGCAACTTGAAAACATCAGTGTGCTATCAGCATTCTTCTCATACCAAATCCCACACTGAATCCAAAACACAGCACTATTGTAGCTATTAAGAAGAAACATTAACTCTATTCCAGCCCAAACCAGGAGAAGCCCCTTAGATGCTAAATACTTTAATCACTTAACTTGCATCTATCAATGTTGTAAGCTTTAAAGATATTTACTTGATATGGGTGTATAGCAAATTCTTTTTTTTTCCTGCAATTAGTATCTATGTTGTGCATTTCAGTTATTTCTCTGATATGTTCCTTTCATTAGGTGCACAGATTTTACCCGGGTTTAAAATTTGCAATATAGTTTTCAGTACATTACAGATGTTTGCATTATAAGACAATAAAATGAGACAAGACTGAAAGAGAGATAAAGTATTTGAGCATTCTAGTTAGTTTTTCAGAGCTGCTCACAGGAGTGTGTTTGAGTGCTGATAAGGCACTAACTATATTAAAAAGATACAGGCAGAGCATAAGTGTTGTTTTTCTTTTCCAGTCACTAGAGGATGATTCCTCCATGCATTATCAAAAAATGCAAAACAAAGAACATTTTGTATGTATTAAACTTAAAATTTTCAAGATGTACATCTTAAGAGAGTTCATTTTTTAAAAAAGATAAATGAAATACATCTGGCATTTTAACTTCTGTTTATTGTTTCCAAACTCATTAGCGACTGATTGCTTAGAAATCACAGCTGTTTGATGAGGTCAATAGGAGCCAAAAAAACCTATACAGGCCAATTTAATGCCTCATAATTGGCAATGAAATTTAGAATGTGAACTCCTTATCATTTAGACAGATACAGTGTTTGTAAAGAAAAAAAATACACTGAATAGATAGATGGTTGTGAAAGTTGCCTTTCCTTTTACCTTGGTGGTCCTTTTTCCTGCTTGTCCTTTACTATGTGTCTTACTTGTTTTAATGGAGACTAAGACCCTGGAGTTGATAGAGGAGTTCTTCCTCACCCAACCTCACTAAAAATAGGTAAAGCTTGAAATAATCTGAGCTATTTAAACTATATAACCAAAGTGCATTTCTTGCTAAATGAGGTCATCACCTCTATGGTACATCTGGCCTCTTATCTTCATGGCACTTTTACTTCAGCTTCAACCTCAAATTGCTGTGCCAGTGCCAAACAGTAGAGCCACTAGAAAATGGTATTTTCATTGTCAGCAAGCAGAAATAAATTTGTACACTACTATGGCTGGGGAAAGAATATATGATAAAGCATGTATTCTTCAACATTATTTTTCAAATGGCAAGGGCCAAATGTGTGGAAAGAAAGTCAATCTTACTAGATCCAGAAATTAAACTTTATATCTTGTACAACATCATCTATAACAGAAAAGAATGTTCCATTTTAGACAGTTTCATCAGAATACTACAAGCAGTGTTTTGCTGAAGAATATTTAAAGCATGGTGTAATGTACCTAATAGTGTCTCAACAAACTCTCTGATTTGTTTTAGACTGAATGTAGCATGAATCGTATAAACCCTTGGTATATGTATATAACTTGGTGTTACAGGTAGATTTTCTACAAGGACTCTATAAGTAATGCAGGTGAAACAGTCTACCTGTTATATGTGAACATCAGTATCTGTATGTAATAGGGAAGAAATGAAATATTTTTATAGTGAATTGACTCTAGTACAAAAATAATCCACAGAAAATGAGTAAAATTGAAGTCTAACTAGATCTAAAATTATTTTTATTCACATATTGCATTTTCCTTATATGATTATAACATGAAAGCTGAAATGTTCATGTTATTCCATAATATATTAGTAATGCAAACAGTTAACATATTGAAACAGTTAACTATATTGAAATATCACCTGTTAAACTGATGGCCTCCTATGGTGCAATCAAAACATTACAGAAGAGTAGTTTCACAGGTATTTGTTGGACTCAGAAGAGCAGCTTTTAGAGGTCCCGTTCTTCACAAGCAAGGCTTATCCAACGCAGGCAGGATTCCTCCTTTCTCTCTCCATGCCCCCCTGCCCCACCCCGGCTCTTTTCCCTTTTAAATCCTTACTCTCTCCCTGTTACTGTGTGCTGTCGAATCCAATCCGCAAGCGAGGCGAATTTCAGGCCAGCTTTTTCAGGGAGCCGCGGATACACACAAAGTTGGCTGATGTGCCATTCAGCATCCCAGCAGCTCTTTCTCTTCACACTCGCAATGGCAAAGCTTTGTGCGGATGCACTGCTGGATGCTCTGAACTAAAATCGTCTGGGGGAACTTAGCAGGTTTTGGGCAGCCTTTTAAAGGTAAGGAGGCGAAAACAGGCATGCTGGAGAAGGAATATGCTGGTGGAGAGCGTGGGGTGTTAGTGCTGTGCAGGCTGCATCTTAAGTCTCCCGTTCTGATGCAGGAGTCTGTGAGCAATAGGTGGGAGGGGATGCTTTTGTACTTGAAATAAGAAGCCCCAGATTAAGTGTTACCTAAATGACTACTTTAGAGATTGTGACAAACGGTGTGGCAATCAAAGCTTTCAGTAAATATCTCTGTCAATTATTTATCCGCTCCCAAGTTAAACCTAACTGTATTAAAAACAGCAGTAGAGGCCAGCAGCCCAAAGCTGCAAGGTGCTTTGAACATCTCTTGTCTTGCTGCTTTTTGAAGTCCCCTTATTGCAGTCAGTTTGGCTGAATACTCTGGAGAGAGCATTTCATGCACACTTATCTCTATTGGAGTCTCTTCTTTTTCTATAATCCACCAAGGAACAGTGTGTTTTAACAATAAAGGCCATATTTAATGTTGAAATCTCGTACTGTGCTTAAATATCTTTTAAAAGACTAAATATCTTTTAGAGCCATATAGATGTCTGTGCATTTAGGTTATAATTGACTTTCCATTCAAAAACTGTAATAGCTAAGTGCTTCACTAAAATGTGTTTTAAAATTTAATTTCACTTGTAAGCCAGTTCAGGCTTTCTGCTTAAAATAACCTGTATTAGTAATGCTGTTTTTACTTTAGGGTGGTGTGCTTCATCCATTTATGTATCTGTTTGCTTTAGATTAATGGTATATCAAGTGTCAGAATAACACAAGAAAATTTTAATATTGATGCTCATAGACTATTTGAATTTTTACTACTTTGATGATGAAGTGGGGTTTATATTTTGCAGTATTTTCCAAGTATTTTTTCAGCCTTTTTAAACCTCAAAATCCAACATGAAGTGCAAAGTGTTTTTCAAGTTAATCTAGGTAGTGTTTTCACAAACAGCACCCCCACTACTGTAGATTTCTAGTAGTATGCATATTAAACAAATGTTTGTGGTAGCATGCATACTTCTTAAAAAGTTTCCACTTGACAATAACTCTGAAAACCTTTTTAAAGAACAAAGTACAGAATGTTTTTTCCCAACTCTATAAATGTTTATTTTCTAGTAAACTTTTCTTTTGAAATGTACTGTGGAATTTATGTCTTCTTAGAATTGCATGTGTTACCCCAGGCTGATATTTCTTTCTGCTATTACTTAAGGAATTATTTTACAGTCATTCCCATGCATTTTCTAATTTGAGTCTAGAGTAAGTTAAAGCCTGAACTCATATCAGATGAGTTTTACATTTTAAATGAGACATACCAGGTAATAACATGAAGCAGAAAATATCTATGTATGATTCTTTGTGTACCACTGTTAGCATAGTTCATAGAAAGTATGAAAAGAGATTTTACATTTTAATATTTAAATGACTTGTGGAATTGCAGATTGATATTTTCAATGGTTTTTCATTACAGTTTCTGCCATTGAGGCAATGTGAGGGCTTTGAGAAAGATGGAGTGCTGTAATTACCAGGTGCACATGTTCATTAATCCTTCCTGGCTAGAAAAAGCTTCAAGTTCTTCTCCAGTGGCATATTCGTAAAGCTATAAATATCTAAATTGTGTCAGCCAAGAAGTCACACAGAATGGAGGCTCTTTTTGAGTTCAATTTCATGCACTATTGCTTTGGTCTTGTGAGGGAGTGCTTTGCATTCCTCATGATGGATATTTGTCCTCTTCCTTATAAAAGTTCAGAAATACAAACTGTTAGCTCATAGGTGATTTAGTTTCAATTATATGCAAATAGATTATAACAAGTATTCGCAAATAGATTATAACAAGTATTCCTTCAGGATAAAAAATAAGTAAAAATAACCTTTTTAAGTGAAGACACAAAACAGAATAGTTGCCAAGGTAATTTTAAATCTTAAACATAGCATTTTAGTAAACAAATTATGAAAGCTAGAGCCTAGGCTTAAGAAAAAGGATTTTAGAGGAATGTCTATAGAAATCTGCTTGCACTGTTTTTCATTTAACTATATACTGGCAAGTTAAATAGCATGGTTCCGGAATGCTGCATTTTTATCCCCTGACTTTCTTTTAAATATTCTGATATAATTGTCAGTATCTGTATGCACAGAAAGATTAGTAAATCCATTTGTATCTCTATCTATTTCCATGTGGATATCTATACATAAGCATATAGGTATTGTATTTAATTACAGAGCATGTAAAGGTAATCTTCATCAAATGCTAGTTTTTTTAATAGATATTTGAAATATACAATGGCGTATTTAAAATGCCTAATTCCTCACTGAACATACACGTAGGTATGTGTACCTTTCTGAAAATTTTCTTGTTAACATTTACTGGAATTGCACTGAAATGTTGATTTTTACAGTCAGTTCCATGTCTCCAATCTGTCATTTGACTTACAGGACTGCTTCAGGACTACATATCAAATTAAGTTTGAATAACACTAAAATATATATTCCATTCAGTCACAACTGTCGGTAATTTTAGACTCTCTTGCAAGGTCAGAATTAAGATCTTTGATGTTTGAGAAATTACGTAGCAAATTCTTGTTTGCTTGCAGTGAGCTCAGAAAACTATCAAGTAACAGAAATAAAGAAGAGATCATACCTTGCTTGCATATGAAAATAGTAATTTTTACCAAAAGTAAGCATGAAAGAAGATACAGATATTGCCTGTAGATAGTTCACTTAATTCACATTACCAGTCTTTATGAATTGCTGAGGAGATTCAGTGCTTCCTTTCTGTCCTATAGAAGTGGATAAAGATCAAGTGATTTATTTATTTATTTATGTTAACTAAGGAAAAGAATAGACCTGTACCTGTGCATTATTTAGAGTAGAATGCATGCAAAAGGTGGAATGGCAAAAAGCCTGGGTACTGCTACTGACCCCACAAGTTCTGTGACATCAATTCTCTTCTTCCGAGGGTGCAGGCGCTGGCGACGCTGGAGAACTGTCCAGCAGCAGAGCTGCTCACCAGCAGCATCGCAGCCCAATCACCCTGACCCCCTTGTCTGAAGGTCTCAAACGTTGTCACAAACATGAAATAATTAGGTCTTGGGACGTTCCCTTCTAGGCAGCTAAGAGTTAGATGGGAAATATATTGCCTGGTGTGGATCACAGGCAACTTTTTAATGGTGTGTGGGATTTGAGGAATGGATTAAGATCGCCCTGTCTGACAGTGTCATGGTGCAACTCCTGTGCAGGTACCATTTGAGCACAGTACAGTGATACAGGTTTAGCCTAACATACTTATGTTAAATAGCATAGCTTTTAATAAAGATACGTAGTTATCAGGATAGTTTTATATCTTCCGTAATAGCATTTTTTACATTGTTGTATTGATTATTGAAAGAATTTTGTTTTATTCCAACAGTATCCTTGTTTATCATTGGTTTTATTTATTTATTTATTCAGCTGGTTATTTATTTATTTTTAGCTTCGTAACTATTTGATTATTTCTCTCTTTCAATAACAGGTTATGGCAAGACTAGAACCACTTTTAGGCACAACTTCTTTCAGGTTCATCAGTTCTTATGATCTTCTGGGGAAAAAAAACCAAACAAACACACTTACAAGGCAAACCTTAAGGCACTGAAATCTCCATTCCTTCCCTTTCAGGGATTTAGCTAAAACTTTGTTTAAGAAAGACTGAAAAAACCTGTATTAGGTGGCTGTTGTAAACATGTTTGAAGACAAAAACACTGGGGGACATAATCAGACCTGATTTTTATCTCTGCTTAGATTTTAAATTATTGCTATATGTCATTCATATCTGAAAAAAAAATATTGTTAATACCAATTGGGTATCATTTCATGCATATATACCAACATTCACATTTCTTACATAAAACCCTTGAGTTTCACTAGTAAGAAAAGTTAATTGTCTGTCAATAGAAAACCATACAACCTTTATGTGACAAAAACAATCGATATATATGTCCTCCCTTAACTAAATTAACTAAACTATTATGAAAGAACACAAACCAAATTTTGTATTAGATGAGACGAAAGATCTATCTAGCCTAACATTCTGCACCTGATATAAACAGTATTAGATCTCCAACAAGGAGTAGAAGAAATTAACACAACACAGAGTGGTACTTAACAGGAACACAATATGGAGTGGTACTTAACAGGTATATTTCATCATCATCTAGCAAACAGTAGTTTAGTGACTTTGTGAGGCACAGATTTTTGTCACAGATTTTAGTGGAGTTTAAAATCATATTGTGCAATATTTGTTTTGTTACAAAAAGGTCAAAAATCAGTCTTAAGACCACTTCATCCAGTTGTTTTTGTGCTTGATGTTATTTCTTTATTTTCTTACCTACTTTGGTTCTGGCCACTGGCAATGACTGACTCGATGTCTTCTTAGTCTTGGTTCATCAGAAAACAGCTAAGACATTTCTGCTAGCACCAGCATACATTTAATGAAGATTAATGATGTCTTACTGAAAATATATTCAGCCTTGAACACTCTTTCTTAGTTTATTTTCTTTCTTTTTTTTTTTTTTCTTCTCTATACCCACTTTTTTAAAAATAAAAAGCTTGATAAAACAGATGAGTGCACATTTTTGCATTTCTATACTTACTTATGGACAGCATAACAGCTGTAAAATTAGCTGAAAATATTTATGGGTAAATAGAGTTTTCCTGACATGTTCTTCCACAGATTCTTATTTTTCAGCTTAGTCTTCCAAAATGCTGACTATTTACTCAAAGCTCTGTGTGAGGACAGAATGAGAAATTATATTTTGCAGAAGCAGTAAAATACATTCACATTATGTTAAGTACACTAGTAAGCACGGCATTGCAATTTCATTGATGGACATTGAGTATGTGATGAATTTGGTCAAGTTAGAGTGGTTTAATAAATGACCATCCACTTTGCAAAGTAATGTGTTTTAGTCAAACTTCTCTGTAGCCAGTAATGTAGATTTGCATTGCCTCTGGCAAAAGAGGGCGTTCAAGCTCAGTCTCTCACTTCTTGAATGAATGTGACTTAATCTCTAGGCTATAACATAATAAGGGAGCCCCCTGTTTTTTAAGAGAAGATGGCAGCCATAATTGCTTTTTGCAAGAAACCCAATTCTATCAGTTTGTGTTAGGTATGCTCTGAGAAAACTTGTGGATTGAGCCCCCATTTTTGGCACTGTTTAGTGCAGCATCCATTTTATATGTCATTAGTGGTAGGAATGTGCAGGATTAGCCTATCTGTACATCGAAATGGAAGTTATGTATATCTCTGGGTAAAATCCGAGATCTGAACTCTAGTTGTGCAGAGGCATATGGCAGTCATGAAACTTTTCAGTTCTGTTGAAATGGAAGTATACATTATTGTGAATATATAATTATTTTAAAATGTGTTTTTCCCATCTAAGGGGAGAAAAGAACATAGATGGCATAGTTTTGGATGCCAGAAGGGCATTGCAATTAGTAATATCATGCTACCTCCAGTTCTCTGCATTGCAGATTTTGCTTCTGTTTTGAATAACTTTCTAAAACTCTGATGTTGTTGTATATCTATGCCTTTTTTTGCTTTTCAGCTTTTAGATTGACTTCATTACTCATTTGCTTTATGTTTCTACTTTCTCATTTGACCAACCTTCAAAATTTTCAGTACAACAAAAAACACAAGAATCTGTCTTCTGTCTTGACAGAATTGTTCAGCCAAAGAAGCCAAGGTCTTTAACCTGTATTGCAGTAAAAGTTGTGGTTATAGTGCAGCACAGGCATACATTGGTCCAGTTGATAGTAGCAATGTAACCACCATAATACACATCCCAGTGCAGACTGTAAAGCAATCAATAAAGATTTTACCAGTGGTTCCTACCTTACCTGTAGACAGCCTTGAAGTTATCTGGTAATATTATCAGGGCTCTGACTGGCTTTATGGATGTCCATGACCAGCCCCGTGCAGCTTTAGATCACCAGGCTTCTGCACCTACCTTGATTTCACAACAGCAGTTTCTGTTGCCCAGTGTTGCAAGAAGCCACAGAGGGAACTTCTGCTAAGTTTCTATGCCCAAGTCAGAATGGAACCAAAAAGCTTTTTCTGCTCTCCTGTCTTAATTTTAGACAGGTGTGTTTAGAAAACATTGTGCTCTTTTCTTCATCTTGCCCTGTCCTTTCTCATCACCTGCCTTAGATATAACATGGGTAGAAGTGGGAAGAGCTACAATCTTGAAGCCTCATGCCTTTCTGTCCAACATACATTAGCTTTTAATTGCTTCTGGAAATGAAGGTGGACAAACACACACGCACACACACAATACTGTAGAGGCTGAAACACCCATAAATCTCACTAGAAATCCTTAAACAACTAAATCCGGGCTTTTAGTAGATATTCTGTTCAGAGACCATATACTCTTGACTTTCTCTCCACTGGAATGGAAGAAGATAAAAGCTGTGCCAGAAATTCCATGTGCAAAATAATTTTACCTTATTTCATCCTTTTTAGACTTTGTACCAAATGATAGCTTTTTTTAACAGAAAGAAGCTATTCTCCAAACATCAGCAGTAAGAGGAACAAATTATATTTTTTTAAATTTTCTCTGGAATATTAGTGAAGTGGCCAAGATGAGTAATGTGTTAATACCTATAATGCCTTACTACATTTATGATCACAATCAGCCTGCAGATAAGATGTTGTTGATTATTTAAATTATGTGGGAATTTTAGTTCACAGACATAAATTGCATTGGATATTTGAGAAAAGACAGGAAGCAGATCTGAGATCCATCAAGATGTTTCTTTTGACCTGGAGCATCATCACTGACAGAGTTACAGGACAGATACAAAGCTGACATAGCAGATACATGCTTTCCCTTGTGTTGTCTCCTTCTACAATATGTTATCTGGTAAACTGCAGTCTGCCCTTTGTTGTGCTTACTTTATGAAGATGAAAAGATCTTGGGCGTTTTCCCGAGAGGACAGAAGAAATATAGAGGACTAAAAATTTATCATGCATTAAAGAAATGTAAAGGTAACCAGGTTTATCAGACATCTGTATGACAAATGATATTTATAGATAGAACTTTTAAATGTATATTTTACTTATAGCTTTAACATTAGTGAAACGTTACAAATTCCTCCCTCTTTCACTCTTTAAGCTATGTTTATAACAAGCATAATCCTTATAGACAACTAATCACTAATAACTTTTTTGAAAATATGTGAATATATTTTTTTCATCGAAGTAATTATAAGTTAGAATACTCAGTTCCACAGGTTTTGTGGTTTTGGTTTTGTTTTTGTTTGTTTGTTTGTTTGTTTGTTTCTTTTTAGGTATATATATTAAATGTTCAAAGTATGAGAACCATGGAGAAAGTTACCTAATGGTCATACAGACTCTTCAGCATATTTTGAGATTTTTTGTTCACCCTAGAACCTTGCAGGGAATCAGTAGATCCGCTGAATCTTAGCAGTAGCATGCTCTGTTGAACTTAAATCACCTCTGCTTTCTAGTTTCATGAGAACCAGAGGGTTTGATGCCAAGGCAGTTTAACTGATACTAAATATAGCATCAGTTGGAGGGCATATCTAGTAACATTACAGTGAGCTTCAAATGTTACCATCATTCATAAGATTTTCTATGTGCCTAGTCTATTATGACTTGCACATTGTGGCAGTACTGCTCTTATTATTCATGACAACAAATCATAACTTCAGCAATTTTTTGACAATGACCCAGTTTAATAAGGAAGGCATACTGGTATTGGTCTTAATGTGTATACTGCCTAACCCCTTTATTATTGTAACATTTCATGTAGTGCTGCCTTGACATTTTTTCCCTTGCCTCTTGCTCTCTGGGTGTACTGTATTATATGTGGCATTATGCTTTAATAGTGAGTGAATGCCAGAAGTTAAAGTCAGTTCATCCAAACATGTATTTTGTCTTTATGGTTTGACCGGTGTAGAAATGCAGTTAAATATGCCTCCACAGTGTGCAAATGGGTAGCGTACTGGCCATTTCAATTTTTCCTTTTGAAAAGATGTTCGGTTTACTCCCCTGGTTCCTTGATGTAATATAGAAATAAGCTGTCACAGATGGTACACATGACACTGTAAGTAGTCTTTGTATAAACTCAAAAGTATATCTTTTCTTTAATGGGAATTAATTTCTGGATGATAGTTTCTGATCCATCAGGAGCAGATTCTTTAAGATTTTAATGAGGCTTTTCATTCAAAAGTTCAAATGAAACATATCTACCAGTCTTGTTCATATGCTTTATGAATGTATAATTTGTAAAAAAAAAAAAAGGTATATTTCAAAATTTTCCAGGCATCTAATTGATTTTATTTTGTCAAGCAAAAGGCCTAAAATACTAATCTCACTACTTGATTGATAAATAGTTGCTTTGATTTTTATTTCTTAAGCATCTTCAAAGTTAGGAAATTGTAATTAAGTGTTATGTGCTTTACTTTACTGTTTTATTCCATTTGATGTTGCAAAAGGGGGGAAAAAAATGCCCCGATCAGCAAAATGAAATCTAGAATTTCTTCACGTATTTAGACCCCAGGAGGAATCAAATCCCTTGCTTCTTGATCTTGTGTTCAGTGTATCTTTTTTTCCCCCTGAATATCACAGAGTTACTTAAAGCTATTGATCTTGTCAGAGCGTACTCAACCACTGTTTGCAGAGACCTTTCTCTTCAACTTCAATACAAAGGTTTAGCTTCGTGATTTATTTTCTTACACATAGGCTGAAAATTAATAATTAAGGAAACAGATGCAGTAGTTTCTATTTGACTGGGGTTTATAATGCTACTTTAATATATCATGATTAGAGATTTAAATGAAATGTGAATTAATCCATGCCCCATGCAAGCATGCTAAACATTCTCCTGACTATTTTAAATCATTTCAGTTGAATTTAATTATGTATGTGAACAGGAGTGAGTGAGTAGTGTGACTCAAGAAGAAGCAAAGGATACTACTTCTTAAAAATATACATAGTTAGAGAAACAGATCACAGCAAAGTCAGTTTTAGGGAAGCCTGTGGATGGCAGAGTGGGACTGGAAGGAAATGGAAGATTTGCTATAACCTATAAGGAAAATCTGTGACAAGAAATAACATTAAAAGAGCTGCCTGTAACTCCAGGAGGCTGAATTCAGAGTGGCATCACGTCGGAGGGAAAGATGTGGAGGGCTGTATAATGTTCTGCCCTCCAGGTAGTTACTGGTCAGTGGTGAATCAAGGATTCGTCTTCTGAGAGTGCTGTTTCTGAGGATGACCTAAATGGAAGGGTTCCCATATTTCATCTTGGAAAGATATGGAGATGTGGAGCTAAATACATATTTAACAGATAACCAGGCAATATGTCCCTCTTCTGAGCTGATTTGTGCCATCTTGATCCTTCCAAGAGAGGTAACGCTCTTCTTTAAAGGAGTTTTATAGCTGCTGATCATACTGTGTGGAAAATACTATACAGACAAGAACAGCTTCTTTAGACCTCTACCTTTTGGAGACCATTTTATTGTTGTTTAAACTATATGTGTAAATAGATGCTAAATAAAGCATTTTTAGTTTCATATTGACTCAGAGCACACTGATCTGCAAAACAGAACATTTGTATTTCATTTAAAATTGTTTACTATTTCTACACAAGAGAGCTATGTAGGCTGTGAAGGGATTGTTGATGAGGACATAGTGAGGCCCATGTTACGTTTTGAGAATATTGCTGAACTTTTTGACTGTAAACTCTACCCATCAAGAATATAAACAGGATTGTGCTGCAGCTGCAGATTGCATCTGGCCTGCATAAGCATATTTAGATAAATTGTGCATGATTTGCATGTTTTTATTTGAAACCTCTATCACCCATTATACAGCATTTTCCTATAATACTGGGCTGTAGCCAGGCAAAGAGAATGAGGAAGCTCTGGAGAGGCAATCAGATATTTAAAGGGTTGGGGCACAGGCATCCCTGACTAGAAGATTTTGATAATCTGGATACAATTTTGTACAACTGGAAAATTTAGAAAGGGATTGGTAACAGGTACGTGGCTGTGTGCAAAGTGTAACATGAAGACTGTAAGTATGCAAGAAGGACTGTCAGTGTGTGTTATCACTGTCCCTCAGGGGTGCTTACATGCCTAGATTTTGCTTCCACTATCAAGAAAGATGCATCTGCAAAAGAGAACTGAGGTGGGAAATCAAGAGGAAGGAAGAACAGGTGAAAGAACATCTGTGGTGCAGTAAGAAGTAGGATAGAGTCCTGAATTGTCAGTGTGGTAGGAGGAGGAAGGATAGAAAATAGATGCCAATGAAATAAAGATCTGAGATTGTGTTTAGTGGTGTAGAATGGAGGCAGAAGGAAAAGAAATACAGGCATAGTCCAAAAAGAAGTTGAAAACAAACACTATATTTCTTGATGAGCATTGTCTCAGAGAGAAAGAAGGAAGGGGGCAGTACAGTAAACCAAGGGGTGGTAGTTATCTACCTCTGAAGGGAGGGCAAAGTTAGCTTTATGTATCGGAATGGTATTCCTGGAAAGGGGTAGACTGTAACTTTATTGTGAGCTTTTGACAAAAAGAAGAGATACATGGGTGTTTTGGTAAAATGCTAGAGCCAAGCAGTTAATTCACAGCTGTTATTTTGCTGGACTGTTAGGGGTTTGAGAAGATGGCATTTCTCAAGTGTTATTGTATCCACCAACCTACAGAAAGTCAACTCCTGTGCAGCTTACATGTGCCTTGCATAAATATATCAAGACAAATCTTACAATATTTTGCATATGTATCTCTCACCTACAAGTTATTTTTCACTCTTATTTGAGTGACTCTGCCTAAGTTGCTGCTTATGTCACCCATCTAAAAGTTATCAGTAAATGACTGAATGGGAAAGAAATCCTCCCTTTAATAGCTTAAATAAAGACGTTGTACCATTACTGTTTCTTGGTCTGTCATGTAATTTTTATTCAAGCTACTGCAGTATTTATTCTCCAATTTACAAGGGATAGGATTAGCTTTTCTTTTTACTTATCCTTTCTGCCTTTCTCCAGCTGGAGGACTGAACCTATTAGCTCTGGTGCATCAAAAATGCATCCAGTATTAACATCTGCCTAACTTATATTTTCCCCCCTGTGATAGGTCCTTGAGTTGCCCAGAGCCTTGTAGCAGAACTACCTCCACATTTTCCTTTGAAGTGAGCATAACAAAAGACATCAAAGGGCTCCCAGTCTTTAAAGCTAAGTGTATTAGAGCACAAACTAATAAGCTAGAATAAGGTGGCTGTTAGAAAATTCTGATCTGCTGAGACAGATACGAAACAAGAGTATCTAAACCAAAAATTACTCTTTGATTGCTACGTGATTGTGTGGTGGTCCTTTTCAGCATCCTTCCCTGTAAGTCCCATGACTTCAACTGTCTTCTCAGTTGAATGAACTCTAAAACATCCCTCTGGGTGCTTAGGCATCTTTCCCTCCCTGCATCATCTTTGGGCTGAAAAGAAACCTGCTCATTGCTGATAGCACATCCCTTCTCCACTCAAAGGCTCGCAGTTTGCTCTCCTCTGCTGGTGTCAGTGTTTGCTGTCTCTACCTGCCCTGCTCTGTGCCCTGAAGCTTCACCCCACTGAGCACACTGATGTCCTCTGGGGAATGGAGCACTCTGCTTTTTCTCTGGAGTGGATACACAGTGCTGTAGCCAGCACCATGCAGGGAGATGACTTCTCTACTGCCCAGCTTATCTGGCATTTTAAAGAAGTGTGTAGTACATAGTACTTGCACAGCAGTCTTTACACTAGCAAAAAACCACTGCTACTGTATGTTACGTATGCCCTTATATAAGGTAATGCTGATGGAATATAGAGGTTGATGAAGTAAAGGTTTTGGATTGTGTTTAATGGTAAATTGGGCATTTTACTCAAGGTTGAGACAGATCAACAAGGTGCTCAAAGGCATATAGAGAGAAGGATAAAATGTCTAAAATCCTGGCATATGTCAGAATATGTGTCCATAACATGCACCGAGTACAACATATGGAGATGCTGATCTATGGAAAAAGAAGGAATGGCGGTAGCTAAAACAAAGTTGATCAATGTGTGATTGGAAAATTGGAAAAAAAGAATAGCAAGAGGAGTAAGTGGAATAAAGGCCACAGAGTACAAGGAAATATTTCACAACAAGATTTGAGAGAAAGATTATTCTAGCTACAGAGGTTTCCTAAGGTTATGTAAAAAATGACATAGAGGGCAGAGAAAGATTCTCTTCTGACTGGTGAGATTAAGAGAAGCAATTTAGGTAAGGATTTGGTGTTTTCTAGTTTGAAGAAAAGATGATATCCTGATAAAATTAAGCAAAAACATTAAAAGAAACATGCAGTTGTGTCTCTTCAAAGTAGAAGTAGGGTTTGAAGGAAGACATGGTCTGTATAGATAATTGTAGAAAAGAGTAAAGGGATTTAAGATGCCACCTATAACTACTTTAATAGATCATATGGATATTGAAGGTTACTAGCATCTCAGTAGAGCCATGTGTAAGATTATGTGAGATTTTAACTGCAGTTTAAACAGCCAGCAGATAAATCACACTGCACATTTTTGTGAGAACTTATTTATAGCACATACAGTTTTTGAGGCTCTAGTGACACTGGCAACTTTCCAGCTGAGCTCACCCTCAAGAAGAGATTTTAACTGTGCTGATAATACTTTTCCAAATGTGAAACAAACAAAAAATCCCATGTCTTTCCTGAAGGTAGCCTGTACTCTGCCTGTAGGAGTAAAAGCTGGAGAGAATACCTCTTCCTAGTTTTCCCCCAGGAAGGTCTTTATACCACTTTATTAATAACTTATGACAGATAGAAATGTGTAACACTTTAATTCTGTATTGATGCTACACCCTCTCAGGCAGTTAACTCTAGTTTAAGAATACCTGCCTGAATCCCATTGCAGGCACTGCTGGTTCCTTACCTTGCTGTTGGTAACACTTCACACCTTACACCACATAGTAGAAGTGGACTCCATAGGAAGCAGCAACCACAGAATATACCTTAATGCTGTAGTGGTATAACTCTGGACCCCCTAGGCTCTTACAGATCACTGCTAAATCTCAACTAGTAATACAAATTCACAGTCATAACTGTATTACTTCACTGAGTATATTGAATTTCTCAAATTCATCACGGCAGCAGGAGTTAAAAACAACTTTGGCAGCAGGAATTCAACCTCCACAGAATCCATACATGAAAAGCAACAGCCTCAACCCTTCTCAGAAATCTACTCCCTACACTATGGTTGAGAGAAAAGCCCCCCGAAAGCTATTCATGTGCTTCCCTTCTCACAGGCCCCGCTGGAGGCTGAGCCTTGGCGAGTTTCCCCTTAAGGTGCCCAGGGCAGGCGCCTTGCCTGGGAAGGTGATAGGCATTGCACCCTCGGCTTGGTACATCCTCTCAGCTGAGATCAGCTCCAGCCATAGCACTCCTCTCCTCTTCCAGTGTGAAATCGGACAGATTAGTGTAAACCTTCAAAATTACCTATTTGCTTTGCAAGGGGTGGCAAAGGAGAGGAATGCTTGTTGAGTCAGGCACTGATCTCAGTGGGGAAACAGCAGTTTGTTATTCCCCCTGAATGCAAAAGTGCATTTAATCTACCTTGAGAGGTGTGGAGTGCTGCAGCACCACAGTCACTTTTGACAGCCAGAAATGTGGGCTGCTGTTGAAAGCAACAGTCCCACCCCTTCCTTTGTGCTGGAAGGACTCTTCTCACTGCTGTATGCTGAGTAGGGTTTAGCAAACTAGAATTAATTTCCCTGCTGAAAATTAGTCTTTTACTAAATATGTCTGAAAACTAACTGTGTTTTTGATGCATGTGTTCATAGAAGTATTAGTGCTGGCAGAAGGGAGTGGGCTGAAGGATGCCTTGCAATGGCTTGTGCTCACCTTCCTGGGACAGGGTATTCCCAGAGAGGTGTGGGCATTTTCAAAACTATCTAGAGGAGGAGCAGCCTCAAATACTATGTGTATTAGTCTTAGTTCAGTTTAAGTAGCTGCTGTCTTGAGCAGGTTATTCTGTGACAGGGCAATATGCTTGTGAGACTTACTGGGCATGAGTACTGTGAGTGAAAGGAACAATTTACCAGTTTAAGGTACCATCATTCTGAAGTGGTTCTCCTCTGCTTCTTTTGTTTTATTAGCAACATTCATCACTAGATTCTCTGCATAAATAAAATAATTCAATAGTGTCCGTTGAAAAGGAGAATAAAATATTACTTTAATAAACAAAAAAAAAATCAAAGAATGGTCTGTTTTCTTGAGCTAATAACAACAGAATAGGTAATAATAATACACATACTTAATAATATAATCCTTCATGCAGCAGGTTAAAGTAAACAAAGATCCTGTTGTTATTTCTCTGAGTTCCCTAATTTCCCTTCTGGACTGCGTAGCAAAAAAATCCGCAGAGATGCTGAAGGTGGGAAGAATAACATAGATAATCGGTACTTTAATTTTGGGGCACAAGAGTATGTTTCCAGTGTTATGCTATTATATTGTGTACACTTTTTGTACTTTTAAAAAACAAAATACCAAGATGTGTATATAGGAGTGAAACAACTGTTTATATTAAATAGCAGTCATAAAAGGAAGCATTAATAATAAATAAATAACAAACATATTTTAACTTAAGGCAGTTGATGGCTAAAATTCATTCTTGCTGTTTTCTACTGGTGGTTTTCTTTTTCTGATGTGACTAATCTCAGGAATGAAGTTCTGGTATTTGTAACATAAACCAGTGGAAACAATGGTGAAGCTAAACGTAAGAAATTGTTTGCTGTGAGACCAAGGGTAAGGTCTGAACTCTGTAGGGATCTACACAAAAAGAACTAAGCACCTTGTCTAATCCCTAGGTCCAGCTGATGAAGTTTACTCTCTTGTGAAGCAGAAATTAACCTCAGTTTTCAGAGCTGTTTTCAGACTTTAATTTCCAATTGAGATCTTCTAGCCTGAGAAACAGAATGTCTTGTGTAGTTCATAAAAACGAAGATGAGATGTTTGGAGCCAGTCATCCTACTGTGTTCTGTTACACTGGGATTGACTATTAGAAGGATCTTTTATGTTTTCGTTTTACCAAATCCGTTGTCCCATTCCACCTCTATAACCTGTCTTGTTAATGTCATTTATTGCTAGCTTCGTGATGTTTGTCAGATGCTATTCTGTAAGGAAAAAATGAAAACTGTTCAGGGGTACTAGCTGAGAAGACAAGGTTAAGCAAGGATTTGTCCACCAAGATCTGCAGATTGGTGTAAATTTAAATAACAGTGTATACTTTTTCCTTTCAGTAATCATATTCCATGCTGAAAAATACCCTCTGTAGGTCATATTTTTGTGCTTTTCAGTAAATCTTGACTCAAACTAGGAGTAGTAATATTAAATAGAATTAATTTGGAATTTCACTTTAGGATGTAACAGGAAAATGAAGGTTTGCCTATAACTTGTAACTGGTTAATTGTAGTCGTAGCCCTGTAAACAAATATGAATCATTGTGTAACTTCTGCAATAATAAGATTTGCTATTAACAAACTTTAAAAAATTATCCCGAAACCTGGCTTTAGTAGAATGGTGAAAACATATATTTTTGTTTTATGCTAACCAGTTAGCATGGTATTGTTACAAGTTTTTACAAATATCAAAGACTTAGTCTGTGGTATTACAAGAATATGTTGAAAACTTTCAAGAAAAATTAGAAGAGATCAGCAAATACTTTTGTGGCAGTAACAATGATGGCATTACTCCATGTGGTACTGTGAAATACATGTTTTGTAATTTTTTTTAGTATGATATGCATCGGTTTTGATTCTTTTTCACTTCAGGTTTCTTATGTGTCTTCTAAGTTTAAACAAAATACTTTGTGACAAATTATAACTTAAAACTGTGAGAAGGCTGCCTATATCTTATTAAGCTGTTTGTTTCTGAATATCATCTCAAAATATGTCCTTTCAAGTTAGTACAGCCTCTTTCTTTTCTCAGTTAGTATGTTAACATGTCTGCTCTCAATAGAGCATGAAGCATTCAACTGTTTTGGATAGCATATTGGTAATTTTTTTTCCATTCACCTGCACAGTAGAGCAGAAGCTAGTATTATGCAAACCAGGTGCAGTTCATACTTTTATTCTCTTTTTTTTACTGTAATTAGACACTCATGTTTTGTTAAACTTATGAATCTGGAAAGCTGCAATCATTTGAATATCGACACCTATATACCTTACTTCCAGATACTGGCAAAATTTAGTATGCTGTTCTGTGCCTTACTGTACCTGAGTCCTCTCTGGCAGCTTTTTTCCATTCTGATTTGGTGTATCGTGCCAGGAAAAGGATAATTTGTTCAGTCTCGTTCCTGATATGCTTTCAAGAAATGTGGCTTTATCAGGGAATAATTGATAATGTTTTTCATTTCCTTGTTTACTTTGAAGTGCCACTTTCCACTCTTCCTCAAGGCATATGCCTTTGCAAGGTTGTCAAGAGTCCACTACTCTCTGACTTGGTTCTTTTAGATATTCCACATGAAGAGGGCTTAATGTTTTAATACCAAATTTACTTACTTGAAGACATTTGAAGTTACATAGGATTTTGACTTAACAGAATGATACAGCAATGTACTGAAATCACAACACAAACACAATATAGCAATTGAAATACAGCTGAATCACAGTACCAGTATGATTCCCATTATGGGTCTCTATATGCTTACCATCATGATGCAGCACATCCCCGGTTCCTTGGGAGGCATGCATGACTTGAAACCAGCTAAAGCCTGCTGCTGTCTTCAAAGTTAGTTTTGTTGGTTCAATTTTTATGCTCTGTGCTGAGCTGAGATGCATATATACTTCTCCAATGCTGGTCTGGCTATCTCAGCAAGATAATAATTTCTATTGATTATTTTAGGAAAGGCCGTTTGCACAGCCCATTGACCCACTCAACCAATACAGCTCTTTATCTACAGCAAAGGCCACCCTCCGGTCCCCTTGGAATTGAGATGAGTTCAGCTCCCTTTACAACAGCTGTAGCCACTCCCTAGATTTTCTTCAGAACTTCATGAGCACACTGTCTGTGCCCATCTCCTCTGAGCTTTCTTCCTTGCAGGGGTTTGTTAATCAGTTCATTGATTCGGGTAAAAAAGTATTATGTGAAGTTCTGCTTTTTTTCCCCATAAGTTACATTTTCAGCTTTAAAAAGGACTAGACAGTGAACATTAAAATACCCATTCTGCTATAAAACTGTTGTACTGATTAATATCCTGTGCTTAGTAAAGGAAATATAGATCCAAATTTGCAATATATTCATTCTGATAGCATATGTACTAAGGAAGGACACATTAGGAACGAGGAAAATTCTTTTAATCATATACGATTCCCCATTCTTTCTGCCATATCTGTTCAGATAGTTCACTCTTGAAGGTATGTTGCTAAATACATATTTTTAATATGTTTGAATGGTGCCTAGTAAATCCTAATTTATTATCATTTTCCATTACTTTCTATACACAACCATATTTTTTTTGAAAAGATATCTTGTCCTAATTGTACCTTGAAACCTGTACGAAAAACAAAAACAGAACTAGAGGTTCTAGAATTCTTTTCCCGTTTTGAATCAGGAAGAAAAATTAAAACTTGAACTCTAATTAATAAAGTGAAAAAAATCAGATTGAGACATATACAATCATTTTGCGGTCAAGGACTCGATGTTGAAGTAGAGAACAGTGATGAGTGCAGTTACTCAGAGGTCAACATTGGGACTGGTGCTGGTTAACATCTTTGTCAGCAACATGGACAATGAGACTGAGTGCACCCTCAGCAAGTTTGACAATGACACTGAGCTGTGTGGCGTGGTCGACACACTGGAGGGAAGGGATGCCATCCAGAGAGATCTTGACAGCCTTGAGAGGTGGGCCCATTCAAACCTCATGAAGTTCAACAAGGCCAAGTGCAAGGTCCTGCACATGGGTCGAGGCAATATCAAGTAAAAATACAGGCTGGGCAATGAGTAGATTAAGAGCAGCCCTGGGGAGAAGGATTTGGGGCTGTTAGTGGATGGAAAACTGACTATGAGCCAGCAATTTGTGCTTACAGCCCAGAAAGCCAACCGTATCCTGGGCTGCATCAAGTGAAGTGTGGCCAGCAGGGTGAGGGAGATGATTGTCCCCCTCTACTGCGTTCTTGTGAGACCCACCTGGAGTGCTGTGTCCAGCTCTGGATCGGATCCCCCAGCATAAGGACATGGACCTGCTCGAACGGGTCTAGAGCAGACCATGAGATGATCAGAGGGCTGGAGCACCTCCCCTATCAGGACAGGCAGAGAGATTTGGTGTTGTTCAGCCTGGAGAAGAGAAGGCTCTGGGGGGACCTTATAGTGACCTTCCAGACCTTAAAGGTGGACTACAGGAAAGAAGAGGAAGGATTCTTTAACAGGGAGTGTAGTGACAGGATGAGGAGGGTAGTGGTTTTAAACAGAAAGAGGGTAGATTTAGATTAGATGTAAGAAAGGAATTCTTTCCTGTGAGAGTGGTGAGGCACTGGCACAGGTTGCCCGGAGAAGCTGTGGCTGCCCCCTCCTTGGAAGGGTTCAAGGCCAGGCTGGACGGGGCTTTGAGCAACCTGGGCTGGTGGGAGGTGTCCCTGCCCATGGCAGGGGGGTTGGAACTAAATGGTCTTTAAGGTCCCTTCCAAGCCAAACCATTATATGATTGTATGATTTTGATTTAGAAAATGGTAAAATGTAATAAAATAGTAAGCATATTATAACATTTAATATTTTTTCTATTTTGATATTTGAATTAATATTTTTCTGTGTATCAAAAGTAAGTGTATATTCATGTTTTATTCATCAAACTGAATATTCCTACTATAAACTAGTTAAAATCTCAATGCCATTGATTTAATTGAATTTGATGTTATCTTAACAAATAGATAATATTGCTTACAATTGCTTACTGTATAATTTAAAAATATATTTGATTTTGCTCGTCTGGTTTTGGGCTATTTACTCTTTCAAAGTCATTAGGGAAGTTGTAGACCAAAAATTTACAAGGAAAAGGCCATTCCTTTACAGGTACTCGACTCTGTTTAGGATAAAAAATAAAAATTAAATTCTCATCATATGAAGTTATTGTGAACTCATGTATTTAAATATTATTGATAAATTTCTTTCAGCCTTGGTTCTGTAGTAAAAATGAGATCAGCTCCTTCAAAATGTCATTATTGTTGCCATAAAAAAATTCGTTACCTAAAGTTTTGTTTTCAAGACATCTTCATGATTAGTGAATCTAAAGACTTTGAAAACTTATTTTTACTTTCATGTAAAGGGAAATTGCTGGAACCCCAAAGTGTAGATTTTCAGATTTTTTCATAAACTCATAGCATCTTCAACCATGAGCAGAACTGTCATGAACAAAACTGTAGCTGTGCTTGTTCTTGTCCATAGGATGAAATTAGTGTAACCAGTTAGATGAAAAATCATCACAGTAGATATTTTTGAGTTCTTTTCCTTTTTCCTTTCTTCTGTCTTTGTAATGGAGGTCTCATCTTTCAAACACGATCACAAGATAGAGAATACTGACTAAATAAAATATGAAGTGTTTACAATGCCTTTAGTTTTCACAGTGCATTTTCATAATTTGCTCTATTAAAATATAGGTAAAAAAGAAACCAACTAAAAAGCCCCAGACCAACCAGTCAGGTGGTTCATGTCAGCCAGTGGTCCAAAAGAAGTAGTGAGTAGCCTTTTAAAGCACCTTTGTGCAAACACTGAGCTCTACGACATTGCAAATTTGTTCTGATTGAAGGCAGTCAGTCCTTTCTCTATACCTCTGCTTCATACGCTTTAGTAATGGGTCATGGCTATCCAGTTAACCAGGAGAAAATAAATGGGAAATATATTAATTTCCACACTATCAAATTATATGTTAAAACTGATAATTCTACCTTTGCAATATCATTACTGAATCCTTTAATGGAACCATTATTGATTATATAATAAATCATTCTCTTCACCCCACCCACGTACACCTTGAGGAACTATGTATCAGGTCTGAAGGATCCTGAAAGCAAGAATGTGCAAAAAAACTTGCAAGAAGATTAGGAGAAAGTGATGGATTGTTTTTAATTAGTCTCCTAACATTAATCATATGGCGTTTTTGAATTTTCAGTTCAAAGCATTTTTGTTCACTTTAGTTAGATTTACAAACAGCAAAAAAAAAAAAAAAAAAAAAAAAAGAATGCTAGAAATCTGAGTTGTGCTGTTTTGTTTTGTTGTTAACTGGTAAACACATGGCATCAATGTAACCAGACAACAGTGAATGATA
Source organism: Tyto alba (assembly GCF_018691265.1). NCBI lineage: Eukaryota > Metazoa > Chordata > Aves > Strigiformes > Tytonidae > Tyto > Tyto alba. The sequence continues at coordinate 19,206,401 of NW_024881276.1, read as the reverse complement.
GCAGCATCCTGGGCTGTACCAACAGAAGCAGAGGAAGTAGCTCATGGAATTGATTATTCCCCTCTACTTGTCAATCATTTGACCACATCCCAAATAAGATATCCAGTTTGGGGAGACACAGTGCAAGAATGATATTGATAAACAAGTGCATTCAGGAGCCACCAAGGTGGAGAGGGGGCTGGAGACCTTGCCCTGTGAGGAGAAGCCCGGGAACTGTGGTTTGCTCAGCCTGGAGGAGGGACAGCTGTGGGGAACACTAACAGCCACCTGTCCTTACTTATGGGAAAGTCATCAAGAAGGCAGAGGCAGGCAGGAGAAAAAAAAAGACCATGATCATGACCTGGAAGGGATTGGTCTGACTGGATATAAGGAAATAAATATCCTCATGAGAATAATTAAGGACTGGATCAGAGTCCCCAGAGAAGTTGTGTTATATTCATTACTTGGAGGTTTTCAAAACTCAGGTGATTGAGTCCCTGAGCAACCTGGTCTGCATACAGTGTTGACTCTGCATTGAGCAGGAGGATGGACTGGATGACCTCTTGAGTGAGTCTATGATTTTAGAGCTATGCTTTGCATTAATGTATTTACTGACAGTACTGAATTTAAACCTGCAGGCCAAGTTTACAGTTGGCCTTAAATTTTCTTCAGTTTGTATACCATTTTGTGTATATAGCAAGCAACTATTTCATGTGCAGGTGACCAGCATTCATTGACCTGGTAACTAAAAAAAATCACCTCCCCTGAAAAATGTGAAGCATGGCTTTGAATTGGGGTAGATAACTTCTGGCTTCCTGGAAAGAAGAGAAAACTAACTTAATTGTTTTCAGCCTTTCCCCACCTTGAACCCACAAGACCTGAGAGATCAGGCTCATGCAGAGGCTGTTGGCCAGCTCATGAAAAAAAATTAGATGCATGATTCTTTCCTGGACCACTCAGTGCTATGTGTGAAACAATCCTTCTTATCTTAAAACAGGCTGAATTGTGTTTCTGATATCTGATTGTTCAATCCAACAACCAGTTTGGAGATCCAGAGGAAATTTTGTTCTCTATCAAAGACTGACAAATTGCCTGGTGTGACTTTTAGGGAAGTTAGTTTATTTTTTGGGGAGGGTGAATGTCATTTGTTCTCCTGCAACATTACAGAGAGCTAGTGTTAATAAATATAGGAATTTAAAAGCTTGATATTATAAGTGGAGTTTGTAATTTTTCTAATATGCAGTCAAATTAGACAAGTAGCTTACATGTCTATCTGTTCAAGGTGACATATGAGTATCAAGGAGATAATTTATGACTTGCATTTGTCTGGAGGCAGAAATGGAAAAACCAAGCCTTTGCAGACTGGATTGCTCTTTATGTAGACTCTCATTTTCTTTAATAAATGGAAGGAAGGAGGATGTGCTGAAAGGGTAGTCTTGAGTTCTGACAACTGACTAAGTAAATTATAGTGAAGCTGAAACCATGGTATCTATGTATTTTAATAAGAACTTCATAATCCTCTTCTGTAATGACCCTATATTTTGCACAGAGATACTATGATTATTATAAATCTCAATGTCTGAAGTCTTTTGGAGTTATTCATATATGTTCTATATTTCTAAATTCCAAGTGACATTTCAAGGTGAGTAGGTAAGATATAATAGATAAGATTTCCCACCCCTCAATCCCCCCCCACCCCCCCGAACATTTTTGATGAAAATGACTGACTGGCATGATATACAGTGTATGAAATGTCCTTTTTCTTGTTAAAGCAGAAAACATATTAAAAGCCACCTATGACCACATGTTAACACTGTAAATTCTGCTCAGGTTTCAGTTGATTCCTGGGAGGCTTAGCTTCAGATCTGGTGCACAGAGCAAGAACTAGTCCTCTGTTATAAGTTGTGTTTCTTGCCACTAGTGAAGAGTGAAATTTCCATGGTGTCATTCATCAAGAAACAAAAGGAGACGACAGGCATTTTTACTTCCTTTCTGATAGTCTTAGCATACGTACCTGAGCCAGACTTTCAGTGAAGTAAACTAGATTTCATAGAAGAAAAGCAAATTCAGTTTGAAACTGTAATACTATTGTCTTGTGCAGTCTCTATTGCAATACCTTATATTTCACGGAAGAACCACAATAACCTTCAATTCGAACTGAAAAAAAAATCAACTTTGTTACTCAAGTGTCATACCACATATAACCATAAATGTGTTCTTTCTTCAATATTTTCTTGTAAGATTCATCTTTGTTTCGTATTTCCTTTAGTTTTGGGTCAGTTCTTATTCAACCTTGGAATCTGGGCCAACTATAAACAATGTATTTTTTTGTAGTAACAGAATTCTGAAACACTCCAGCATTAAGAAAGGAAAACCCCCAAAACCCAGATCCTTTGACAATTCGGCTGTAATTCAACATTCATTTTTCCTTTCTGATACATTAATTTCTGCTTTGTTTTGAAACACTACCATGTAGCAGTTTACTTTTTATTTCACTTATGAATTAGCAGAAAAAAATAGAAGAAATTTTATAGCTGTGTATGGATTAATCATAATGTAGAGTCATAATTTATTGTTTAGCTTACATTTAACCAAAGCAGAACTGCAGGTCAGAGGTCAAAACTGTGGTAAAGGATATCTGAGGTGCATACCCAGAATTCAGATACACACACATTGACAGATCACAGTATAAAATTTTAAACCTCCATTTGAATTAAGATACTTCTGTTGTGTATTTAGGAAAGATAATTGAGAATAAGTGAATTTCCAGAATTTGCCAGTCATCTTGACTTCTGACAAAGATAACTTTGCATAATTTATCTTTGATGGTCATCTGAAGAATGGTTTTATATCTTACCTGGTTTTGTTTTTTTTTTTTCCTAATATTTTAATTTACCATGAAGAACTGCCTTTTTTGGAATACTTGCATTTTAGCAGATTCAGACAAGCCTACATATGTTTATTTTTATAAAGATGCTTATTTTGCTCCACGTTAGTAACTGATCAGAAATTGGTCCAGTGTGTCTAATGACTAAGTTAATATTGAGAGACAATGAGCATCATATCTGTTTTGTTGTACATCAACATTGTTATTAGCAAGAACACCACTATGAATATCATTATGCCTTCTTGCCAATGGCATGATGGGAGGTATTAAACAGAGAATCAGACTCAATTGTTTTAACGTAAAACTAGGGCTTTGGATTCTACACAGTCTTCACTTTCAGAATATCATGGTTGGGGGAGGACACCTTCTGAAATTATTTATTCAGAACCATTCAGGCAAAAAATTTGGAACAATATATACTCTTGTTTGTTCTTTAGGTATAATGACAAAGAATGATAGCATAGTACTTTAGCATGTATTGATTAGAATTGAAAGATATTTGATAGTTCAGAATGTGCCCAAACCGTATATAATTTAAGTTCTAAATTATCAGAATGGTGATATACATTTCATATTATACATCCTGTAGCACTCAAATACTTTTATCTTCTATTGTGAGTCTATGTGCAGGAATAGTACATCTTTCTTGAAAGACATGTAGATATATCCCATATGCTCAGAACTTGCATTGACTTTCAACTGACCTGGTAAGTTAGTTTGTTCTCATACAAAGGTTTGACTTTGAAAAGCAGTAACTACAATGTTTTACCTCCATGAGAGGGACCTTTAAAAAAATCGTGACTGACAGTTTAATGCAAATACTTTGGGTGGTCTATGAAGTGTTAGCATTATCTCCTAATTACTGCTGAAAACTTATGATACATACTCAGATGGCTTTAGAAGTTTGTTTTACAAGTAGAAGATATGCACAATAGGAGATATGAAGACATACTTAAAAATGCAAAATATTCAGATCTTCCATGGGATGAAAATAAGTCTTCCTGAACTTCAAGAGTAGACCTATTTACTTGGATAAATTCTTGTTTCTGAATACTAGGGCTTTTTCCACATATTTGAAATTAACCTGCTATTATAAACAAAGCCTCTAAAATTCCTAGGCCTATTTTGTGGGAAGTTAAATGTCTTTTTAGAAAGTATTCATGCATATAAATACATTCTATTTTAAGAAAACATTTACCACATTCTAAAAACATGACATAGTCGAAGACAAAATAAAATGGAATGTGCATGCCACTAACTGCAGAAAGTGTGCTAGAAACTTAGGTGCTTCAGATAAGTTTTGAAAAACTAGAAATTGCGGAGAGAATCCATGGGTGCAGTTTGCTCTTGTTGATGTGCTGTTGATGCATTCAGCTACAATACTAGTTGTTTTATATGCACGAAAACATTTTATATGCATGAAAAGCTCACTCACAGTCATGTCTTTACATGTCCATGTGTCTCTTTTTTTTTTGCTCTGTATAGTAGTGACTGCATTAGAGTGCCCATTGATTTTTATATCCAATCAAACATTTTTATGCAAGGAGAAGATTGGCAAGTTTTTTACTTATTTTTGATATGCAAACCATACTTACTTTCTGAGGTATTCTTCTTCAAGTCCTGATAGAGAAAACATAGCAACTTTAAGCATCCCTCCTTACAGTATTGTTTATATCCTGTTCGTATTTGCAGTGCTTGTTCTGAGTTGATCCAGGAGACTTGTGACACTTCTCTTTTAGGACTTAACCATTCTGACTGTGAGCAGCTTCAGTTACCTAATGTGACATAGATTGGCGATTTCAACTGTAAATCCTTAGCAGAACAACTGTCACTGACTTACACTATTAGTTTTGGATGAAGAGATGTCTAGCTACCAAAACAATAATAATACTGCAACCATTACCTCTTATAATTTTTCAGAGTTCCTTCCTAGCTAAAAGGAACTACAATAAAGCAGTTGAAATGCAGCTATAGTTGTCATTATCTCAGTACAACTAAAGTCCAATTTTACTATAAAGTTGAAGCACTAGGACACATGAAGTACTGCTAAGGGAAAAGAAGTCATTTTTCATGACTGAAATGTTTGATGCACTTGACTTCTTACTCTTAATTGACATATCTGTGTGACAGAACAGTAATACACAAACTATATTGCAAAAGTATTTGTATTTCTCTGTTCCAAAGATTATATAAAGTTTTTCCAAACCTGTTAGATTTATAAGTGTTAACAGAATTTTTTATAAAACTGGACTAAACAGTATCCTTAGACCATCATGGCAACAAGCCCATGGAAAGTGGCAAGCATACATGCAAACAAATAACCTGAGCACTTCAAAAGGCAACATCAATTGAAAGTCCTGCTTGTTCCTTTTTTTAACCAAAAAATGTGGATTCATGTTTAGGTGTCTAAAAGTGCATAGCTAAAGTCATATCAACTGCTGGTTACAAGTATTCCACAAATATCTCTACTCTTTTGTGAGAATTTGAGACTTAAAATTTTTGCTTTTGCTGAGTTAAGAATAAAAAAAAAAAAAAAAAAAAAAAAAAAAAAATTACAACCTCCAAAATTTACAATGGAAAAATAAGTGTAGGAAGAAAATTGAAACCCCTTTGCTTTGAAAAGTTCAGTAATTATATTTCACTTCAGATCTTTGTACATTTCTAGTAATTTAAATAACATACATTTTAATTTATTTGAAAAAGCATGCTTTGAATGAACAAATGCATAACTATTAACTAAAAGAAAATATTAGATGGAACATCCTTTCGATATACAGAAGAAATTTTTTACAGCAACCTCTCCAGGGATGTGGCGGACTCCCCATCACTAGAGGTTTTCAAGATACAACTGGACAGGGTGCTAAATATCCCAATCTAGGCTCCCTTTCCTATGGAAGGTTGGTCCAGATGATTTTTTGAAGTTCCTTCCAATCTGGGCTGTTCTGTGATTCTATCACAGAGGATAATTTTAAAAGAAAATGACAGGAAATTTCAGCAGGAAATTAATTTAAATTAGTCCTTACCCATGGAAAATATTTGGTTTTGTTAAGTTTACAGTTCTGATGATTTATTTTTCCTAATAACTCTAGCCAGCTGGTTTGAGTTTTAACCCTAGCTCTTCAATTTGCTGTGTAGTCTACAAGACAGTTTACTTCCTTATGACCACTTTTCTTCCTGATTAAAACAGAAATGGTATTTAATTGTCTTTCTGTAATACTACAAAATCTTGAAAGTATTCAACAAATGCAAGCACTTTATAGCACACATAGAGATGATGGTATTATCTTTTTCACTTTAAAAAGAGATATCTTTATTTTCTTTAATGTCTTCATGTCTTTTATTGTAACTGTGCTTTGTACTTCAAAGGCAAGGTTAATCATGATTCAGAGTTTGTACAGTAAAGTGAACATTTTTTGAGACTATGTTCCATAATACATCTTTAAAAGGTAGAAACAACAACAACAAAACAGACCTACAGGAGAGGAGAGTGTTCCGGTTCTTTTGCATAAGTACCTAACAAAAAAAAAAGAAGAGGATTTTAATGTAATTTAGGTCCATGATTTTTGTAATGGAAAGAGACCTATCCTGTCAAGGGGGAAATGAGTGTATGAGGAATTTCTATACAGACATCTATGGAGAAATGGACTAGAGTGAGGATTTAGAAGTTTCCAACATGAAGGAGGGTTTCATAAATGAAAAAAATTCTGCAAATTTTTAATTAAGAAAAGGATATTGCAGTTGATAGCTGGAAATAATCTGTGAATATTCATTATTTTCTTATATTGCTACACATGCTTTTATATTTTGCCAGTCAGTGATTACTGTACCTCTGTTTGGATATGATCCTGTTTTTAGTGAGTCTCACAAATCCTAATCCTAATCCTAATCATATTAGGCATTTGATAGAGGACATGAACACATTCTGGTGAGTGTTTCATGGCTTATTTTGCATAGAAACCAGCATATCAGAAGGAAGATGTGAACCCAGGGTTTTGTGCTTCATCACAGCAGAGATAAGCAGTTAGACCTGAGGAAAAGGAAGTGCTTCATGTCCCATGATAAAGATGTAGACTCAGAGCAGTGCCTGTTTCTTTATTTTATGGGATATTTGAACAGTAAAATTATTATCTTTGAAAATGCACTTTTAAAAATGTCATCAGTCATGAGTCTGGAAAACTAAATGTTTTTTAGAAGATGCAAAGTTGGATTTGTGATCTCTCAGGATTTTGATAAAATCTGGTCCTCAACCATGTGGTTGAGAATACAGTTTAGAATTTTTGATGAATATCTGTTGAAGCCTTGCTATATTTAACTGAAAAGTGATGATCAAATATATAGTAATGAGTCTAGGTTTAGTGGGATTTTTTTTTTTTTTTTGCAAAAATATATAAATTCCTATTACTTTGTTATTAATTTGTTATTAAAATGTATTTTGTCTCTCACTCAGAAGTTGTAATTTTTACTAAATGTATATAGTAAGGAAGGTATAGCTCATCTGGCTTGATAAAGCCCAGGATTTTTTTCAAGAATTTATAGTTGGCACCGATTATCCCTACACCATTTAATGGCACAAAAAAAACCATTGTGGTCTGTCACATCAAAGATGAAAATTCTGAAAAAAGTCCAGATAATTTTTAACAAATATGATGATTGTATTTGGGCTATTATAGCCTTTTTTGGTTAAACAACTTGCCAAGAAAATTAAAGTCATGCTTACTTAGTGTAGTGCAAACTTATATACAATAAAATAACACCGAAAGTGATTCCTATTTCTTTTTTACTACTGTAAATGTGTTGGTTTTCCTTTAATACCTCTATAAAAGTGGATTAAATTTTTTAATTGAATTTTGAAAATTCTGTATGCACTCAAGTTTTTCAGTTAGAGTGAAACTTTTGTATTTGTTAAATTTGATTGTTTTTGGTGTCTCTTAACATGCCTAAAACCCATAAAAAACCTGGAGCTGGATGGGATCTTTAAAGTTAATCCAGTGTCTTCCCTCTCAGATTTTTATCTTTTTCTTTGAGCAGATCACAGCCTCTCCATTGTGTTCTACACCACTTCTACCTCAGCTGTTGAAAGTTTTCCTAATGCCTCAAATGAATCTTTCTTGCTGTGTTTAAAAGTCTGTTGCTTACTGCTATCCTCCTTGCAATAACCTTTTATATACTTGAACTTAGTTCTTCCTCTCTTCCTTTATAGGTCATGTTTTCTAGATCTCTGATCTTTCTTTTCTTTTTTGCATCCTCTTCACTTGGGTTACAGCACTTCATCTTCCTTGAGGCACAGTGTTTGAAACTGAGTACAGTATTTCAGATGAGTAAAGTGCAAAGATTCATTTATCTTTCAAACCTCTACACATCCCAGCAGAGCATTTGATTGCTTTTTGTTCCAGCATGAGAACATTATTCATACATAATCCTCTTTTGTCCACTGTAATCCAAGATCCTCTGCTGAAGAAGTGTAATGCATCCAGCTGTACCCTAGTTCACAGTTGTGCAATTTATTTTTCCTACATGTTATACCATATATACCGTATAAATGTTATACCATAAATTTATATGAATTCAGCTTTTTGCTATCTTTTCAGATCACTTCGCTAATTGGCCAGTATCAATCTGAATTCTTATTTTGCCCTCCAGCATACTCCTGGTTTTGTCATGTGCAGATTTACTTAAATGATCATTAATGTAAAAATCAAACTGCAGTAGAACCAGGACAGACTATAGATCCATATTCAATACATTCTTCCATTTTGATATTTGACTAGAATATTCTCTGGATACAGTTATCTAATGATTTTTTCTACAGATCAAGAAACAGTTTCATTGATGCCATATTTCCTCAATTACTTATGAGAATGTCCTCTGAAAAAATGTTATAAAGTAAAAAATGTATGATGTCTACTCTGTGAAGATTCTTGAGAACTAGTGAAGAGTAAAGAGCTCCAGTGTACAGGGTAATCAAGATAAAAAGACAAACTGAGCCTTCATGTCATCTTTCTCCCTCCTATCATCTTCTCCTCTCTGCTTTTTTTTTGTCTTTCTGTCTTTTAGTCAGAATGCAGAACAGTATAGAACTGTAAGTTTTAACTATTACCTGATGAAGAATTATTTTAAGATTTTTAAAAATAATGGAATTGGTGTATAATATTCAGCTTGAACAGCATTATCACTAAGTACTTGCCAAGAAATAATGAAGAGAAAAAGTTTTAATCCAGACATTATTTTCCTCCATTAGCTATTTTTAATCAATATCATGGACTAAGAATCCTCAAAAGTCATTGCTGGTCTAGTCTTATTTTTTTTCAACCATTTCCTGCTGCAATTTGACTTAAAATATCCATTTCATGCAGAATTTCTGTATGAGACAACCTCCATCCCCTCATCCAAACATGCACTTTTGTCATCCTCCTCATTCTGACAGTAGGATTTTATCTTCCTTTCAGTGTGTGCTTTGCCTCATTAATTCTGTCGGCAGCCTACGGAAATGTTGACATTGGTCAGAAATCCTCATATTTCTGTCCGCACATATTTTCTATGTCACTGCTCCAACTGGGCTTTAAGGACATATTTATATTAGTGCCTTTTACAATATTTCACCAGAATAACTTTCTTGGGCACAAATACAATGGTTTGGTGGTTTGTTGTTTTTTGGTTTGTTTGTTTTTTTTTCCTTAAATCTGTTTATATTTTTTTTCTCTAACACAAAATAAAAAAGAGTAAAATCTGACATTTCTGAGGGATACAGATAGCTTTTAAGTGTAGCCAATCCTGAGAATTTTAATATGGATGGATGTTTCTGAGCTTTATTTTAAAATAACACTAGCAAATTTAATATTCTGCTGGCACCTTTTGCATAGACCACTAGATAAAGGAATGCCTTGCTGCTCACATGAAAAAACACCACACACACACAAACACACACAAACACACACACACACACACACACACACAAACAGTTGGTGAGAAATCATATATTATTAAAAATAAGAGTACAACCCAGTTTTCCATGACATTTGTTTAAGCTATACTTAAATCTTTGATCAAGGCAGGAAAGCAGTGGCTTTTCATAAAAGTGATTACATCTGTTTATTCATTTAGAATAAGCTATTGCTTTAGTTTAAAATACACGAGTAGTAGCAATATAAGTTACATTCAATTTTGTCTCAATGAATATATTATCAGCACTATTATTCACTTTTCCCGCTCAGAGCAAGGAAGTGTTTTCACTGAATTCTTTTCCAGTATACTCAGGGCTGAAAGTGGTTCATTTTCTATACACAGATATGTTTTGTTCTGATTATTTTTTATTTAGTTTTGTAATTATGGCAGAAATTGCAGTGCAGTCATGTTTTACTATGAGTCCTATTTTTGTTACTCTGGTGATCTAGGTTAACCAGTTCTTTCAAGATGGGCATCCCAGCTCTTCTTTCTGTTTCTAACAATTTAGTGTCAAATATATTTCATCAATGTGCTCTTATTACTTGAGCAGTCATTAAGGAAAGTATATAATCAGATCAATTGTAATTTTGATCTTGAAAGAAATCAGGGATTGGTCTGCTACATTTTTCAATATTTTGTTAGTTCTACTGCACTAATCCAAATTTCTCCAGCATACTTACTTTTTGTTTCTGGTGGCATAATATCATATTTTCTCTAGAACTCCAGGTAAGTGAAATGTGTTTCTTTTCTCTAGAAGAGTATTATCTAATTATACAAAACATATTATGTCAGTATAATTGCTATAAACTGCCTTCAGTATGCCCATCTTGATTGTTGATTCATTTTCAACTTATCTTCATATCCTTACTATTAATATATTTCTGAAGTCTTATGTATTATTAGCATCAGAAGAAAAGTAAGCAGAACACTTTTTTTTTCTCCATTATGAAACTGTGTTCTACATGAAATGGAAATAGAGAATTTTCTATATACCTAGAATTACACACAATGCCACAACTTATATAACACTGGCATTTTTGTATGGCTGTTATTAAAGAATGCTCAGCAATATGTTCTTCTGGGCAATGGCCAATGTTCTCTTTGTTACAGTTGTACCCCAAGACTGAAAAAACAAAGAAGGTGATAACATTGGTGCAAACCTGACCTTTAGCCATTGTTTTCAATCTGCAAATTATCTTCTTGCCTACAGTACAAAAATACTGAAAGAATTGTAATGAGAATCATGAATTATTTACTAACAGGGGCTTTGTAAATCCCCAAGCTCCAAAACATGAATAAACAACTGGTATTCAAAAGAAGTTCACTGTTACATCATTTTTGGTTTCTGTTCATCCTGCATCCTATGTTGAATGCTGTTTTACAGAAGTGTTTTTTATTTTGTTTTATTTTACAAGAGTGCAATTTTATCACAAATATAAATTGCTGGGTAGATGTGGGTGTAAAATATATACACACCAAAAAGTAACTAGAAAAGAGAATCCAGTTAATGCAATGAAAAATGGCATTTAAAACACAGTTGTTTTTTTGTTTTGTTTTGCTTTTCTTTTCAACTGAATAAGTAGAATTTCATTATCAGGGCTTTCCTCTCGATAAGGCTGTTACAGTTTAAGGAATGTTGTTCAAGGAGTTTTCATTGACTTCAGAAGGCGAGGGGGAAAAAAGCGCCTTGTTACATTCTGAACAGTCTGAGTGACTCAGAAGTTGTTCTATTTCTCTTCTATGTTCAAACATTTTGGGAGAGAATGAAAAGCTGTAGTTGAAGGAGAGCCAAAAGATATTTGGAGGAACAGCAGTTACTTAAGGAAATGCGAAGTGTTACAAGAAGGATTCAACCTTTGACACCAAAATTTTGCCTGAAATGGTGTCAAGTGGAATGCATTTAATCACTGTTGACTTGCTGGCTGACTTGTCAAAATTTGTTCTTATAGATTTATCAGTGAACCTCCTGAGATCTAGGCATAAATCATCAGTCAGAGCTTATATCGTTAGCTATTCTGTTAAAATAATTTTTTTCCTCACAGTAGCTTCTGACCTTGTAGTCAACTCAAACTAGAAATTCAGAATGACACCCCAAACTGCCAGGTTTTTGAGTAGTTGTGTAGCTTCCATGCTGATGTCTGTCTCAAGGGCACAAAAATAGAACACTGTTCAGAGTATAACTCCTTAATTTCTTCAATTTCAGACAAAAATGAGTAAGACACAGACTTCAATTTTAGCAATGTAGTATATCAGATAAGTGTATCATTAAAAATCTGACACTTAACAGCATGTCGTTCATTGGTGCCACATAAATTTGAAAACAAAATATGTAGGAAAATATATCACAGAATTGATACTTACATGATAACTTCACTAATGCTAACTTTTTGTTTGTAAACTGGAAGGATCTCCACTCTAGTGTCTTAAAAGGAACAGAGATATAAACAATAAAATATACTGAAAGATTGACTAACTTTAGCTTTTTTCATTAGCAATAAAGAAAGATGTACCTGCATGATAAATTACTCATATGTTCAAGGTGATTTTAACACACATGTATTGGAGTTTTGCATGGTGGATCTTCTTTTTATCCACAATCATTATAAAATAATAAATTTGGAGACATAGATATGCTAAATGAAGATGTTCTCCTTGGGACTTTTAATGTATATTAAATGTACAGTACACTCTGGTATAAACACATTTTTTTCTGGACAGTTTTTAAATTATTGTTAGGAATGCTTCTTTTTCTGTGGAGTTTTATTTTTTTCCTTTATTATATTATTATTAGTTAATCCTCCTTTATGATCTTCACCTAAGTCTCATATACATGAGAATAGACATAGTTTTATAATGCCTCCTTCACTATGGACTTAATTTGTATAGCAATGTAGTATACATGGGGAGGTTTTCTTCTATATTTATTTGTTTACTTAAGACAACTAAAACTTTTCTAAGCTTTAGCATTGTGAGGAACAGATCTTTAAATTTTTTCTTGTCACTTAGTTTGCATTTTGATCCTGCTTTCAATTATCAGTGATTTTACATGAAGAAAAGCATCTGATTCTCAGATTTTTGCAACAGATGACAGACTATTATTCCTCTTAAACTGATCTATGATTATTAGATTTTTTTAGAACCTGGCTCAGGTATAAGGAAATAGAATTTCTGGAACTTTTGTTGTGAAGTGCTTAATTTGTAACAATCTATGTGGTTGAATTAGTCCCGTGTTCCTCATTAACAATTACTGTTAATTTACAAGATTAAAAAAACAAACAAACAAACAAAAACAAAAACAAAAAAAAAACAAAAACAAAAAAAAAAAACACCCCAAACCACAAATATTTAGCATAGATGCTAGGGCATTTAGCAAAATAATTCTGTCCAAATTCATAAAGAAAATGAGTCTTTGCTATGAGGGCTAATTTTCGCTATCATGTTGTGGAGAAGAAAGGAAACAGTGCCCAGTGACCATGAGCTATCATTCGAGATACATAACAGACACAAATGTGGTACTGATAACAGTATTTATGTGAACATCTTCAAGTATTTTGTTACATGCCCTCAAGAGATATGCTTCTGTATCATTTGAACTAATTTAAACCCTCTTTCTCTCTTGCTTACTCTGTCTAATTATGCCACTGGGTCTTCTAGCACAAAGAAGTGCAAAGGAGCAAAGGATTCAGGCCTCAGCAGAGAAAGTCTGACCCAGAAATTGACATGTACTCCCAATTACTCCTTTCCTTACTGGAGGTAGTTGAGACACCATCCCTGGAGGTACTTAAGATGTGTAGACTTGATGCTTAGGGACACGGTATAATGGTGGACTTGGCAGTGTTAGGTTTATGGTTGGACTTGATGATTTTAAGGGCCTCTTCCAACATAAATGATTCTATGAGTAATGAGGAAGCATGTTTTTAAGTTAAAGATTCAAACGTTTCTTCTCTTCTCATAGTTTATTTATACACTGTTGTCGTGGTTTGAGCCTGGTCAGCAACCAACCACTGCAGCTGGTCACCCTCCCTTCCCCCTCCCCACCTGGGAATGGGGGAGGGAATTAGAGGGGTAAAGGGAGACTTGCAGGCTGAGACAGGAACAGTTTAATAATGGTAATAAAATGAGAACAATGACAATAGTAGAAAAAATAATATAAACAGGCAATGCACAACGTAATTGCTCACCACCCGCTAACCAATACCCAGCCCGTTCCCAGCTAGCGACCCTGAAATACTAAGATCCCTCAATCACAGTCCCCGAAGCAAGAGAGAGAGCTCCTTCTCGACCACCCCTCCTCTATATAGTGAGCATGATGTTCCATGATATGAAATATTTCATTGGCCAATTTGGGTCTAGTGTTCTGGCAGTGCTCCCTCCCTGCTCCCTGTGCCCTTGCACACGGGCAGAACATGAGGAGTCAGTGAGTCCTTGAAGTCTCAGTAGCAGCTGAAAACGTGTGCTATCAGCATTCTTCTCATACCAAACCCAAAGCTAAATCCAAAAGACAGCACTCATCTAGTCCCCAAAAAGTAATATTAACTCTATTTCAGCCCAAACCAGGACAGCTGTAACAGTTACAGGAGGAGGATATTAGTCTTCCAGTTCAAAACTTTCACTATTTGGAACGTCATTTGGGTTCAATCAAAATTATGAGTATTAATACTGGCATGTTACTTAATAGCATTATCTTCAATTTGAGTTGCTATAAGTGTTAATTATAGTAGATGAGATTTTACCTCATATGCTATAATTCAGTAATATTTAGGGGAAAAAATCATATTTATGTTAATCTCAAGGGAGTGCAGGGAAAGGTGAAATGTTCATCCTTTCTTCTTTGGTTTCGAAGTTACAACTTCTTATTTTCATTTATGAAGTATCTCTCTGCCACTAGGTCCCTTCATTTGTTGTCAGTTAAATTTAGGGCACTATGCCAAACTAAGACAATAAGGTTTTCCATACTTTTTCTGTTTCAGAGGCATTATGGAAGAAACTTGATTTCTGACACACAGTGAAATTTGCATTGACTTTGGTGTAAGAGATGAATCTGGTTACTTGTGCATTTTGTCAAGCCTCTTTTCTAGATTTTTTTCTCTAGTTAATCATATTCTATAGTAGCTTTGATTGTTTATCATTTAACTTTAGAGTTATTTATTTAGAATGGTGATTTTAGAAAGGGACATTCCTCTATAAATATTTATATGTAGGTATAATTTAATGCAAGAACACAGTTACATATATTTTACAGGAGTCTGAATTATTTTGTGTAAGGATTTTTTACATAGCTTTCATTTGTGTCTAGTAAATATATGCTGCAATAATAAAATAATGAAATGGAGTAATTGTGTTCTATTGAAGTCTTTGGATGGTATTCCATCAGTACAGACTCTTGACTTCTTTCAAGTTCAAGAATGTTTTCATGATACAGATATTCTAAAAATAATAATTC
This sequence comes from Tyto alba, assembly GCF_018691265.1. Lineage (NCBI taxonomy): Eukaryota > Metazoa > Chordata > Aves > Strigiformes > Tytonidae > Tyto > Tyto alba. The sequence goes on along the minus strand of NW_024881276.1, from coordinate 19,191,150 downwards.
TGAAGCCCATCTTCCCAAAGGACCTGCAATTCAATTGAAACATCATTTAAAATATCAGAAAACATGAACAGTCATATATTGGAATTAATTATATTCAAATTAACTGACTGAACCCCCCAAAATATTCAGAGTATGATTTTTATAACAGAAATGCAGAACTTAGGTCAAATGCATAAGATTCTAAAGCAGTAACTGAGAGAACAGGATAAATGCTAGGTATCAGTAGTTCAAAGACAATGTTTCACTTGCAAGAGGATGTAGCAGTGTGTGATGGAACTAATTAATAACATCATAGTCATAAATTCTGTTATTAATATTTTTAATGTTTTTCTTGTACTGGGAGAGGTGATACTCTAATAAATTTCTGTCACAGAAGCATGTTCTGGGAAAACATCCAATTAAAATAAAAGGTGTATTTGTAAAAATTTAAGCATCCTTTACTTTTATTTCAGTTATTTTCCTAACACAATAATTTAATATTTTGTTTGATAATTAGAAACCTAAATCATGATAAAGAAAAGCAGCATATTTGGATAGTGAGGGGTATGTTTTAAAAGGCAAATTTAGAAACCTACTTCAGACAAGTTTAAAAATGTTCAGGTATCTCCTCAACTTGTTTATAAAACCTCAGATACCTGTGCATTGGTCTTTTACTGCATTACCAGTGGATCTAGTAAATTATCCTTTGTCAAAGGTCATTAGATTTTCATATTGTTGGGCTTTTTGTTATAAAAATTCAGACCATGTTATTTCAGTAAATGCCTAGTGGTAAATTTCAGTAGAGAGTCTTTCTGACTAGGAAACTTTAGTGTTGATACTGTTGCTGCCCAAACCTTTAGAGACAAATAATTATTCATTGGTCTGGACAACACACCCCATTCATATAAATCAATTAATGTCTAAGCATTAGTTGAGATGCTAAGCATCTTCCCTAAAGCCTGTGGCACAGAGCAGTAATGAAGAACATTTTATTACTAAAAAAACTCCAAATAATAATATCTTCTCTGAATATACTGCACTGTGTATTAACCTTGTGTATTATGTAGAGTAACTTCCACATTTCCTTTCCCTGCTCACTGGTAGCTCAGTAGAGTTTAACTCGTATCCCTGTTGAGAAAACAAGAAAACTGAGACAGTATTTCTATAGCTAGAATTACTACCAAGGAGACCACGCCTAGTTATTTATAAGGTTCTTACCTGAACCACCTTAAAGAAGAATTTTCCATTATGGTGCTTTAGCTTTATTTGTTTCTATCATCTTTTAATTATCTTAGTTTTTATTGATTCTTTGATAGAGAGCCATAACGATGGCCAGTGAAGGATTTGTTGTTCAAAGAAATATCTTGGTAGAATTATTTGTGCAGTAATCCCTACTATTTCATTTTCACTACTTGGATTGACCCTACCAAGGGTAAATGGGACTTTATGATTATGGTGAATTTATAAAATCTACATAAACAGTCTGGAAAAGAAAGGTGTCCATGTCATGAAGTCAAGGAAAGTGCAGAAATCTGAGCTCTGTGCTGTGTATTCTACCAGTGTATCTGTAACCAACATAAATACCTATGATGCAATATTTCCTCTTTGTTGAAAGTGTATAAGTACATGTGTATGTATGTGTGTGTGTGTGTGTATGTCACCTGAGATGGGAACTCATACACAGCAGTACATATGGAGCTTAAATGGAAATTAAGTCCTTTGATGTAAAAGTAATGAGGACACCTTAAAATTCGCATATTTAGGACTCTCTAGAATAATTAATTATTTTAATATATGAGTTATAATAATCACTACTCTCCATGAATCTTTTTCAGCTGACAGCAAGACTCTTTGGGCTCCCAAGCTCCCACTTATTTAACATTTTAGAAAGTTCTCTATCAAACAACAACTTCAGTTCTCCAAAAGTGGGCACCTACTGCCATTTTCCATACCTTTGAGTGTCTGAGGCAGCCACAGAGCACTGGTAGATATATAGAGATTACAGGTGAGATACTTATTAGAACAGCAGTTAGAGGACAGCTGGGATACCTTGGAGACAGTGTCTGAAAACTGGAACTCAATACCTGTGTTCAGGCAAGTGATTCTCATGCTTTGTGACTGAAATTAAAAGCAGGGAGAAAAATCTGATCACAAAAAAAGCCACCTGGCTACAACCTTCTTCCAGGTAGATGTAGAGAGTGAAACAATTGAAACTGATACAAGGCAGAAAAGTTTTTTCGAACAGCACTTTTGCAAGAAGCAGCCAATGTCCAATCAGATATAGGAATTTTGACAGAAGCTGTATAGAAAAAAATTAACAACATAGGTAAGTGGTGATGCATAGAGAACTTCTTAAGCTTTGGGAGTGGTAGCGACAACCTGAACTTGATGGTTGGTAGGCTGCTAAGAAAAATGACAGTGAGGGCTGTCATACTAAGTGAGGTGTGGCAGTATGTATTGGAGAACAAGAGAGATAAATGGAAGAGGATGTGAAGGCAAACATAATCTTAGATTATGGCACAATGCAAAAAAAAAAGTATTCACAACTTTCAAATAGAAAACAGCTGAAAATGTTTATAAAAGACAAGTTTAAAACTAGAGAGAAAAAAAAACATGTTTGTTCTGCTAGCGCTAAAGGTGAGGTTTTGCACTACCTTGTCTGCTGTAACACAGGATGCTGACAAAAGGAACAATCCTTCTCTGCCATCCTCCTCTCCAGCAACATGTTCCCAAGCTCTCCCTCATATCAGTTCTGGTTCTATTACTTGCCTGTTTTAACTAATTATAATATTTTTTTTTTTTTTATCTGTCTGGTTTCACTTGGTTGAATCAGTGGTTGCAGCATCACTAGATTCAACTTGACACAGAGGGACTATAATGTCAGGATGCTGGGGAAGAGTGGGACCATCCTTTCTAGTGGAAGCTTGCAGTTTGCTTCATTTATGTCTGTACTGTACAATCCCTCTCCAAAGTCATCAGAAAGCTCTTTCTCCCCTTCTCTCAAGTGTACATGCTTTTTAGACAAGGATCATATGTTTCTGCATACCTTACACTTCCAAGCTGTATCCATTACAGGCAGCCTCATGTTGTCTATCATGTTAAATGATTTTATGGCCTGTTGTTTGGGCTTTGTTTTTAAGTCCTCCAGTGGATCTGGCCACATTAAATGTTTCCTCCAAACTTTTCTTGTGCATCAGGAGTTGCAAGACGAAAAAAAACCCCACTCCTATAAACAGTATAACTTTCCCTTCATAACTCCTTATTGGGACCATATGTAACAGTAATCAATGATTTGGGGCTGGCAGTGGACTTGGGACAGTTGATTCAAAAATGTATTTGTTCTAACTACAGCATATCTTGTCAAAATCACCTCCATTTTTTAAAAAATGTAAATTCCTCTTATTGTGACGTACTGTCTGCTGGGGATAGCTGTGATGACTGTAAGTGCTCTGATTGCGGAACAAAACATTTCATTTGGAAGTGCTGCTGACTGCATAACAGTCAGAATTAAAGCAAGGGCACAAACAGTGTTTATTAATAAAGAAAGTAAATATATTAAAAGGTTTGTTAATTCTCATAGTCTTGCCTACTCAAATGGCCAACCTCACCTCCTGAAGCTATTCTTAAATACAGTCTGATCTTGTTGGAATACTTACATGGACTATACCCGTGGATTTAATACAACAGCACTGCATAAATTCCTACAAAGAGATTATTGCAGTGACTATTTAAATTAGTGGAATCCAAATCTAATTAATTAATAGGATAGCCAAATTATATCCATTAAAGTCATGATAAAAAATGAGAGAAGTTACAATGTTTCTACACTAGGTAATTTAACCTTTATATCTGTGGGGGGGAAAAAAAAAAGAAAAAACAAACAAAAAAGAAAAAAAAACACCAAAAAATCCTAAGAAATAAAGTTTTTTACTTCCACAGAGAGGAAATCATTTTCTCTCTCCATTTCAGCTAGACTGTAACTTTAGTTGACAAGGCTGTTACATACATGGAGTCTGATAAATAAGGAACCTACAAAGCCAAACCAACAGCAACAAAACCCCATAGATTATTTGTTTCCTGCTCTCAAGAAATGTTGGAAAGAAACAATTTTGTCGTGACTTAAAAAATATAGTGAAAATGAAATTATTTTCACTCCACTCTTGATTATTTGCAGGGTCAGAAGGAAATGCTTTTAACAAAAAAAAAAAAAAAAAAAAAAAAAAGGAAGGTACAAACGAGAATTTTCCATAAAAAGTGGTGAAAGATAAAGATCTCAGGGCAAATAACTTAATGTTCATCCTCCCACATCCCTGCCTTTTCCCTCAAAAAAATGAAAAACATGCAGCAATATAAAAAAAAAAAATATTTTAAAAGGGCAAATCGCCATCATGTATGCATAATCATAAACACAATAATGTGTTCTTGTACCATTAGAAAATAGATAAATAGGCCAATTTTATTTCAGATGAAACATGAATCAACTTCATCTTTCATGAGAGGAAATTCTAGCTCCCCAATAATGAAGCTATATATCAAATAAATATCTTAAGCAATCAGACATTCTTATATTAAAGGAAAAAAATAAAGATGTATTTTAAAAAATAAACATCTGAGGAGCTTATTCTGGACTAGCTTCCAGGCTTCCTAAAATTTACTTTACATGTATTTTTATATTATGTTTTGCTTTGTCTCAGAGCTAACTCTTACGGTTGGACAGGCTCAGGTCTGAATGTAAAAGTTTCAAACCACAGGTTCAAATGCAGTAGTAACATCCATTTCGTAACTTAACTTGAAATACCTGAAGCTTTACTAAAGTTGTATCACCCTTCTTCCTCTGTGTTGGATGTCTTGTCTTACATTTACAAACAAAAGATTAATCTCTTTATTTTCGCACTTGAACACTGTTTTCTCCATTTCTTTGTCTTTCTTCCTTCATTGGTTTGTATTGCATTGACACTTATCCATGACCAACATTCCAGCTATACTTATCAGTCCTCCTCTGTGTATCTCACATAAAAGTTTTCCTTTCAATTTCCAGTGCAAACTAATGCTTCTAAAGTGACCTACCAAAAGTCCAACCGTATGAGCTTGAAGGAAACCATACAGACTTTCATCAGAAGCATTTGCAGTTGTCAAGGCTATGTCAAAGCCAAGCAGTCTCTCTGGAATATTCCCATTATGAAGTATTAGAAATTCCAGTGGAAAAAATATTTCATTGTATTTTTGTCTGCAGACGTCTAAATATAGGTAGGCATGCGGGATCTATGATGACATTTTGCAACAGAAGAGAAAATAGAAGATGATAGAAAATATATTTGGTAAGCGGGACAAAGGAAATGAAACAGAAAATCATTTTATATAGATATATGAATTCTGCTAAGTGGAAATAGGATAGTAGAGTAGTGCTTCCATCACTGCACACTAAAGTAGTCTGAAACAAAAATAAAACTGTATTCCTTTGTAGTAAATATAAAATAATCTACACAGAATGTTCTAGGAAGCAGATTTCTTATTTCTGCTATATGTAGCTCTAAACACACAATCTCTCTGACACTTTTAACAGTTAAAATATAACTGTTGTCTTGAATAAAATATCAAAGTTAACTTCTGAATTAGGCTGTGATGAAATATCACTATTTGTAATTAAGACCTAAATGTATAATCTTGATAATCACTAAGCTTGTACATTCTTTCTGTTTGCATGCCAAGAGGTCTGAAGTCTGAAAAGTCCAGGAAGAAGATTGTATCAGAAATATCCCTTTGTCAGGCACTGATTTATAGATCCCTGTCTGTCTTCCTAATGTAGTATGGATATCAAATACTAATAAACTGTGGGTCAAAACTACATGCACAAGTAAGTAAATTGCTTTTCAAATTCAGTTATTTATCATTTTATGGATGTAGAATTTTTATTCTTTTTTTTTATTTTTATTTTCCCCATATGTATATATTGATCCTCAGAATATTAGTATATTTAATACAGCAAACAGCAGTAGACTTGAGCCACCCTGATAATTAAACTATATAATTATTATTACTGTTTGGTGTAGGAATTTATTTCTTAGTTTACTATCCCATTCACATCATCATTTTTTACATTTTGAAAGGTGTATCTTTTATTCTTGCCACTTCAAAGTTTGACAATGTATCTCTCAATTTCTATGATGATGATGATGATGATGATGATGATGATGATGATGATAATAATAATAATAATAATAATAATAATAATAATAATAATATATTATATCATAATATTTCAGTGGAAAATTCCTTTATTTTTCCTATACTTATATTTTTCATATCAGCTAGCTTCTTCAGAACCTACAGTCTTGCTCATATCTTCTCATCGCATGTGACTATACAAGACATTATGCAAAGAAATTAGTAAAATTGAAATAGTAAAGAAATATGTTCTACTGTCTGAGAACACTTGCACCAGCTCCTTATATTTATCATTATATAAAATGTGCTGAAGTCACCGAGTTCATTTGTTAGAACAGCAGTAATTATTTTCACTCATGTAGTGCAATTCATCTGCAGTCATGAGACACTCCTTTCATTGGTGCATTTACATTACAAAGCATAACAGCTTTGGAAAATGAGAACTCTTACTTCATAACATGGTATTAAGAATCCTTGGTGGACAACAGATATTTCCCCTTTCTCAGTGAATAACTTGTCTATTTGCATGTGAAGAATTAGAGTATGTTCAGTACAATGCATAATATGTTGCCTGTATTGGGTTCTGTTGATTGAGAGTGATGGAGTTGAATACATGGAATAATTATTTAAAATCTTATGATTTGAGTTTGCTGGATTTTTAGAACTTATCCCAATTAATGCAAAAGTTTTTGGTAATTAAAAATAAAAGTAAAAAATTTAAAATACGCAAAGATAAACCTAAATATAGGATCCTGAAAGGGTTGGTCTGACTTTATTTTAAAGTGCTGAATACAGAGATCTTGTTCAAATTGTGCATTTCAGAATGATGATTTATTTAAATATAAGATACTATTTTTAGAGTGGAGAATATAGTGCATTTATTAATTTCTCCTTCTATATATCACTATTAAAAATCTCCAGCATAAAAGGAGAAAGCTAATTGTACCAGTAAATTAGGCATCTGCTCATATGATGAAGATGTGAGGAGGGTGGGAAAGCAAAGCATTTTAGTAGTTCTGTTTAAATAATCATTAACAATTCATTATGTCACCTTTATCCTGATAATCAATTATTATGAAATAATTCTTCTGAGATGGTATTTTAATTAATGCAAAAAACGATTATTCCTAAAGTATGTATCCCTTTTAAAATCACAAATTGGGGAATATGATCAAAGACTGGGTGAGACAGAGAGGATTTTTGTCAAAAGTATAGATCACCTTGAGTTGGCTCACAGAAGTATTTAAATTCTCTGACAACAAGGTAACATTTCTACATCTGTTTTGCTCTTACTCAGTCTAGTCGACATTTACATTGTTGTAAATAAGATCAGAATTTGACCCTTAGTTTTTATAGACTGTTACTTTTCTCCAGCATTGTTGTATGCTGTTGAATAATCTCATTTATGGGGAGATGCACATCAGATCATTGTGAAAGAATTGCTGCAGTACTGCTTCTGATTTTGAGCCTTTATTGTTGGTTTTGGGGAATTTGAGGTTTTTTTTGGAAACCATCCGCAGTAATCATCTAAAGGTAGGTTGAGTGCTTAATCAACTACCTAATGCCCAAGCTGTGATGGGAGCTTGCCTCTTGATATAGGAGTATGAAGAGGAAGATGAGAACAGGCTTTTCTGATTTAGACTGATTTAGGACTGCTTTTATTAGATGCGAGGATTCTGGTAAGTCATTGTTAAGCCCTCAGAAATGGTTTTGAGCTATTCCCTGAAGGTAGGTAAAGAGTTCTTATTTCTTACCTCACACTTCCAACTGGTAAACTGCAGTTTGGTTTTACTTGTTTTTTTTGTTTTTCTAAGAATGAGAGTTGTGTTATTGCTATGGCTAAGGAAAAGAAAATTATCTTAACGTATGGAGAAATAGACTGCAAAAGGCAGATTTAGCATAAATTAGTAGTTTGTCTTAATAAAGAGAAGGAAACATTGTATAGGGAGTATGTTAGAGCTTTGGGATTTTACCTATTTTATTTCATTAATGCCAGGGTTGAGTATAAAATGCCAGTCTTTGTTACCCTTTGTGGTTTTGATCCCATAGTCTAAATTACAGGGTATGGTTTTCAAAGTATGTTTGAGTCTTAAGATTAGTCCATAAGAAGAAATAAACACTCAGCAGTGTTCAGTGCTGGTCTTGAATTACTGGAAAAGTGGACTCGGTGTGGGGAATGCCTTTGGTAAGTGTCTCACTACTAGAGTAAAAATCTCTTGTGGTATTTAGCTACTGGCTGAAAATAGAACAGGCTAATGAACTTTAGTTTCACGGTTCTGAGTGTTTGCCTCTGGAATTTTTTGCTATAGTCTTGACTTTCAATGTGATGTTGCTGATCAAACTGTGGGATTTATTCAAGAACATGTGTCTTCATTTTCTGTTAGGGTTGTGGGGCAGAGTTGTCTGTGGTGTGTCATAGAGTAATAGGATTTGTTACTTAAATATACTTGTAAAGAAACTGAGCTTTACAGTCTTGTATTTGATGTAAGACTTTCTCTAATAGTTGATTATGCTGCTGTAACTCACAGTTTGTACTTAGCTGCGAGAATATTTGCTTTGAAAGTATGCTTATCTTTGTTTTATTACTACTTTGCTGGCTAGCAAAGAACGTATAACTCCTCATTGCCTTAATATGCTTACAAATGGGAATATTTGCACATCTAGATATATTTGCCATAAAACTTGTAAAGACTGTTACAAATATTGATGATGCTTTTATAGGTATGTTTTCTCTTGATTCTTTGAGAAGCATAAATATTTTAAACAAGCCACTATGTTTTCTAATGAAGACATTAGTTCTCTGAGTCTGCAGATATCTGTGATCTTTTTAGTAAATGATACCCCATGTTACAGTTATTTGGTTTCCTTGTGCTTAAACCTAGTGAAGATAGTAATTGTCAATTCTTGCCTGTTATGCTTAACATATTTTGTAATAGAATTTTTACCTATGAAAAGTGAAAATTTTGATTAATGTACACATTTAAGGAGAGATCAAGGGCAAAGGATAAGAGACTGGGATCAGTCCTGAAGGGAGAAGGAAGATGAATCTTATAAAGGACCTGAAATGAAAGAAAGGGAACTGAGGTAGCTTTGAAATGAAGGTAGGACAGAGGAAATAGAATTACATTAGGTGCTGACAGACGTGTGGGAATTCAGAAGTCTGTTAGGTACAAGGTGTGAAAGGAACAGCGTGGAGAAGGGACATAGGAAACTTAGAGCAAGAGTAGCTCATGAGGGAAAAGAGTGACAGCTGGGCAGAGAAAAAGTCTTAGCAATCTTGGCTGGTTAGAGTAGGATGAGGTAAGAGGATGGGGGAAGAGATAATCTTTGTGGCCTTTAGCTCAGTCCTTGAGCCCGTAATATTTAACTAAGTTTATTAGTGCAAACTCTGATTTGAGAATAGGAAGTGGTATACAGTAGTAAATAATCACATCCCATCTGTCTCAAATTAGGTGTCCAAAATTAGCAGATACTTTGACCTTATACTCCTTTTGTCTTAACTCCTTTTCTGTATAATAGGGATAATAACAGATCCTTGTCTCAATGAAGGCCCATGGAAAATTAGAATTAGGAAATGCTCTGACATTAGTGTGATTCATGCCACCAAATCTCTCATGAAAGGAGCTGATAATTCTTTCACAATTCAGTTTGATAGTACACAGCAAATAAGGCATGAGGTCACCCATTAAATGATGTGAGTAAAAATTAAATACTGAATAGTGACTATATATTTAAAGTCTGTATCAAAATTATATCTCCTCAAGAGGTGTTATTAAATTTGCAGAAGCAATCTTAATTCTGTTAATTCTTACCTTTTGGGTGTCATAGTTTACAATTGTAACACTGTTTTCACCTATGCTTTGGGGAGATGCAGAGTATGTATTGGAGAATGTGATTTGTGACAGGTAACCTGAGAGGTGACTTGGTAAATCTGACAAGTGTCTTTTCTATATTTGATATAATTTTGAGATTACATAACCTCGTTCTTAAATAGAACGTGTCTTTCTCAGTGTGTATTAGTTGAATGTAAAACCTGTTTTACAGGATTTCCTACATGTCTACAATGTCTTCTGAATTCTTAAGTATATACACATAAACATATGGCTGGATTTTAAAAGTAAACCAAGCTGTCTTGCAGTTAGTGTCTCACCTAGTATTATAAATCTATGTAGTGCCAATTGTAGTACTGCTTTCTGGTAGTACTACCAATGTAGTGTTACTGGGAGAGGCAAGAAGTCTTGCTAGTCTCAGAGGTCTATGTAATGTCTGGTTGCAAGTATGAAACTTCTGGCTCTGCTTCAAACAAAACACAATATCTGGTACATAAGGCGTCTCAAGGAAAAGAGATTTCTGTAAGGTTATTCTTAATTGCCTGTAGGACTTTGACTGCTAGTAGGCATTCAAAAGATATATGCCTTGAAAAAAATTCTGCATTCTTGGGTTGTGTGGGTTTGTGGGGTTTGGTGGGTTTTTTCCCTTGCTTTTGGGAAATATGATGTTTCTGAGTTGGAGGATCATGTATATTCTGAATAGTTTCACAACAGAAACTGTTAAGAAGACAAATGAGTAGTTTGAGCTGCAGGGGGGAATACTGTGTACTCCATCTGGGTGTATGTACTGGAACAATTGAGATTACAAGTCTCTTGAGAAATACACTTACTTCTGTGTGGCGGGGTTTTTAATGACAAACTTCTCAAACTTTTAATGATCTGTTGTGAATTTGTCCTCTGGAAATGTGTCTTCTGGAAAATCAGTCACTTATAGAAAACTTCAATTTTCTGGAATTTCTAGTTTAAGTTGACATCTGCTTTTTTTTCTCCAAGTTGGATGTTTAGGTGGGCCCCTTATTCTTTACTGGGAATAACGTCTTTGGTTTGGGGGGGTGAGGGACCATGAGCTTTTACTTTATGCATGTTGCATTAGCTTTTTCCCTGTTAGCTAGAAGGTACGTAATATGAAATATAATTTGCTCACAGGAGAATAAAGCTAAGAATCCGATATAGAGCTCTCATGAGGAGTCATGGCACGCTAAGAAAATACAATTTAATCCTCGTGCACCTTGACTGTTATTTTTTCTTTTCTAAAACAAAAAATCCACTAGTTTGAATTAACAAACAAAAGTTTTCTTACTATTTATTAGTACAAAAAATTTTCACTTAGTTTAACTATGGAAATTAATCTACTGTTTCTGAATTTCAACATTTTGTCCTGGTCTAAGATAAAACAAATGTTGAAATGCCAAGGTTTCTTAAGAATAGCAATTCCTACTACTGCATAGTTTCTCCAAATTGCATTTAAGTGGCTAAAATCAGACTTTTTTTTTTTTTTTTTTTTCACTCCCCCCCTACAGTTATGAGTGTGACTCCTTGTTATATTTCTTCCTGTCATGCTCCTTTCCAGACCTTACTTCCCTTAGAAGTAGGACTTTGAGGGAGTGGGCTCTGAAGCTGCATCTCTGCTTACCTTCTGGGACACACTTTGTTCTCTGTAAGATACCGATCTCTGCTTGCCACAGCTAGTGGCTTAGTGGAGATGGGGATGTGGGAGGAGATTGCTTGCTGACAGCCTGGAGGTCTGGTTCCCATGAGCCTGAATTTGGTGCTTGGGGGAGATATACCAGAAGGAGTGAGTATTAACAGATACAGTCTTGCTTGTACCTGTGAAAAACAATAGCCAATATTAATTTCATCCAAGTTATAATCGTTGTGACTGGATTATTGAATATTTTCTGTAATTGACCTCAGGACCCATTTTATACTTTCTGCTGACCTGTTTACAACTATTCAACTAGTATGCAAGTACATGACTGTCTGAGTTCAGAAATGAATTGTACTAATACTGATTATTTTTTTTTTTAATGATAAACTGTTGAAGTTACAGAGTTGCTGTACTTCCTTTGAACTGTACTGTTTGTTTCAGTGATCACAGAAAGAAGAAAAACCTCTGAGTACATTGATGTACAACAGTGGTACCCTAAATTTCCTTTAAGACTTAATATAATTGTTAACAACAGGCACATATAGATTGTGTTGAGAAAGATTAAGGTTACTTGTAGTATCTTTGGCTCATGGAAATCTAGTGCAAGAAAAACACTGAATAAGCAGTGTGTAGAGTAATGTGGAGGGGCAGTAGAAGAGGATTGCACACAGTGAAGAAATAAAGGGTCATTTATATTCCAGCTCAATGTTGAATGCTTATCTGTTTCATTTTTTTTTACCTTGTATTCCCAGTAACAGGCTTACAAATAGTTTCTTTCTTCGCTTTTAATCTCTGTTTGTTCATCCTTTCACAGTCTACCTGCTTAATTTTAAATGGATTTCTTGGTCAAATCTAAACTTAAAAAAATCTTTAGAAATAATACTGAATACTTCCAAACACTTAAAACGTGTATTATTGTTACTTAACTAACTAAAGATGTCTTTGCTCTTACTGAAACCTAAAAGCATATTTCCATCTATAAGATTTTATAATTATTATGCTGTATCTCTATATTCTACAGTAGTGTTTTGGTTTGAGCCCAGAGGTCAATTGAGCATCACATGGCCACTCACTCACTCTTTACCCCCCAGGAATAGGAAGGAGAAAAATACAACAAAAGGCTCAGGAATCGAGGTAAGGACAGGGAGGAATGACTCACCCATTATGGTCATGGGCAAAAGACAGACTCCTTAGGGGAAGAAAAAGAACATCACTTTAATTCAAACACTAACAACAACACTTAACAGACAGAGTAGGACAGTGAGAAGTATAACCACATCTTAAAAACACTTCCCTCCACCCCTCCCTTCTTCCCAGGTTCAGTTTTGCTTCTGATCTCTCTGCTTTCTCCCCCCCACAGTTGTGCAGGTGGCAGGGAATGGGAGTTACACTCAGTTCCACCACTCCTTCATCCTCAGGTGGAGGATTCCTTGCATTCTTCCCCTGTTCTAGCATGGGGTCCCTCTCAATGGAGGGAGTCCTCCATGAGCTGTCTCTGGTATGAGTCCTTCCCATGGGCTGCAGGTCTTCCCAAACTGCTCCAGCATGGGTCCCTCTCACATGTTGCAATCCTTCCAGCACCAAACTAGAACAGCGGGGGATTCCCATAGAGTCTCACCCTTCAGGTGCAGCCACCTGCTCTGGCATGGGGCCCTCCATGGGCTGCAGGTGTGCATCTGTTTCACTGTGGACTTCCTTGGGTGGCAGGGGGACAGCCTGCCCTCCCACCTATGGGCTGCAGGGGTCTCTGCTCCAACACACCTCCCCTCCTCCCCCAATCTTTCTTCCACAGATCTTGGTGTTTGCATAGGTGTCTTCCTCACAACTCCCCATACGCTATCACAGAGGTGCAGCCAACATGTCAGCCTGACCCTTAGGTATAATGAATGTTTCATTTTTCATATGAATTAAGCTAGTTCAGTAGATGAGTTTGAAGGACAGACATTGCAGCTCAGGTGAAAGATCCTTCCTATAAGGTAAAAAAAATAGGAGAAAGGGGGTTTAAATGCTAGTATTCCCTACTGTAGTAGTCATTAGACTAGATGATGCAGTATCCCATAGGGATGTGAGTGTGAGAATGTATATGTAGGCATATTTATATATAAAAATATGCACTCGCGTGTATGTCTGTCTTCACCCCCACACACCCACTGGATTAAACTGGAAGGACTTCTTTGTGAAATATTTGCATATAATATAAAGCTTATTTTTCTATTTATTTTAGCCCTACACTAGGACCTCAAATTCAGTTGCAAATATGATTCTCACTTCCTTCTGAGAAGTCCATAATGTTTTGAGTATGATCCTTCACATTCTTAAGGGGCCTTTAATTTCAACTGCTTCTGTAGGAGTCACAAATTAATTTGTAACTAAAGAAAAGGATCAACTATGTAACTCATGTTGTTATTGGAGGTTTGACATCATAGGCAGTTAAATTTAGGTTCAGATGGCATTAAACTTTAAAATTGCTTTATCCTCTAATTGTATAATTTACAATCTTATGTTAAATTCAATGCAATTATAGGCAAGAAGCTCATCATTACCCTCATTAAGATGAAGAGTTGCTCTTCCTGCAGAGGAAAGGGGGGAAAATACCAAGCTTCATAACTGGCCTGGAGGGATAGAGGGGCACATCACATAGATTATTTTTTTCACTGATTCCAATTACAGATCTCTCCAGAAGTCTGGTGAGGCATAAAATTTCACTACTGTTGTCTTGTACTTTTCTTCCAAGAGGATTGTCACAAAAAGAACATTTTATTAATATGTATCAAAAGCTAATGGTTTTATCTGCTCAAAGTATGGAAAAATTCATGTCTAGGGCTGTCGTGTGTTTTTCCTACTGCTTAAAAATAAAAGTTGAAGTGATCACAGTTCAGTTATGAACTTGAGTTTTATGAAGTTACTTAGTTGTATTATAAAACTTGGTGCCCTTTATAAAGTTCCAGGCTGTAGTGTATTGGAAGAAGTATTAATGAGAAGTAAAAACATGTGTGATCACTTTATAGTCTTCTAAAATATATTGAGGATTTTTTAGTTAGATGTAATCAATTAAAAAAAAAAGGTATGAATGCATTTAATATAAGAATGTGATGCCCTAATAACTAGGGAATGGTAGTGTTAGGTTTAATTAAGATGATAAAATTATATAGGTGGTGTGTTACATACACTGCATTTTCTATGGTAGGAAAATTTGTTAATAAAAACAGTATTTGATATATGTGACAAATCATATATTATTGTATCATTAAGTGCTTTATGGTAAAGGAAGACTGAGAGGCTACCTTCTCTGTTTCTTTCCTTCATCACCATTTCCAACGTCATAGAATGCCAGGTTGGGAGGGACCTCAAGGATCCACTGGTCCAACCTTTCTTGGAAGAAGCACCGTCTAGACAAGATGGCCCAGCACCCTGTTCAGCTGAATCTTGAAAGTGTCCAATGTTGGAGAATCCACCACTTCCCTGGGGAGATTATTCCAGTGGCTGATTGCTCACATAGTGAAAAATTCTCCTCTTGTGTCCAATCAGAATGTTCCTAGGAGTAACTTGTACCTATTACCCCTCGTCTTTTCCATGTGACTCTCTCTAAAAAGGGAGTCTCCATCTTCTTTGTGGCCACCCTTTAAATACTGGAACGTGGTGATAAGGTGTCCCCTAAACTGTCTCTTCTCAAGGCCAAACAATCCCAGTTCCTTCAGCATTTCCTCATACAACAGGCTTCCCAGGCCTTTGATCATCTTTGTGGCCCTCCTCTGGACCCCCTCCAGCATGTCCACATTTTTTTTGCGTAGTGGGGAACCAAAACTGAACACAGTATTCCAGGGAGTGACCTGACAAATGCTGGGTGGGATGATGACTTCTCTATCTCTGCTGGTGATGCCCTTGGTGCTGCAACCCAGCTTCCTGTTGGCTTTCCTTGTTGCTGCAGCACACTGCTCATAGTGAGCTTGTTGTCCACCAGGACCCCCATGTCCCTTTCTGCAGAGCTGCTTCCCAGCCAGGTAGATCCCAGCCTGTCCTGGACTCCTGGATTACGTTTTCCTGGGTGCAAGACCTTACACTTGTCCTTGTTGTATTTCATAAGGTTATTGTTAGCCTACTCATCCAGCCTATCCAGTTCTTCCTGCAGCATGGCTCTCTCTTCCAAAGTGTCCACTTCTCCACTCAGTTTGGTATCATCCACAGACTTCATCAGGGTACACTTGATCCCATCATCCAGATCACTTCTGAAGATACTAAACAGCGTGGGGCCCAATATCTATCCCTGGGAGACCCCACTTGTGACAGGTTCCCAGTCTGAATAAGGGCTATTTCCCACCACCCTCTGGGTGCAGACTATCAGCCCATTCCCCGCCCACTACACAGACCACTTGTCTAGACCATAACACAGTATTCATGTTATATCAAGGTAGGTGCCTGTTTATTTAAAGCAATTCTAACTAAAAAAACAGAGTACATGAAGGAAAACCTCAGCTGTGAGAATATAAAGAATGTTTAATTAAATGCTTTATGAAGGTCATTAAGAAGTAGAGTTGTCAGGTCTGTAAGTCATATAGCAACATGAAAAATAAAATGCATCTTCAAATACAAACTTGAAGACAATCAACAGGTGTTTATTGATTTTTTTTTATTTTTTTAACATAGAACTAAGGTTAACTTTGTACCATTTTGACTATGTTCCAAACATTTCAAATAAACAAATGACCCCAAAGTTATAAATTATGAGTTGATTAAACATTCAGAATAACTTTTTAAAAAAAGTAAGGTAGTATGTAACTTGTTTCTTTTCAGATTCTAATACATACTTTTTAAATTAAGTAAAAGTGAAATTTTGTTATTTCATAAGCTTTAAGGTAGGAGAAACATAAATGCCATAGGGAACAAAGCATGTGATGTAAATTTCAAAGGCACCATACTGCTTTTTAATTAAAATGTTACGTAGTAGATTGAGCTTTTAAAGAGACTTCTTGAATAATATACATATTCAATATTTTAATCCTGAGTATTTACACCAAAAGTCTGTGTGTTACTTGGGTGGTGTTATATATTGCCTTACTGAAAAATAATTAATAGCTTAAATATCTTCTGTAACTATTGCTCTGAACTGGTGTGTAGCTGTGCTGTATATTAATTATGCAAATTCCTTAGTGTCAATGGTGGGTGGAGATAGCCACCAAGCACCCCAGGCACAGGTTTTGTCATATTTAGATGGCTCCACTGACAGGTGGTAGCAGTGAAAGTTGTGTTGTTTCACATTCTCTTAATATACTCTCTATTTTTGTGATAAACTGTGGTTTCTTCTGCTTTGGAAACTGAGCAAATAGAAGCGTTCAGAGGACCCCCAAGCCAACATGGGGCTGAGCACCTCTGGGATGAATAATGGTGCATAGAGATTTCCCTGCCTCTATATTTCCCCGAAGTATATGCTGCTTACAAGAGGAAATGGAGACTTAGAAATGGAAATGTTTGATACTGAATGAAGGAACTGTGGATTATCTACCCTAGTCTCAGGAATGTAGTCTACTAGAATAGTTTAAAAATACGGGTAAGGTCAGGAATATTGTGAATCATTTATCCACTTATATGTATCCAATGTAAACTTGGGACTTTTTGCTGGGGAAAATTTGAGAATATTGAAAACTTTGCATGGCACAGTCCATGCTGCAATTTCATTCCCCTCTCATTGATTATCTGCATAAGCATTACATTTATATCAGTACATATTTTTTTTTCTCCAGGTCTAAGTGTACTCATAGAGACTGAAAACACCACTATAGACTGCCTTACAATTTGAAGGGGATAAAGTATCAGAAATAGTTTTAAAGTTCAGCATAGTCTGCAGAGATATATATCAGCTTTCTACAGTTTTTATTGATTTAATAAGTGCACAACATGTGTTTGCTAAGTACCCTTCAAAAGTGAAACACTATTGCATGTTTTCATTATGAAGGATTGAAATCAGTGTAGCTGTGTCAGTTTACACTCAATATGATTCTTGTCCTACTACTTAAAAACAAATTACTTAAGCTCATTATTGGGTCTTTTGAGCTTTTTAGTTGCTTTCACTGAGGCCTGAGTAAAACTCAATGTAACCCAAGAAAGTTCTGTGCCTTGAGGTAGGTAGTGTGGCCTGTAGAGGAGCTGGTGAGCCCCTGTCTAAGGCGCTTTCTTCCCCAGCAGTGCAGGAGTGAAGCTTTCCTGACAGAAAGGCTGGCACAGGGCACCTTCCTTAAATGCAGTTTGCCAGTTGGGCAAAACAGCTCAAAAGCTTATGACATCTGTGCAGCAGTCAATTTTTTGCAGCAGAGGTACTCCTCACCTTCTGTCTTCCCCAAACAACCAGTAATTGTTGGTTGTCAGTCAATTTCTGCTTTCTCATGTATCATCAAGTTGTTGTCTTCTTTCAGTCCTCCATCCTGGCATTGCTGATCTGCTGTCTGTAAGTCATCAGGCCTTCAGCACAAAATTCTTTAATTCACTGGAGGGGATATTTCACTGAATGAACCCTATGAGAATATATGTGGTTCCCCGCTGTGCTGGGTTTCTGTGGCGGGGTTTTTGGTAGCAAGGGAGGGGGCTACAGCGGTGGCCCCTGTGAGAAGCTTCCTGAAGGTCCACTGGCTCCAAGTCAGACCCACCTCTGGCCAAGGTCAAACCAATCAGCAATGGTGGTTACGCCTCTGTGATAATGTATTTAAGAAGGGGAACCTGTGAGGAGCAGTTGGAGTTGTGAAGAGAACACCTATGAGAACACCAAAGTCGGAGGAAGAGGGGGAGGTGCACTGGAGCGGAGACCCCTGTATCCTGTGGTCAGACAGCAGGATCCGCCCCCAGAATCTCCAAAAGAAGTCATATTTACAAGAAATGTCAATAGTATATACACAGTACTGGGGAAAGAGATATTTTTTAGATGTCTAGAGTCAGGTTTTCTGCAGATGCAGGTGTTGTAAATGTGTTCATAATAAATTAACTGTATCACATTTCATAAACAGAGAATCTTCACCACGATACATGCAAGACCAAAAAAATGCCTAAGTGGCATTTTTATAAAAGGAATTTTATTATACTTGGGAGGTTCTTTCACTTGTTAAACTCTCAAATGGATATTGAAAACAACTAAAGAAGTCATGTACTAGTTCCTGAATTAAATGTGTTTGCCTGGTTTTCAATTTGGCATCAGTTCTTTAATATTTTCCCTTATGTTTCTCTAGAATTATTACCCTTTCTATCAAAGCAGCAAATTCTAATTTTATTTAGAGAACAAAGCTACTTATAAAAGTAATTCTAAAGGAAGCTTTGGTAATATTCTGATTAGAGAAAGCCATAAAATCTGTGAGGCATAAATGGCAATGTTTTTGTTATTTTCATTATAATGACATTATAATCAGTAACTTGGTAGTTAGGGAAATTCAGATTTAACACTTCCTGATTGTAAGACGCTAGGAAATGTCTCTTGTTTTTTTTTTTTAAGAAATGACATTGATCTTTATTTTATTCATCTGCTTTTTTATTTTAACTATTCTGTATCTGGTGCAAAGTCTAATGAAATATTGTGTAAAAGATGCTGTGTATAATAAAGGAAACTGATCCTTAAGATACTTTTGGGCTTCAAGCCAGTTTCCTCAGGTTTGTTTTTTTTTTTTGTGGGGGTGGTGTTTTTAGGGGGGGTGTTTTTGGTTTTGTTTTGTTGGGTTTTTTTATTTCTTTGTTTTTGTGTTTTGTTTTTTTTTTTTTTTTTTTTTTTTTAATTTTATTTTATTTTATTCTGGAGCCAGAGCTCCAGAATAACTCTCAAATATGAAAGTGTCATGATACTGTCAATAGAGTATACCTCTTGTAACATAATTCACATATCTAGTCACACATATATGCACATATAGAAACATTTTCCTTATCTTTCTCTCTATATATACCCTTCAAGTTTCTCTTTAGTATTAGAAATCTTTAAGAAAGTAAACCGCTAAGAATTAAATTGAATATGTAGCTAGGCTTCACCATTGATCTAGAATATTAGAAAATCTTTCTCAGTAAAATGGTTTCTTTTGGTTATATTGGTAATGTAATATCACAGAAAATATTGGAGTTAAAATGGAACCATGTTATCTGAGTGGAAAATAAGACTCTGAGGTTAGTTCTGTTCTGTTAAAAGTTTCAAGTGCTTATGAATATGATCACTGCTGGAACTCATTAGTTATAGTAGACAAAGCATTTTATTTTTCGCTCAGAATGCTTCTGTTTCTGTGAAATGTTAAAGTGTCTCAAATGATGTCGGTTAGTTTATGCTAGTCAGTGATAAGCGTAGTGATGCTTTTACATTTACACCAACGGGGGGGGGGGGGGGGGAAACAACGGCAAGGTCTATTAATGATGTAGAAAATGTAGTCTTTGAGTCCCCAGTAACTTACTTCCTTTTCTATTTTGATTTCATCTTAGTTTTACATTTTATTATCTTCTTAAACAGGCTATAGGCAGGACCTGAGGAAGTTCCCTATAGGTCTAGGTTGTCCAATTAATATTAATTGATGTTATTTGTCAAAGCAGCAGGCCTTGAACCCTAACACAAAATCTAGGGGATCTCAGTAAATGAGAAATTAAAAAGACAATGACTAGCCTTGTGAACTTATCTTTTAATTTTTAAATATTTTTTTAGCACATACTTGCAGTAATCATTGCTTTTTTATTAGTCCAAATGCACATGACTCAGTGCTTAAGCTAAATCTGATCTTGTGGACCCCAGTCATTTCCACGGGTTGTATTCTGAAGTTCCGTGATCAGCCAACATTTGCAGAGGCTACAAAACTGAGACTGATTTAAAAAAATAGGGAAGAATTGTCCAAGGACAGTATATTTCTAGGGGACTATGGTGAGTTGACCCTAGCCAGCAGGTAAGCATTCTACTATCACTCATGCATTTGACCCTCCCACCCTGTGGGACAAGGGAGAGTGCAGGAAGAGCAAAGGTGAGAAGACTTGTGGTTCCAGATAAAGACAGTCTAAATAAAAGACTGGGGGGCTCTTGGAGGGAACCACATGTGATGTGTAGGCAGTTGCTTGCCACCTCCCACAAGTAGATTGATGCCCAACCATCCTCTGAGCAATGGCTACCCCCTAGACCAAAACCCCCTGCCCAATTCTTCATATTATGTGATACGGGATATCCCTTTGGTCAGTTGGGGTGAGCTGTCCTGGTTGTGTCCCCTCCCAGCTTCTTGTGCACCCCCTGCCTTGCTGAGGGGAAGAGTGGTGAAAAAGAGCTGATTTGGTGCTTGCACTGCTCAGCAGCAGCTGAAACACCTGCGTGTTACCAGTGCTGCTTTAGTCACAAATCTAAAGCATGGCACCATACAGGCTGCTATGTAGAAGATTAACTCCACCCTAGACAGACCCAGCGCAGAGGTGCTCATGAGTAGTCTTCTTGGTGAATAGCACAGAAAAAATGGGTTACATCAGACATACATATCTGGTGCGTACAAAACAAGGCTGTTTGAGGTCTTTAGAATGAAGGAGGGGGTGTGTGTAATTTGTTTATGTTTAAGTGTAATTGAAGACCAGGCAGACATTTGATGTCAGAAGATAATATTGCCTGAGAGATGCATACATATTAAAATTATCCAGTATCTTTGTAACCCAATATTTTAAGTCTTTCTTTTTCTAGCTGTATTTAAAAAGTCAGCCTCCTACTTTCAGAATACTCACTACACTTCCTCTTTAGTCTTTTGCCATGCAGAGTGTTTGTAATTGGGTATTTAACCTATGTAATTCCATGAGATTATGGTATGGTAATCTACTTGCAGTGCTCATCCTCTTGTACTATAAGGTCAGGAAATTAAAAAGCAATTTGCATTCTCAATGAGTAAGAATTTCTTGAATTTAATGCCTTGTGGTTTTTGTTGTTGCTATAATATCTGGTTCAATTACTGCATAGATAGTAGCAAATTTAAACAAGCTTGCTTCTTTACTGGTGGCAATTTCCCTTTTTAATCTTCAGAAAACCATCAAGTGTTTGGATGTATCTTCAAAGATGATAACTATCTGCACTACAACTAGGGTCTGTTCAGAGCTCATGTAAAAATTAGTGTCCTCTTCAATCTATGCATTATCCCTTCTCATTTTAAATGTGGGAATAACACCTTTAAGGATGTGACAAGGCTATCCTTGTAGAATTTATTACGAGACCCTTAGTTTTAAAAGAATTTTGTTACTATTATAAGCAGTATTTTTCATTCTCATATAATCACTGATGGGGATAATTAATACCACATGAGCAAAAGTAATAAGATCTGGTCCTAAATGAGTTAAGCAGGTAGTTCTGCTGTTCTGTTGTCTGCCTTGTTATATTTCTAGCTCAGATGGCTGGATAGGATGAACAGGGTATTTGTTTTCCGATTGCCTTTTAAAAACTGAAGTATGTACAGCTGACGCTGGTGTTTTTAAAGAACAAGTTTGAATTGGAAGTCCCAAAATCCTAAGATTCTTTCAGATGTTGTGAGAAATGACAAAATCTGTGAAGTGATAAGAATGGATTTAAAAATAGATACTAATTAAAGTGATACATACTGCAGAAGGGAGATAACTGTGTCAGTTTCTATATTTTATCTCAAAGGATCTCCAGTATGATTTTCAGGATGTAATTAATTTTCCTGATAATTTGCTGATTGATAAACTGCCAAACAGAATAGTTGTAATAAAAATTAATATCTAGATTCTGAGTTATTGTTTGCTTGCCTGTTTGCATTTATATTCATTCCCATGGAATTTTGCTAACTTCTAGCAGATTAGAGTCTGATTCTTAATTATTTGCCTTTAGTTCTACCAAGAATAAATGGAAATCCAGGGATAACAGCTGTTTTTAATCTAAAGATACAAAATTATTTTTTTAGAAGTGTCTTTTAGTTGCAGTCAGAACTTACGTGATTAATATTTAAATTTTATTTTGAAAAATGCAGAAGAATGTCTAAATTTTGTTTCAATATTTTCAGAAGAAAAAATGTCTTTGTTTTGAAATATCTCTTTATTTTTCATTAAAATATAAAACCAAGAAAAAACTATCATAGGGCAAAGTTAGTGTTTTGATTAATACATAATATCTTTCATTAATTGTGTTTGATAGGAAATGTTTGTATTTGGTTTGCATTTGGGTTTTAATTACAAGATTGGAGAATCTACAGTCTGCATATGATCATGTGTTTCTATTCTTGCGAATTAACTATTATTATCATGCTTACATCATAAACAATGTTAAATCTCTAGACCTAAGTGAATATAGTGTTTAATTCTCCAGCTCAGAAATGATGGTGAGGGGAATGCAATGCATTAGCAAATCTCAGAAGGACAAAGTAAAAGTCTCAACTAAATCATATGTAGTTTATTTAAAACCATTGAATGATGTACGAGGAGAGCAACAAAAGAGATTTTCTTTATGTTTAGAAATGGTTTTTTTTCTGGTGATTGTGAGGGTGCCAAAAGACATTGCCAGCAGGCTGAGGGAGCTGGTGCTTCCCCACTACTCATTGCAGATGCAGCCTTGCCAGGGCTGCTGTGTCTGGCGCTGGACTCCCTAGCATGTGAGACAGAGACACGTACTATGTGTCCAGGAAAGGGCCCTGAAGGTGATTAAGGGACCAGAGCATACAAGAAGAGGCTGAGAAAGCTGGTACAGCTCATCCTGGAAGAAGCGTGGTGGATGTTATCCATGTTTATGAACAGCTGATGGTGGAGGGAGTAAAGACAGGAGAGCCAGACCCTGCTCAGTGGTGCCAAGTGGCAGGATGTTGGGCACAATTCTACGTAAAAATAAGAGGAATCTTTTTTTTTTTTTTTTTTTTTTAATTAGTGGGAACGTAGTAAAAATCTGACACTGGTTTCTCAGAGGCCTTGTGCAGCCTCTGTCCTTTGAAATAGTCAAAATCTGTCTGGACATGGCCCTGAGCATTGTGTCTGGAGTAGGAGGTTGAACTGGACAACCTTAAGAGGTGCCTTCCAGACTCAGACATTCTGTGGTCCTGTGTTATGGGAGTGCTGTGTAGCAGCATAGACTGAGATGCAAGTGTACACACTGCTTTCTGTTCTCACCACTTTTACCCAGTTGTTTAATGATTGTGCAAGGAATGAGAGAAGGAATAACTAGTAGAAAAACAAAAAGAATGATGTTTTGAACATGTCCACATTTTGAGATTATTTACATGTATAAACCACAGGACTGGCACTAGTAAGTAGAAGCTCAGTGTCCCTGCCTAGTGATGTAGCAAAGAACACCCCAGAACACATAACTGAGGAAGAAGTTGGTGTTCAGATTCACTGTAGGCATCATAACCCTTAGAGATGTGCTGAAAGCAGCAATGGAAAACAGAAGAAGCTTGCTTCAGAGAACAGAAACACAAGCAAGGAGGTAGAAAGCAGAAAAGAAAAGTTGAAAAATGAAGTTGTGTGGAGCTTGGAAATACAGGCACTGGGATGCTAAAGTGTTCTCTCTCCAATATATGAAAGTGAAAATTAGACAATCTTTAGGCAGCGAGCTAAAATGCTGTACAGCTCTGTGCTGTCAACAAAACCAAACACAAAATCTGTAGTTCAGACCATGGTGTGTGATTTGACAAAATGTTCTTGTAGTGCTGTCTGAAGCTGTACACTTAATTGTAGCAAATTATAGCTTAAGAAAGTGGACGTTTATAGCCAAAGTCTTTACAGTAGAGCAGCAAACAAACAAGCAGATAACCCCTCAAAAACCTGTTCTATTGTAAATGAATTATAGTTATGCAGCATTTTTTCTAGAAAGGAACATCTGGTTTCCCACCTAATAAAAATTGAAAGTAGATCTGTAAAATTAATGACATTTCTTTAGGAATTGCTTCCCCAGTCAAGATATTGTGCCTTAAAAGATGCATATAGACAAAATTAATCAGAGACAATTTAAGACATGTGCTTTCAAACACTCATAATTACTCAGTTGCAAACCATACAGTAATAGACATCATGGAGCAATGCTCATTTTTATCATTGAGATGCTTAATACTTCAATTTG
Organism: Tyto alba; assembly: GCF_018691265.1. Lineage (NCBI taxonomy): Eukaryota > Metazoa > Chordata > Aves > Strigiformes > Tytonidae > Tyto > Tyto alba. The sequence goes on along the minus strand of NW_024881276.1, from coordinate 19,166,507 downwards.
ATTTTGTAACATTTGCACCTGCTTCTTTCACATTTCTTTGGGTCATTAAATAATAACTTAAAAAATCTTGGCTTCCATTAGTAGTTCATTAGATAGTGACCTCATACAATAATACAGGTTTTCCCTAATAATTTGCACCTCTCAGACACCTATTAAATACTTGAACTAAAAGAGGTTATAAGGCAATTGATATCTAGGCACTCCCTCAGTTTCTAGAAGCAGGACAACCCTTAAGATAAAGCCTAGCTAGTCTAGCCAAGGAAATACTAATGGCTTAGAGCTACTGACTGTAACTTGCAGTATCAAATAGTAAGTTCAAATTTTACTTTGACTCCAATTATGTGTTTAGAAGAAGGTTATGGTATTTTGAATCAACTGTAAAGGGATTTTTTTATGTTTGGTAAGAAAACAGTACTAAGTCAAAACTATATTTGAGAACAAGATAGTTAATTATGGAATGACTGAATGGCCAATAAAGTAGCTTAGCTTGTATAAATGTTAAGGATAGTTACTGTAATCTCATATCTTAGAAATAATAAAAATGTTAAATTGGAGCACTGCTTATGAATGTGATAAATTGTAGCCATTTAATTTGCTTATTTGTAGTTTATTCTATATGGCATCACTTTTCCCCTTTAAAGCTGTTGTTTGTCTTGTCCTGTCTTCCACATTCTTGGCCACAGCACAGCCTTTGAGACAATAGGACATAGCTGGTAACTTAGCAGGTTTAGGGGAGAGGAAGCCTCTAAAGTGCAGGCTGAGAAAGGAGAGTAAGAGCCTTTCCAAGGGAAGCCTTTATTAATTTTTAAAACTGAAGCATAAATTTAAATCAATCAATATTGATATTTTTGCTGAAAATTAAATAGGTTCTCCCCCCACCATTTGCTAATAAATCATAAAGCTGCTTATTTTTGATTCACAAAGTAAAAATACACTTTAAATTATAAAGAAACTTGGAAGGCCTATAGATTATGTCATTATTTATTACAATGTTCTATTCATCTTGCAATTTGGCACATTTGCAATTACCAAAAAATACTCTGAAGTAAAGAGGGACATGAATATAGAAATAACTTTAAAAGGCAGTGTGCAACCACAAAATAAAAACAATTGTTTGAACTGGTACACAACTAGAATAGGTAACTGAGTAATTTTGCTGAAGCTTTAATTTGCCAGTGCAGGTAATTAAAGGCAATTATGCCTCTAAAATTGTCTGTGAAGATGCAGAATTTGGGAAGAGCAGTGCATGGGAATCTTAAATACCAGTTCACATGATTTATGATTGTATAGGAACAGCCAGAAGACATGTCCCCAGTCTGTAGATTTGGAAACCTAATTGAAAGAAGCAAATTAGCTTAATAAGATTGTGTGCAATAAGATATTACCAGATAATCATAGCGAAAATGTTTAATCAAAATTTCAGATTTCAATTCCAGTTTGTGTTAAGTCTTTAAGGGAAGATGAATGTGACTTAAGTTTAAGCAAAATCTTACTATCACAGATATATTTTGAAAAAATAATTAATACTTTTAGATAGCATTTAAAGTGACATTACTTGTTGGAAAACAAATGAATATTGAAAACTATACTGTACATTAACAAATGTAGTTGTCGTGACTGATTTCTGTGTGGGGCATGATTTTTCCATAATGTTTTTGTTGTATTGTTATTAATAGAGAGCTAAAAAGTTTCTTGTAACATGACTGGGGGAATGGGACTCTATTCATTATGAATGTCATTGTATTGTATAAACTGTTTATTTTGTGAAAGTTAGTGTGAGTTATAACTTTCTTTCTAGGAAGTGAAGCAGACTGAGCAGTCCAAAAAGGTCTGTTGACCTTTTTCACATGAAAGGAGAGAAGTAAGCAGTGGTACTAACAGAGGCATTCAGTCATACTTTGACACGTTTCCATTTGAGAGCTAAAGAGCAGGCAAATATAAATATACAATGAGGAGCAGGAAAACTTATCTGGAGTTCATTTAAGTGTATACTTCCTGCATGGCAAATGCCAAGCCTGAATTATGGCTTGTAAAAGAATGGAAATTGAGTTTTCTGGGGCTACCTTGGCTTAAACAGGTCCCCCCCGCACCCCCAAAAACTGTTTTTTATTGTTTTCCTAACGACCAGTATATTCTTGTGTGCTTTCTAAGAAAAAGTGTATGCATGTGTGTGTTTGCATTTCAAAAGTTTCCTGGCAAATGTATTACTGCCTGTCAGTCTCCAAAGATTTAAACTGTAGACTGAAATTATCATATCAATTATAAATGTTGAACCCTAGGGGACATGAGATACTTCATATTCCTAGAAGTATTGAGGGAGGTCCTGGTCAAGATCTCAGGGCAAGAGTGATTTGTCTGTGCAGTCATGTGTCAGGCTGCAAGTCTACGTTGCTGGAATATGGCTGATAAACCAGACAGTATGAGACTGTCTCGTGCCATTATTGATGCTGAAGATATTCATCACAGGTGCAGATGTAATTTGACCCATTTTTGGGTTCTGTGTCTTTATTTACTAAAAATGAAGTCAAATCGTGCAGACTGCTGAAATCAGTTAAAGCAGATGAAACCAGGTGTGTAACACATTATCCACACCAAGTATTTTCCACTGCTGGCAATTGACCCTTACCTTGCCCTTTATGAATAGAGTAATATCACTATTTCAGCAGTAATTGGATGAATGGTCATGCTGCAGATTACTGTGGCACAAACTGTTAAACTGTGGCCTAATGACCGCAGTAGAAATGCTCATATGTAAGATCTGTTTCCTTTGGGAGAATAATTTGGTAACATCATCTGCCCTGATTAGCTGCTGTCAGTCTTGGTAATGTCATTAGGAAAGGACTGTTCTAAGCATAAACTTTTCTCTGAATAATCTACTATACATGTAGATATTGTTATATAAATACAGGTAATAATTTATACTGATATTAATAATGTATTTTCTCAGATAAATTATTGAAATAATATTTGTATTTATGCAACAGATATTTCTGTCAAGTGCTAGGATAGACATCACTACATTTTTTTTTAATAAATAACCAAATGTCATTTGTTTTATTTTAAGAACAAGTGAACTCTCACAAGGTTACTGAGGTAACATTGAAAAGAAAGGTTTAAATACAACATATGTTGCTCATGGAAAAGGAGAGATGCTCCCACTCAATATTGCAAAGTGTTTTTACTGAGTTTTGTAGAGTGTTTGTGGAACTTGAAGATATAGTATCAGATTTGCAATTTAGATTGTGTTTCATATTATGATTGGAAAGTAATACTTAGTGCATGACTTCTTACCTGATTTTTTTGTGAATTCTCATATGATCAGTTATGAACTAGAGCAAGAAAATGTTTCCCTTGCTCCTTCCAGGAATGATCACAACAGCAGTTCCTATGAATACAAGGACTGGCGGTTGGTCTAGGGTTCTCTAGTTGTTCATGCCATCCTGACTTCTCATTTTCCCCTTTGCATATATGAGAAATAGCCCTAGGAGAAAACATATTTTATGAAAGGTGGTTATTATGAGGATCATGCAGCTTGACTTCTCATTTAGGAATGTGTATAAAAAGTAAAACAAAAGCATCTTCATTATATTTTAGAGCTTGGACTCTGTCGTCTTATCAGGCTTTGTGGATCTGGGATCACACATTGCCTGGAATGCTGTCATAGCAACTGAGGATATTATCCACATTCTACTATTTCTCAGATTAGGTGAGTCAGACTATTGGTACTTGTATACAGCAGTAGCAGAAAAGAGTTACAGGTCGTGTCACTATAGCTGGATGACTGAAATTAAGTCTAATGGCCAGTGACATTCATAGTCATTGGTTTGACAACTGGTGCAGATGTCAGCAGTGATATGTCTGGCTGGTGACAGGCTTAAGCAGCCCTCAGTCTTCTGAGCATATGGTTTCATACAGCTGCAACAGTGAGTCACACTAACAGTGTTCTCAAATAAAGCTGAGAGAGAGCAAATTGAAATGATGGGAAAAGGAAATAGCTTGAAACTGTTTTATCTATGTAGCAGGGAATAAACACTTTGTGTTTTTCATAGTTATTTGAGATTTTTACAATAGATAATTGTCTGTTAATCTGAATTTCTCAATATTTATGAAAAGAAGTTCATCTGAAGGCAAAGCCAAACAAGGAAAGTTACAATCTAGTTGCTTAGTATCTACTTCCGAGAGTGATGGAAGACTGTGATTAACATATACCAATTCCATATGTGATTTCTACTTTCTCTACCATACACATCTTCCCTCTTACAGTTTTGTTTGGTTTTGGTTTGTTTGTTTTTTGTTTGTTTGTGGTTTTGTTGGGTTGTTTTTGTTTTTTTTTTTTTTTTTTCCCCACCATTGCAACCAAGAGTAATGTGTCTACTACATCTGGTATATTGTTCAAGAAAATGAAAATTCCCTAATGTTTTCTGCTCATTACATTCCTACTTCTTTTCCAATTGCTCTTCTCATTTATCACAAGTGCCAAATCCTTTTTCTCCTTTCTCTGTTGGTGGCTTTGCGTACGTCATGCCTTCATATTGTGTTGCTTAATGATTTGGCATTGTTTATATGTTTAATACTGTTAATTGCTGTTCTAATTTCAAAGCATATTGCTGCATATCAGAAAGAGTGATAGAGTTCAGAAGTCCATTTACTTTCTCTCTCCTGTTCTGAGGCAATAGATTTACATTTAAGCTACTGTTGTAAAATTCACATATTATTTAAACATAAGTCAACTCTCCTAAGTAAGGCAAGATGGCTTCAGTGAGGTATCATGCACTTACTTTTTAGTCATAGTGAAGTATTCCAGTAACAGTAGTTCTTTAATTATTGGTGCTTTTGGGGAAAAGTATAATTTGATCAAATAGATAAGTGAGAAATGACCTAGGATGTTCATAGATCATTCAACTCCTTGTGGTTTCTGTCTTCAGTATGACTTATTACAGAGAATCACTTGATTGTCTCAGGTTTTCTATCATTATGAATGTTTAATGAATTTTCACTGGAATTTTAATTTCAAATCTAAGACAAAAAGAATTCTAATGGCTTCTGAGAATTGGGATAAGGAAGAATTCATCTGTTGTCCTTTTGTATGTTCTCTTGTCTACCGTTGGTTGCCTTGTAGGTACTTAATTGAGGGTCCTCTGATTATCAGCATGGACTGATATCATTGTGTTCCAGGAATTTTAAACAGGTGGACAGATGTTTTAAGAGTCAGCAGAGGCATCAATAGCACACTAGTATGAATAATAAAAGAAAAAAAACAATCTATCTACAAAGAGCAAATGAAAAAAATCACAGACATTATTCTCTTGTTCTAAAGGAAAAAACTCATGCTGAGGCATATGATGTGTTTAACATTTTGGTAGGCAACAATAGACTTAGAAGCTTCTTTACTTTATTTGGCTCATCAGGTGGTAGGATCTAAAAACTGTAACACTGTCCATAATAAAGGAACTAAGGGTCCTTTGAAAATATTTTAATTCAATGTATTCTTCCAAGACTTGCCTTTGTCAGAAGGAATAGTTCCATTTATAACCTTGCCTGTGACACTGTTGTATGTTCTGGTTAGGTGTGTGCAAGAGAAGAATAGGGAAGAGTAATAGACTTAGAAATAAAGAAGGGCCTTTCTTAACTGGTCAGAAAAATAAATTTCAAAATGTCAGATCTCTTTAAATCAGGATATGATAATGGATTAAATGTTAAGTTGCTTAGTGTGAGTCAGAGAAATGTTTAAAAATACGTAGAATAAAGAAAGGGGACTGAAGCAGAGTCACTGTTTTCATAATCAAATGACAAAGCTATCTTTATGCTAAGTAACCCACATGTTCTTCTAGGTTGTACCAGTAGTAAGCGGTGAAGTAAACTAATTTATTAGTATGTTTTCTCAGAATTTCTGTTTACCTTCTTTACAAACCTGAGTTTAGGCATAGATTAATTTTTGGATTGACCTTTCTACATCAAACATCTAACTGAGCCCTAATTATTTTGAGATTTTCAATTTATTTGCATCAGCACGTTCTCAGAATCAGAAAAGATGTTTTGTTTTGTTTGTTTTTTCCATTGTGGGGATGGGGAGAGGAAACAAAAATTGATGACTTTATTTTTGGATAATGTTATCATCATTATGGAGAGCACAAGATATGTGTCTGTTTAAAAGCATGATCTGTATAGGTGTATTTTCCTGGGACTCTCTGAAACACCCCAGTTTGACCAAATTATGAGCTTTTGAAAACCACTTTTTACATGCTTTGAGTAAAGGCTTGGTTGAGTTTTGCAAGTACATGCCCTTAAGTTTCTGACCAAATGAGCTTATACCAGTTCCAGGCTGCACAGTATTTTCCTTACAGTCTGAGGTTGTTTCAGGCTGTGCTGGATTCAGTCATTTGCTTTTGCTGTGTCTCACATGCAGTGTGTTACATGTGAGATGAAGATAACGGTACCAAACAAACAAAATATGTCTCATTACTTGTAGAGGATGAATTGGACCTAATATAAATAGAAAAATGGGCT